>NC_044324.1:34842954-35154354 GCF_007399415.2 Gopherus evgoodei
CGGGCACCAGCATCTGTCCTCTCCGGCATCCTGCTTCCAACTGAGTGCTGGGGCCGGGCTTTTATACTTCCTGTCCCGCCCCTTGACTTCCGGGGGGGGCGGGGACAGGCTGTGCTGACTCTGCCCACTGAGGCGCCTGCTGTGGCTCGTCCCCCTCAAGCACGGCGGGGAGCCAGGGCGCCTCCTTACAACATTGTATTTGAAGTTATTTGGGTGTCATTTCAAGACTTCCTGAAATTAGCTAACTCTGGGAACTTACAAACCAAATCACGCTTATGGCAAAGGATAACTGAAATGATACATATATCATGCCTCAAAAATGATACTTGCATAATCCTCCATTTTAATCTAGCATTAATTCTTTATTTAGTGTATGTATGCAATATAATATTTCTAGATATATCAGAAGTAAAGTAACACATGGATAGATCCTACTGTTGGTTAACTGAAATTATTTTTAATTAAAATTAAAATTTTAATCACTACTTTTCTTGTTTACTGTCAGTTTTGCAAAACTATTGCATCATTTTTCAAGTTCAATTTTAAAAATAAAATTGACAAAAATATAGAATACCTTTTAAAATTGTAAAGAGAAATGTCAAGACAGAAAATGTCCTAATTCCACAATCAGATTGGAAGTTGTTTCTCTCTAAATCCAAGCATTCCAACTTTATCTCAATGTTGACAATGATTATACAATATCTACTGTAAAGATGTACGTGACCAAGAACAAATGGCATTGCTTATTATATAGAACCTGCTTAGTGCTTTTAATGTGCACTTTACAAGCTATTGTAATGGTTATATTGTTTCAGAGCATTGTATGACATTTACAGTAGAGATCATTGATATGATCCATTTTGTCAGTTTATTATATGCGGCTGTTAATAAATGTGTTCCTGTTATGCAAGTATACCCTTGTAGCATGTGTGAAGCTAACTGGAGAAATGCTATATTATCTAGAGGCAATTTAAGTAGTCAGCAAAAAGAGCTGGCAGCTGGTACACTTCTGCTGATTAAAAGTGATTTCTTAAACTGTGCCTCACATGTTACACCATGTCATGAAAACACTAAAATGCCTTTTCCGTTTCCTCACCCTCTGAGAACGTGACATTCTGAGGTAATCCACAAGTAGGTCCTCCATGTAGTTAATTCCAGGTATCAGGTCAAATTCAAAGGCCACATAAGTGTAGTGCAAATTACATATCAGAGTTCCTATCCTTCCACCTCAGGAGACTTACATTGCTGAAATGCAGGACTTTTTTCATTAATTATTAATTATTATTATTATTATTATTAAGCTGCCCAAAGATACAGATAGGTGCCAAATAGGATTTATAAAAGCATCTAAGTTCCTTATTCCCAAATAAAATCAATGGGGAGTAATTTAGAAGACAAAGCTCCGGTTTCAGAAGTGGCCCAGATCGTCACAGGTCCATAAACACCAAACTCACATTGAAATCAATAGGAGTTAAGGGCTAGTGCCACAAAGAGATTTAGGCATTGCAATGCAAGACAATACCTAACCTCTAGGAGCCCTGACACTTGACAAAATTCTCAGCCCTCAGTTAGGCGCCAGGCTCCTCATACAATATATGGGAATAGTTAAGAAGTGGATTCTCAGAAGCCAGCAAGCTGAGTGGGAAGCCACCTAAGCCAGCCAGGAGTGAGATGAAGAGAAAAGGGCCCAGAAGCACAATAGTCCTTTGATGCATAACTCAATCTGGTCCTCAGGTACCAGACTGACAGGTCAGAGATAGGCACCTCCCTCTGCTCAGGATTCTCAGCCATTAACTCCCTCCTGAAGTTAGGCACCTAACCCAGATCAGCCTTTTCTTGCCAAAAAACAGAGACACAAACAGATCCTTTCACTCCCTCAGAACAGCACTCACCTGGGAAAGACAGATTCATAACCCCACTTTGGATCAGGGACTTGAACCCACATCCCGGATGAGTGCCCAAGCCAGCAGGCTGCTGGCTATTCTGGAGATGGATGCACACAGAACTCCTCTCCACTCAA
Source organism: Gopherus evgoodei (assembly GCF_007399415.2). Classification (NCBI taxonomy): domain Eukaryota; kingdom Metazoa; phylum Chordata; order Testudines; family Testudinidae; genus Gopherus; species Gopherus evgoodei. The sequence goes on from NC_044324.1 coordinate 34,844,975, forward strand.
TCTTTTGTGTGAGGCCTGATCCTGATCCCACTGAAAATGCTTAAGGGAACAGGACCCACAGGTGAAAGACAGGGGACTGGTTAGCATGAGAACCCTGCTTCAGTGCCACCAGATTGCATTAGTGCTTGAAGTAGTTCATTAGCTGCAGAGCAGTGCAGTGCTTCAGCATCTTTATGCATGCCTACTAGAGAAAAAGGAGGTACTTAGGGGTTAGGCAACAGCGAAGCAGTGCCTTTGAGAATGTCAGTGGCACTTACATAGGGTGACCAGCTGTCCCAATTGTATAGGGACAGTCCTGATTTTTTTTCTTATATAGGCTCCTATTACCCCCAAACCCCTGTCCTCATTTTTCACATTTGCCGTCTGGTCACCCTACACTTAAATGTTGAACATGGGTGCCTAAGGACATTTGTGGATCTGGGCCTTTGATGCCTAAGTCACTGAAAATCAGTTGCAATTGGGATATTCACTACCCAAATCATTTTTGAAAATGGAACTTAGCCATCTAAGGACTTATCTACATCGTAAGATATATGTAGCTAACTTGCCATGTAGACAAGCCCTAAGACAATTAGTCATTGCTCTACAAAGTGCAGCAAAACCTAAGTATCTTTAAAAATCTGGGCCTGGTACCCCAAGCAAGGGCCTGATCCAAAGCCTATAGAAGTCAATGGGAGTCTTTCCATGGGCTTTGAATCAATTCCCAATTGCTCTGTGCCTCATTATACCCAACTCTGAAAATGGGGATAATATTTATCTGACTCATATAGGTGTTGTGGGATCTAATCAAGGAGAGTTTGTAAAGCACCTTGAGATCTTTTTTATTCACTATTAAAAATTGTCAGACCTTTCATGCATTAGGATCTCTCTTTGGAAGTAAGTGAAATAACTTGAAAGCAGAAATATATATAACTGCACAGCTATAATAGCCAGCCTTTTGTTAAACTGTATTACATAACTTTTATCTACAGACAGATTCTGTTGTGGCTGATAAGATACATGGTATAGTTTTCCACTAGGAATGTGAATCTAAATGAAGTGCTAAATGATTAATTTTACCATTCTGATTACACATCAGAAACATCCTTTATCTGGGCTGCTTATGCCAAGACTATTACTTGTGCAACAGGAAGGGTTGGAGGGAAAATGAGGGAGACACAGTAGAAGTACTGTGTCATTCATTAGCACATACAGACAAGGTATTCTTTTGTATGAGTATGTTGCACTGTTTTACAGGTGCTGTTAAAATATTTTATGAAAGCCTGGATGATGCAAGGCATTTTTAGAAGTGCTTTGAGTCTTGCCATATTTTGCTTTGGATCATCAATTACTTTTCTTGAAAACAGCTTGAAAGGAGATAGCTTTTAGCAAATATCAAGTCCCAAACTAAGGACCTGCTCCAGTAAAGCCGTTGCTTAGCTTTAAACATGAGTCTCTTTGAATTCATGAAAGAACTCACATGCTTAAAGTGAAGCACATGGTTAAGTGTTTTGCTGGAGTGAGACCTAAATCAGTAGTATATAGGGTAAGTATGAATGCAATGTGTTCGCTTCTCTAGAGCATGTCACTTACTCCCAATGGTTTACTCTAATTTAACATAAATATATAACAATTCTCAACTTTCCAACTCCCTTCAACATTTCCAATTCCAGCTTGCCCCAGGCCTTAAATCCACCTCTTAATTAGCTCTTCATTCATTACAAATGCAGAATACTGGATGGCGTTGAAGCCAGCAAGCTTCGCTGTCTTTCCCAAGTCACCAGACGTTTCTGTCCAGAACCAGATGTTCTTCACAAGTGATCACTCCCAGGCTGCAGAATCTCTAAGCAGAATGCCACAGCAAACCTTCTCTTCTCTGAAATCCAGATTTTCTTGCTCTAAGTATTGTCACATCCCAAGCACAACAGATGACTATTACACAATGGAAGTCCTGTCAGTTCTATATTTTTTACAATCCATTAAAAAAAAACAACACTTTATTATCTCATGGTTTTGTGTGCAGCTGCATCATAGAGACAGTTCCAGGGCAAAGGGAAAATTCCTCTTCATGTCACACATTCTGAATCTGTCCCAAACAAGCTGTATTGCTCCCTGCTCATGTTCTCAGAGTGGGTAAAAATAACCATCCCAAATAATTTCTCCCATGTAAAAAGAGCAACTGTTATCTACATTAGGAAGCCCAAGACTTGAAGCATTGTTCACTGCCTGCTCAGGAGTCTATATGGCAGGATTAAATAACATTGTGCATAAAATCTGTCTTTTATCTATGTTAGTTCTTTCACTGTTATTACCACCAGTGGCGCTGCAATGGTGGGAGATAGAGAAAAATGCCAGTGTAGATAACTCCTTATATCAAGGTTGGTTATTTCTTTCTTGTCTATTATCTCCAGGAACAAGGGGCCTGCAGGCAAAATTATGCTCAGTTACACCTATCTAACTGCATTGTCTTTGTTAGATTTGACTTAGTGTAACTGGTTAGAATTTAGTAAACGGTCTGTGGATGATGCACAAGATTGGACAAAATCCAGCTCTCTTTTAACTAGGGTGACCAGACAGCAAATGTCAAATATTGGGATGGGGGTGGAGGGTAATAGGAGCCTATGTAAGAAAAAGACCCAAAACTCAGGACTGTCCCTATAAAATCGGGACATCTAGACACCCTACTTTTAACCGCGTTGGCTCCCCAGGGCTAACAGGAGTAACACACAGTAGAAATGTGTTTAGTCACTGAAGTTAGCAGAAATTGTGAATACACACACAGGAAGCAGATCTGTTGAGTAAGAAGGCACCATTGTTATATTGCCACTTTTCAGAAGACTACATTTTAAGGCATCTCGTTGCTTTGACTCTCTTCATCTGCAGCCACAGCAAATGCTTTTGAAGATCACAAACCAGGAATGTTGCCAACTGCTACAGAGGTTGTTGCATGGTTTCAGAATTATGTTCTTGGATTTTTCAGCTGGTACTTTAGTATTTTGTATGAAATATTTTAATAAAAGTGACCAGTAAAGAAAACTACTGTACTGATTTGTCCATTACACACAGCTGGAAAGCTGAAAACCTCCAAATTCAAAAGAAATTCTTAATCTAAACTACAAGAAACCTCTCCTAATGCCATCAACAAACACAATTATAGTGCCAGCTCCTTCTCTTTACACCCTTACCAGCTAACAAAAACAAGGAAATTATTAAAATCTAAATGAAACCCTGCCCTACTCCAAAAAAAGAGGCTTGATCCCAAAAAGGAGGACATGCCAGAGATTCTATGAGGTACACTAGAAACTTTGCTATTGCTATAGATTTTGTGGAAGGTGCTTAGATACTATAGAGAAACTGATATTACGTATCTAGCTATTACGTTGACCTAAAAATAATTTGTTGAAAAAAATAGAACCTCTCTCCCAGGTTTATGCATTTACAGACATCTGCTATGCTGCTAACAAAAACCTGCGCTTTTCCTAAATGAAGATAACCTTGAAATGGTCAATATTACCATGGGTCCCTCTCCTTGCTTTTACCAACATCTCAGCATTTTGTTTTCCTGACATCTTCAGAACACTGTAGAAAATCAGAAGTTCCTTCATGTAGTTTATGCTACCATAAGTGGTCATTTCTTCTACTTCATCTTCTTCCCCGACCTTGTCAGCTCATTAAAGTTCTAATACCCCATAATGTCTATAGGTTTCCTTCAGTATGCCTCAGGAACAGCAAAGGAAATTGTTTCTTCCTACACCTTCAGGTGACTAATTCTTTGCTGTGCTTCATTAAAAGTGCCACTGTGCAGAGATTTTTTTCTCCAGCATCCATTGTCTGTACTCAATTTCATCCCCCTTTCAGACACCATACAAAACTGATTTCTAAGCCTAGCATAGCAACATGGAGTGCTAAGAGGTGAGGGAGGCCAGCATGGGACAAGGGAGGGTGGGTCAATTCATCATATATTTAAATAAAAAAACTCTACAACTTGAATGATATGCTCACAGCACATTTTCACTCCTGTACATCACAAGGTCTCTGCATCACTTCACTGGTGAAGAGAAGAGAAAAGAAAAAAGAATGGGACTATTCACATGTGGAAAGATACTCACATAAATATTTGCAGGATTAGCACCTAAGTAGAGATATAATAAGCAGAAGGTAGAAAAAAAAATCAGATGCAGGAGGCTAGAGCAGTGAGCAACAAGGGCTGAAAGTTATTGTAGGGGTATGGCACACATCTTGTGTGTGTGTATTTAAAATATTCAAACATAAAAAAGCATTAACACAGAGCCGAGGTTGCTGAACTTCATTCATTTAAAAAAAAACCTATTAAATATACAGGGAACCTTGATTTAAGGAGCTTTATCAAATGTTAGAAACTGCTAGACGTACATATATTGTAACATAAAGTGCAGACAAGTATCAGAGTGGTAGCTGTGTTAATCTGGATCTGTAAAAGCTGCAAAGAGTCCTATGGCACCTTACAGACGTATTGGAGCATGAGCTTTCATGGGTGAATACCCACTTTGCCGGATGCATGTCAGGTGGGGAGAGACAGCTCAAGGAACCTTCACCCCTGCACAATTGAGATGAGAAATGAAGGGACTGCCCCCAGTTTGCACTGCCAATGGAGCTAGCCATTCCAACCTGGCAGATATAGCCATGGCTTGGCTCCTTGCCCCATCCGCAAGCAGCAGTGGATTTGGCCCAGCCTGGGTGGGAGCAGGGCACATTTTTGCACCTTTCAAGGGTGTTCCAGCAGGTGGTCTCCCGTGGAACCTTAGCCAGTGTTTCTCCCATGGAACTGTATTACAACACAGACTCTCTCCAAGCCAGATAGCAAGTAGGTTGAGTGCCATAGGGTGGCCCTATGTGCAAATGGTTTAATCTCATTTTTCTTGGGATTTGGATTCTACCCCTGCAGCACTAAGATAATACAAAATTGTGGTTGTAGCAGATTTACAAAACCAGAGGGGAACTTCCAGAAAATTAAAATAACAAACATGTTAAAAAACCCTCAAGCTAATTAAAACACCTGTAACTGAAGCCATTTCAAAATGAAGCCACTGGAATCTTGGAGAGTGAAATAAAAGAAAAAAGCCTGTCTACCTGTGATTTCAAACTGCATTGTTTTCTGTTCGGCAGAGTTATTTTTGGAAAGCAATTTGCCATATCCCCATTTTAAACTGGAGAAAAGTTCTTATCTGCTTTCATGCAACACTGGCAGCTTAGTAAAAGGTAAGGGTTAAATAGGCAGGTCTCTGTCACCAATTAAAAGGGAATAAAAAAGGGGAGGAGGAAAGATGCAGAAAGACAAGTCTGTGTGTGTGTGTCACAACAGGAGGATCAGAAATGATTAGAGTCAAAATTACAAGTCTGTCTGTCATGATATATGACAGATTTAAAATAGAGTAGAAGTCAAATTACAAACTGAGCAGGGAAAATTTTTACTAAAGTGGGAAAATAAATTTAAGCCTGGCATAGAAACTGGGGGGTTAAGAGTTTATACTGATGCTGTATCACTTACTGTAGATGAGTGTAAATAATCTACAGAACTCGACAAGTTAACAAGCCTCACGGACACTCGGAACATTGTTACTTGCTAAACAATGCATTAAAATCACTCCCACCTCCCAGTCTCAGGCAATGGCCAACTAAATTGGGAAGAGGATCAGTTACTATTTCTGCAATATTCTGTACATCTGAAGAAAGACTAGTTCATCCACATCTGTGAATGATTATACAAATATGGATTGTTCTATTAGGAGCATGGAAATAGCATGGTGATTGGTACTCTATGAATACAACACAGACTGGAGATTAAAAGAGTCAAAGTTGTGTTCAGGAAGTTAACAGGCACAGTGCCTCTAGTATGGCTGGTACGGAGTCTCTCTTTATCGGTGTTACATATCTGGCCTATTTCATGACACATTCACGTAATCTTTCAATTAGACCTCATGCTATGGTATAAAATATGACGGGCCTTGAAAATGATTTTGTGCAACAAATGTTTACACGAGAGACAGGCCTAAAATACAAAATTTGCATTCAGATTTAAGTTACCACCTGTTATAATATTTGGTGTTTTCCTTAAAGTCCAGTGGCAGGAATCAAGAGATTGCAAGGACAGCCTCCAGCCCTCATGAGTGCCGAGAAAGGCCTGAAAATGTGAAGTAAGGGAACCAAAAAACCTGAAGGCCAATATAAGAAGCCCAACATTTATTATTTTCCAGAAAACTTGTGGGTTTTATACCAATCCCATAATTTTTGAAGCCTAGCTCATGATTTTTGAACTCTTGGAATTGGCAGTACTACAGACCCAGATATGTCCAGATGATCAGATCTATCATTTGTCTTGGATCATTAGATAGATAGGAGCCAGCTGGTAAATATGGGGTCTGAAACCCTGGTTCAGATTCTAAATCCACAGATTTTCACATCCACAATTTTGGTTCAGGCCCATCCCTAATTTGAAGTAATATACAAAATGAGAGAGCGCAAAACACTGATAAAACCCTTTAAAAATGCCACGTCACATTAAGTTTGACAATTAACAACTTTGCATTAGCACTCCTATTGAGCTACTAAATGCACTCTCTTGTATTTGATGCTTGTTAAGACGAGACAGTGAGGTTTTACTTCTGGAATTCATGAAAACAACTGGAACCAATAGTTATTTAGAATATCTGGGAGAGATTACCCAAATCCTTGGGTCCCTCTGAGCTGCGCGTGGCTGTGTACCTCCCCAGTCCCAAAGGCAGAGAGGGACTGGCTCAGCCCTTATCACAAGTTAGAGCAGCTGGAAATCTGCTCTACTTTATGTGGTTTGTAATAGCCCCCTCCTGCCCCTCGTATTCCTCCTACACCAGGGCAATGAGAGGAGCTTTTAACTTTCAAGTTATTGCTATAACTACTGTGCAGTCATACGCAGTATGAAATTAAACAAATGTGCATGCAGTGGCTTCAGCATGCCTATTTCCAACACCTTGCACATAAGGAAATCCTTTAACAATGGAATCAAATCCAAACTAAACAGAGAGGAATTGTTCTGAGGGATGGCTCACTTCCTACTGCTGGCTCTTTACTGTTGATTATTTAAGCACTCATTTTACTTATAAATGGAAACTGAATCATAGGTTACCACGCTGGAAAATGATTGGAAATCAGAGTCAGTCCAAGTCACAGACATGGCCATTTCCTCTCTGGACAGGAAGCCTACACTCAAATGGTCCTTTCGGGAGCTCTGAGTGATAAAAAGCCTGTTTCTCTCTCTTTCAGAAGGACCTGCATAATGTTTTCATAAGTCACTTAGAAAAAAAAAAAATGTCAGGATGTCCCTTTCCAAACACGGATGTGAGAGCAGGAAAAAGGAAAGGTGCCATATACATTTTCTGCTTGTCTAGACAGCGTAAAGTCTGTTTTCAGTATTGGAATAAGACAGGCCCTATAGATTGAGCATATGATACACTACACCCTCCACTGCTCTAATTTACTTATTTTGACTTATACACACAAGATAGATAAGGGAGTGCAGCTCCATGGCTCTAAGCAGCTTTGTCAATATATTAAAAAATGATGATCATCATGCACAACTCCCTACATTTCATCTGCCTGCCCTAACCCACAATTGCCAGGTAGAAAACAATGAAAAATCCCTGTCAACCTCACCATCTCTGTCATTCTCTGCCCCCTTCAAAGGCCAGGGACATGCCTGAAAGACTGATGCAAGCTATTTTGAACCTAGGTGGGAGCTAGTTCCAGAAACAAGAGGTTCCCATAGAGAATGCTCTGGGAGTGGGTCTCTCCCTTTCATACCAATGGGGCTCCAGCCTGAGTTACTCTGTTGCCCACAGCTATGTCAGTGTCACACACACCACATACAGAGGTACCTCTTATTTCTATGATAGATTCCCAATAGGGGATGTTATAGTGTGATAGCATGCTTATGTATAGGATAATGCCTGGGTATTGAGAGAACTTAACAGTCAGGAAGTTCTGAAGAAGAGAGGACAGTCTATATGGAGGAAGGAATAAAGCTTAACTGTCGCACTGTCTTGGCTCTCTCCCTTTTCTTGCTTGAACACTGAACATCTAGGGAGTCAGTGTCCCAGGTCTTCTAGGTCTTACATCATAACCAATACCTTAAATTCCACCTGGAAACCAGTAGGCAGCCAGCAAAGAGCCTAGAGTGTCATGAATTGAACCCAAACCACAAGTTTGAAAAAGGCCAAACTTCAAAGTCTGCCATGCACCTCAGTGCTTCCAGGACTGCCAGATATCATGCCAAAGACTATTGTCTCAGGTTATAAAGGGTGACAAGAAAAGGAAAAGTTCCCATGGAATCCTGTTCTTGAAAGAATTGCAGCTACAGTTGAGCCAACATTCAGAAAAATACAGAGGGCCTGATTCTCCACTGCCTTGTACAGTCATTCACCTGTGCTAAGAGGGTGTGAAACCATTCTGAGACAGAAGCAATTTATACTCACTTTAAATAGTTGCCCACAGCTGTGCAAAGACACAAAGCAGCAGAGAACCAGTTCCAGAGATATATGGGGGTGTAAGGGTCCAGTGCTGGGGCTCATCCCTCTCAGGCACAGCAGGGAGCCAGGGCACCTCCCTACAGGCAGCAGTCCGTGCAGGGTCCAGACCCTTCAGCAGGGCTGAGCAAACAAATAGTCTCTAAGCAATTCTGAGTCCTAGCCCGTCAGCAGGGGCTAAGCTGACACAGGGTCTATAAGCCCGGCCCTGGAGCAGGGGCAGGGCAACAAGCAGTTCAAGCTCAGACCTTTCAGCAGGGCTGAGCAACACAATACATAAGCCCAGGCCCTTGGGTAGGGCAGGGCAGCATGCAGTTCAAGCTCAGGCCTTTCAGCAGGGGGTGAGCAACAAGTGAACAGTAGCAGTCTGCAAAGCCCAAGCCCTGGCTTAGGGTGGGCACCAAACCCAGGTAAGGGTCAGACCCTCAAGCAGGGACTGAACAGTGAGTTAAACAGCACAAGAGGCCTCCTCAGGCCAGGGGGAGGGGGAGAGTCTGCCACCCTTGGAAGGGTGGCAGGGGGGGACACAGGCCCTCCTACTCTACTGCATCCCAGCCCAGGGCCCTAGCAGCGGCAAGGGTTCGCTGCTGTCAGTGGGGATCCTGGCCACAACACACTGACATTGGGTCAGGGTCCCCTGGAGCCAGACTGGGGTCAGTTTCCCCCAGGCCACTTCCAATCTCCCCCTCTCTAGGTACCTGTCCTTCACCAGCATCATCCAGCAGGTCCCAGACCATGGGTTCCTCAGGATACCAGGCACAGGGAAGCTCAGGCCAGCACCTCCAGATACTGGGCACAGGGAAGCTCAGGCCAGCACTCCTTCAGGTAGTTAGCATGGGGCAGGCTGGGCCCAACAGGAGCTCAGGCACCAACATCTATCCTCTGCAGCAGTCTGCAGCCAACTGAGTGCTGATGCCAGGCTTTTATACTTCCTGTCCCGCCCCTTGACTTCCAGGGGGCAGGGACAGGGGGCGGTGGCGGTGGCTCCGCTCACTGAAGCACCTGTTCCGGCTCGTCCTTCTGAGGCGCGGCAGGGAGCCAAGGCGCCTCCCTACAGGGGGCTTATCACAACTCATCCTTCACATTTTTCCCAAGTCCCTCCCTCAGCATGACCCCACTGACTCTCAACACTCTCTGCACCTGCACATGCCTGAAAAAAAGAAAACAATAGGGAGTGGTCATTCTGACTTGAGGGTTCTTTCTGCTCAGAATTCAGTTCTATAAAAATGGGATAAAGAGATGCATCTGGCAATTGCGACCCAAAAACTCTATACTGACAATCACAGTGGAGTGACACATGCCAGCTGTTTGCTTGATTTTACCTTGATGAGGATCCTTTTCCTGACCCTTTTGACTTTCAGAGAACAAGGCATGGAGGGAACATCATACATCTTTGGGTGTCTTATACAATTCATCTCTTGGGATTGAGATGCTTTTGATGTAAGCAATGCCACAAAATGCAAAAAGAAATTAAGGATTGCTCATAGGACAGAGATGCCCAGAGAGTAAATATTTAAAGCATCCTTTAAAAAGTCTATGCATAGAACATAATCAAATGGGAGGAAATCTGCCATTGTCAGCACAACCCTGATTCTTGGTATTACTAATATCCTGCATCTCCATATCTTCAGCACGATGCCTCAATCCCAGATGACACTGGATACTTGTTATAACATGTGCAAAAGCACTTTTATCTTTCTCCTCCTGCCCACCTTTTAGAAGTTTGTTGTCAAATATTGCGGTGATTAGTTTCAAACGTCAAAAGCAGATGTGGAGCTAGGAGTAAAGCTTTTTTAAAAAAAAATGAAACCTGCCTTTTAAACACCTCAGATAAAGAAACATGAATCACTTCAAACAATCTTCATTTTGCACAGCTAGTTAATATTCTAGGCTGCTGTTCTGCAGGCGTCCAAATGGAATGCTAATTATTCACATTTCTTCCCAGCTAAAAGCTTCACAGAGGCTGACAGAAGAAAAGACACTAGACTGTAGAACAACAATGCCATGCTTTCAGTAGGAAAGGCAACTATAAAATGTTTCCTACAGCCTAATTCTTCTAGCATCAGATGATTCTTTACTAGTTCCTACTTGACACCAATTAATTTCTCCTCTTCAACATAGTATCCCCTGCAGCCCCAGCTGATACTCCTTCACTTTCTACTGTGTTTAAAGTGAAGGTGGGGGAGAACACATTGATTCCTGACTGCCTCAGAGTATTTAAATTCCTTCTCATTTGATGAGATGTCATTTGTTTCTAGCTTTCATTACCCAGCCCAGATTTCTCCAAGATCACAAACTCACTGGAATTTCTCAGTCCTCTTTTCCTGTCTTCAGATCTTAATCAAAGACAGTCCACAGTGACAGAACAAAGACAGACTGGTCCATCACTGCCTCTCACTTAGGGTTTGTCTTCACTGTAGAGTTACGTTAGGTGTTGGTCACCTAAGTTATGTCTACACTTCAGTTAGACACTCACAGCTGACTCAGGTTTGCAGGGCTTGGGCTAAGTGGCTGTTTTACTGCAATGTAGAGGTTTTGGACCCCACCTCACAGGGTCCTAGAACCTGGGCTCCAGCATGAGTCTGAATGTTGAAGTGCAGTTAAATAACCCCTTAGTCCAAGCATCACAAACCCAAGTCAGCTGGCATGGGTGAGCCATGAGTTTTTAATTGTAGCATAGACATACCCACAGTCTACGCACTTGGGTTAGCCTAGCCCTGCTGTGAGCAGCCATGCCACAAAGCCACAACTGAGTTACTGGGTCCTCACTGATGCTGCACTCACCTATGTGTGTTGTAGGACTTCTGAGTGCACATCCCATGGGTTCTTTTTGCTGCAGTAAGCTGAGTAACTCTATGATTCTTTTCCAGTAAATTGTGAGGGAACTTATCTGTCATGCTGGCACACAAGGGGAATTGTGCAAAGGTACTGGAAGACAATCAGCATTTGAGTGATTTAGCCTCACAGCAAAACAGGCAGATTACCAGTCAAAGTGAAAGCAGTACCCAGGCTTTAGTTTGCACTTCAGGATGGGCCAGCCAGCTTGGGCCAAAAGTACCACTAAACTCGTCTGAGAAGATTTTGTGTGTGGACAGGAAGGATAGGGGGGACCCAAGCAGCAACACCCGAGTAAAAGCCAAAGTTAATTCTGCCCTTGTGCTGTCAGCCAGCTCTTCTATCAAGTGATGCGTAACTGATGTCATAAATACAACTGCATCTGAGCCATTAGCTCAGGGATGAGATCTTCCCCTCCACTAGAGAGATCCAACTACTATTTTTCTCTGGTCCTCTTCTCTTGACTATCCTCTGGCATCCTTGTACAGATGCATTCATTCTTCCCCTTTGACTCACTCTGACCTTTCTATCTACCTGTCTGGCCTCTTTCAGCTCCCAAGTGCAATATAAACTTCCCAGGATTCACAGTTTCAAAGAATGAAGTCCTCATTCTTGCTAAAAAGTCAACTTTCATCCATGCCTTAACTTTGACTTGAATTTTGCTCCCAAGTCCAGAGAAATTGGGTCAAATTTTTATCTCAGTTGCACTGCTTCAGCACCATGAATTCTGAAAAGTAAAAACATCAGTCACATATCAGAGTGCTAGTCGTATTAGTCTGTATCCACAAAAACAACAAGGAGTCCTGTGGCACCTGAAGGAGTCCTGGTGCATCTGAAGAAGTGGGTTTCTTACCCACGAAAGCTTATGCCCAAATAAATCTGTTAGTCTTTAAGGTAACATCAGTCACACTTATTTAAATGTGCTTAGTATAGTGAATTGGAATAGCTGCTGAGAGGCTGTGTTTTGTTTCACAGCCAATGTGGCACATGTAGAAGTTTTGGAGCAGCAGCTGAGGGGTCGTGTTTTTCGTTTTTGTGGCCAGTATGACATGTTCAGCAGTTTTTGGGGCAGCAGTTCAGAGGTTGTTCTTTTTCTTTTTTCAAACTAGTCTCTGGTATCTTTCCAGCTAAGCTTTTCAACACCTTTTGTCTGTGCAAATCCATAAACAAAGGATGAAAACAGTTTCTTTGCAAGAATAAACCCTAGTATGGAGATTACTGATAACATTTTCTGTCGGTCATGACTCCAGAATTCAGACTCTTTCCTCTTCCCCACTTGACCACACTGCCTGCCACAGCCTGAATGTGTTTTACTTTCAAAATGTGATCCCTTTTCTGTGTGTGTGTTAAAATATCAGCCTTTTTTATACAAGCTGTTATGTGCCAACCAAATTTAAGAAAAGACTAATTAGCAACATATTCAGGTGGAACATCTGTGCAGTTTTGGCTGTAGAGTATTTTCATCACTATTCTGAAGAACTTTTTCCTGTGCAAGACTCCTTTAATTGTAAAGTTTTACATTTGGAGTTCATGAAAGATGTCAGAGCATTAACTCTGGAAACAGAAGTCTACTATGTATCACACACTAGAATGGACAATATTTCCCATGCTATCCCAGGCACATTGTTGTGTGTTAACAACCTTTACAAGACAGAGTGTCCTGCAATTTCTGTACCAGTCTATGGCCAACATGGGATCTAATTCTGCAGTTGGTTTGTGATACGACCCCCCATTCACTAGGAGCTGGAGGGAGAGTTTGTCTACACTTGAATCGCTGCAGCGACACAACTGTAGTGCTGCAGCTGTTCTGCAAAAGCACTTGAGTATAGACATTACCTATGCCAACAGGAAAGGTTGTCCTGTAGGAGTAAGTAATCCACCTCCTAGACAGGCAGTAGCTAAGTTGACAGAAGAATTCTCCTGTCAAGCTAGCGCAAGCTTAGGTGGATTTTTCACACCCTGAGCTATGCAGCAGGGGTCGATCTAATTTTCTAGAGTAGGCCAGCCCTGAGACTACCAATTTATTTCACCTAGCCCAACAAGCAGCAGGTAAGAGTAAGATAACTTTCACTTACTACTCAGCTGGCCTATATGTGAACCAGCAACCTGGATGTGACACGTTCATATACCTCCATCCGTGCAGACCCTCCAGAAATGTTATTATTTAAAACTTTATGCTTCATGGTTTAAAATAATCTGTATTAAGATTTAGAATAAAACCTTTATGAGAGGGCAGATTACCCCACATCTGCCTTCTACTGAGTTCCTTGCAGCTTCCTCTGAAATACCTTGCGCTGTCAGAGACAGGATACGGGACAGTCTGGGTCTAGTCAGGCAATTCCTATGCTCCTCAAAATATGAACAATAGAAAAATGACATTAATAAATGCTGCCTGGGATTACCTGTTTACATTATTGACTTTATATTGAAGAATTCAAGATAAAACATTAATTCTTTCCAACCTTTGAGTACTTTTCTTTCATTTTCTCTTTGTAGAACATTTGTAAAGAACCCAAGACACTTTACAAACATGAATTAATTTCCCTTTTTCAGGCAGTAAATATTGTTATCCCCATTTCACAGATGGGGAAGATGAGACAAAGAGAGGTTTGGCAATTTGCCTAAGCTTACTCGGGATGTCTGTGGCAGAGACAGGGACAGATCCAAATCTCCTGGCTCCCGATCCTATCTGGAATCCGAAGACTATTCTTCATCTTTATGGATCTGACTCCATTGACTCAAATGGGCTTCGCATCAGGCCCTACAGTTCTATTATATTAAGTGCTTCGGTTGGGTGAATACTCATGTAATACTGACAGAGTGTGTCTCCAATGAAATCACAGGGTTTGATTGCATCTTGTGTAGACATACTCAGGATAACTTTAATCTAAACCAAAAGAATGAAACTGTGGCAGCACAGGCTTCAGCATGGGCTAACCCAACTGAATAATTACCTGGGGTCCAGGAGGGCTTGTGTGGCCCTCACTAAAGTCCATGCTCCCATGGCGTCACTGTTCCAAGCTATTTTAAAACAAGTTCAAGTACGTCCACACAAGCTGCAGGCACATCCCAATGATTGTAATATAGACATGCCCTTAGTGGACCAGGTTCTTGACTGGGATCAAGAAGCACACAATGCTAGTTAATGTGAGAGTTGTACGAAAGTGGCATAATGCTCACTTCACATGTCTGATCCTGAGGCACAGAGTACTATGGTCTGCCTGATGTCTGCTCCTATTTACACCAGCTGCTAACAGCCACACAGGGCCAAATGCACAGTCAGGGATTGGCACAGCATACAGGCATCCTGGCCTTGACCCCTACCAGCAGCAAGGCATGGATGGCATTGGAGGCTAAAAACCAGCTCTGCATCATTGGAGAATCCCCCTACATGGTCTAACATATACCAGCTGCTAAGAGCCCCAAAAGACTGAACCTGCAGTCAGAGTGCAGCACAAGGCTGGGACAGTCTGTCCACACCCCTTACAGGACTCAGCTAGCAGGTATAGAAGCCTCTACACCATAAGCGGCAGGTACAAGAGGCCAGAGGAGGCTAAGCCTCCCCAAACAGCAAACCTGCCACCTTTGGAGCATGCCGCCACCAAAAGGGTGGGCACCCTTGCCATGGCCCACCTGCACTCCAGCCTTAGGCCCCACTCCCGCTCATCCTCTTCCACCCAAGGTCCTGACCTTCCTCCGCCTTTTCCCATGCCCGCTCCACCCTCTTGGGGCTCTCACAGGAGGGGGTAAAGATGCATGCATGAGTGGTGAGCAGCCAGCTGGCTGGCCAGCAGGCAGGTTCGTGGGCCAGAAGAGGGGGCAAAGAAGTGCAAGCAATGGACAGGGCTGAGGGAGGGGATCCAGCGGGGCCAGGGGTACAGCATGGGCAGGACTTCAGGGAATGGAGGCCAAGCAGAGGTGGGCTTGAGGTGGCAGTTCTCAGGGGAGGGCCATGGTTCAGGTGCACCCAACCACTCAAAATGGAGAAGTCATGTGCCGCCCATGCTCTACACCAATTCTATATAATTGGAGCACACCCTATTCTGAGGCAATCCACCAGGGGCCAGATATACCAATGCTATGACCACAATTTGCCAGCAGGATGATACAAAGTGGCCACGCTACACCAGAGGATCCAACTAAGATGTTTTCCCATCCATCCTCACCTCAGCACCTTTTTACCCATTGTGAATTTTATAAACTTTCACTTGGCATTTTGTTTAGCTGGTCGTGGTGAAGGCTGCAGCAGAACTCCACGGAGAGGTGGAGCAGTTGGCCCTGGCCCACGTAAGGTGCCCCTTAACTCCCTGTGTGACCCCCACCCATTTCCACCCAGGCTGGGCGGAGTAAAACTCTGCAGATAAACTTTTGAACTCTGGGGTGGCACTGACCAGAGAATTTCAGGTTGTTGGACTTTGGGGTGATTGGACTTAAGAACCTAAGGGGAAAAGGACATTGCCAAATGTACTTGAAGGTGGGTTTTTTTGCTTATGGTTTGTGTTATAATCCTGTTTGTGGTGTTTCTCCAACGTGATGCCACATTGTTTCCCTCCTTTATTAAAAGGATTTTGCTACACTCAGACTCCATGCTTGCGAGAGGGGAAGTATTGCCTCCTAGAGGTACCCAGGGGGTGGTATGTAATTGTCCTAGGTCACTGGGTGGGGGCGCAAGCCAATTTTGCATTGTGTTATTGAAATGGAACCCCTGGATACTGAACCCGGCCCTTGTTGCTGCCAACTCAGAGGGGCAGAAGGGTTACATAGGATTCTTTCTTGGATTGGTAAAAGTTTTTCTACAGGAGTTTGTTTGTTTTGTTCTATAGACTTGCATTTCTTTAGAGACTGGTTCAGAAACTCCTTTCTCAATGTATAATTACAATTGGTTTCCAATATGAGTGCAATCTGATACTCTAAGATGTGAATCAAATCATTAGTAAGCAATTATGAAACCCAGATTATTTCTCTGTTAGATACTATTTTCTCCCTTTTGAACTGCTTCACTATGCCATGGAGGCTCCAATGATTTCATTATCAAAGATCACCCCATTGGCCTGTGCCCTCATTCAATCAAATAAAAGAAAATGATTCAACTAATCCAATTTAAAACAGATGTATAAAAGAAAAATTGCACATTGATCTGCAAATGAAGTTACTGACATCTGAATTAGACTTTGCAATTAGCAGTACAACCATTGTATTCCTTTACTTATATTACATATACATTTATATTCAAGATCAAATATGCAATCTTAAGGTCATTGAAGGACAGGCAGTCAGAGAGTTATGAAGGGTAAGATACCCTTCTCTGCGACTGAGTCAGTTCTATGAAAGTCTACAGATGCTATATTTTGGTCTTTACAGTTCTTTGTATCCTATTGTTTCCCAGACAGACTATCACAGTCAGATCCTTATAACCTGCAGTACTTGTCACACTGAGCCTACGTCCACACTACAGCTTTAAATCGATATTAGTAAAATTGATTTTATAAAACAGGATTTATAAAATCGATTTTATGCGTCCACACTAGGGCACATTACTTCGGTGGTGTGCG
Source organism: Gopherus evgoodei (assembly GCF_007399415.2). Taxonomy (NCBI): domain Eukaryota; kingdom Metazoa; phylum Chordata; order Testudines; family Testudinidae; genus Gopherus; species Gopherus evgoodei. Next base: position 34,861,878 of record NC_044324.1, read on the forward strand.
TCCATGGTCCCAGGGTACCATCGATTTCCGGAGCGGTGCACTCTGGGTAGCTCAGTAAAAGAATAGGACCAATAACTTCGATATCCGTCCACACTAACCCTAAATCGATTTAGTAATATCGATTTTAGGGTTACTCCTTTCGTTTAGCTGGAGTACAGAAATCGATTTTAAGATCCCTTAAAATCGATTTTAAGTGCCTTGTAGTGTGGACAGTTACAGCGTTAAATTGATTTAACGCTGTTTAAGTTGATTTAACACTGTAGTGTGGACCTGGCCTAAGTCACTTAGCTGAATCATGCATACAATTGAATACAATTTATAGTTTTACCACTTGTGAGCTTCTGCATTCTTTGCAGTTGTTTTATTTCTAGTTCACTAGAGGACATTCAGGACATTCTGTGTATTTGACCCTGGCTTTGTATAAGAAGCAGACAAAAAGAGTCTGACTGAAGCTATCATTTTCCAATTTGAGGGCTTAACTAAGACTTCTAAATAAATAGCCTGATTGTCAGAGATGTTGAATATCCTCCACTCCCCAGGAAATTATGCATCTGTGACAGCTGGTCATGAAATTATTTTTTTCTAATTCATAATTTAGACAAAAAGAACAACTTAATCAAAATTTTTCTTCAGAATTTTTTAGGGTTGTGTCAAAAGACCAGAACCCTACAAACCAAAAAACGTAAGGTTTCAGTTGCCTAAAACTGTTCTTTTTTTTTTTCAAATCAGAAACATTTTGACAATTTGTTATTTGTGAAAATGTACAGAAAAATTACTTTTCATCAAAAAGCGGTTCAATGATTTTTTTAAAACCAGCTCCAGTATCTATTTACATTTTTGGACCTGATCATTGTAGTATCTGAGCATTTCAAAATACAAATACATTTTGAATTTATCTTGACAACACCTCTGTGAGGTAGCCCTGCCTTGTAATCTGAGGCATAGAGAGTTTAAGTGCCTTGCTAATGGTCACACAGGAAGTCTCTGGCAGTGAGCTAAACCCCAGATCTCCTGAATGCCAGTCTAGTGCCTTAACCATAAGACTTCCTTTCCTCTCCGACTGGGTGCTGTGGGTGCTCAGCACTGATCTTTAGGCACCCAAGTTTGAAAATTTTGGCAATTGATTTATATAAAATCATAGCTATTGAAGAAAAGACTGGCTATGATAGCTCATTCAATCTGCATCCTTGGCAGTTGAGGATTGTTCCCTGTCAGTATTTGTCCAGTCTAACAGGTGACTTTAAACTTTCAAAGCAATGGGGTCTCCATCATTTCCTTTAGGCTATTGTTCCATAGTTCTAACTAGTGAATAATAGAGTGGATAATCAGCTCCCCATGTGCAAATTTGAGTATAGTACTATTATCACTAATGCATACTGTTTAATACCCCAAAAGGATCCATTGGGCCTGATTCTGCCACCTTTATTCACATGGAACGTAAGGAACTAAACTTACAGAATTGGGCACCTGATTTTCATGTCTGTCAGTACATGTGTTACTGATTATATTTTGCATGTAGCTTCTTACCACTGATATAATCCCTAACACACCTAGAGATGCACAGCTCTCAAAAGGTGCTGAGGTTCCACTGCATTCCAGGAGTCTGGACTTTGACCTGACACCTGAACAAGTTTGGTCCGTAAAAATAGGGTGGAAATCTCATGAGAACAGATTGGCTGGCAGAGTGGGTCCTGGGTTTTGCAGGGCCCAGGCACAGTAGAAGATGAGGGATGCCATCCAGGACTCTCCCTCATAACAGAGCTTGTGGCAGTATGACTAGAAAGTGATATATGGGATGAAGGGTTACAACCTTACGTAGCCTCATTAATAACATGGTCCTAAGACAGGCAGTGGTCTCTTTTTCTCACATGACAAGGGACAGTCCTTCTCAGGTTTTTGACACTTGTTCTTCTAGTTATGACCAGAATCAGAAAGTCCAGAGGGAAAAAGTACAATTTACTCAACTTTCACGAGTAAGGATCAGCTCAATTCTGTGTTAGATCTGGAAGCTTGAGATCCTTCTAGTGTCTCAGAGCAAATTCTCCTGTCTCTAACTTTATTTGCCAACTCTGCTGTCATTCGTACCAGTGCAAATCAGCAATCATTGCTTTGCACAGGGTACAGGAAATTGTACATTATTCAGTGAGGGTGAAAATCACCCTGTGAGGAAGGCCAGAACAAAGCCTATGCCCCACATAAATCCCAATTAGATCCTATTCTGAGGATTTAAATGGGCTGCAAGTTTTGTGCTGACCTTCTGCACCCTAACAGAGGAAAACACTAATGGCTTTTCTCCTCAAAGGGGCCTTTGTGTTTATTTACCATGCTGTGTAGCAATACTTAGAAGCAGCTGTCAGTTGGAGGTGGCAAATTATCTTCAGCTTTAAAAATCTTTGCTCAGAATCTGATATTTTTTCTACCTAGCTTGCTGAAATTAATTAGGAGAGGCACTTTTCCCGCCACTTCACTAGTTCCTTTCTCATCCATGTTACCTTCAGAAGAAGTTTAAATAACACCTCTGTTAAGTTTTTTTAAAATGTTCTCACTATTAATTTTCCATTTGTATCAAGTATTATTAGCTTGCAGGTTACACTACCAAACATACCACAAGTCTCAAAGTCATAGTGGATGCACCATAGATGAGATTCAATAAGTCTTCTACAGGTAATATGATAAAATCTTAATACAAAAGTACTGATATACAATGTCAATCGTTAACTCTCTCTTAGATTTCAGTTACAGTGATGAATTAGCATTAGCTCTTCCTGTGCTGTCTTTTTGTCTATTGTGCTGTCTATATTTTCAGCATGTGACCATTTTAAGTGAATATCTTTGACAATGAGGGACAAAGAGGAAACTGATATAATCCAGACTGACCTCTTGGTTGGCAAACACTATTTGCTATGTGATTTGATATCTAAAAAACAGCATTAATATAGTATCATCCTGGGGAAAAGAGACACATTCTACTGTCGCTAGTAAAAGACATTGGTGCAATAATGGAAAGTGTTAAACATACAAAAAATACTATTAAATTCAGAGAATTCATGTATTTATTTATTCTCTTACATTCAGATTTAAATCTATTGTGTCCTTTGCAGTAAGCCCTTAACACATGGATGTTTAGCAAATGCATCCTTAGCATTTCACACAGAATCCCTAACACACCTTAAAATGTGGCATCTTTTCTAGAGGATGCGCACTTCCACCTCCTGTGGAAATGAAAAGCAATGCATGCAAGCATACGAGGATTAATCTGGCCTTATGATGCAACATGCATTGTAAGAATGTGGCAGAAAAAGCAGTAAAAGGGAAAAGAACAAACCTCCCAAATTAGTATATGAAGAAGATGGAGTGCAGCATGCTGTGCCCTGCAGGCTGCAATCTGCTCCATTTTATGTAAACTGCATTCAGCACTCAGGCTTCTGCCAAGTTATCAAAGCTGCCCTCAGTTTGACAAACTTTGATGCCTCTAGGGTGCTTGTTGGGTTTCATGCTGACAGAGCTGACAGTTCATTGTAGCTCTACTCTTGGCTGGCAGAATCTTTATTTTATGTGAAGTCCATTCACATGGGCTTACAAGGCACATGCAATCAAGTCATTCATGCTAACTCTGGTGTATCAGGGAAGATAATAAAGATCTATTTTCAAGATTAAACATTTCATGTCTTTCCCCAAATTTGTTCTCTAGTCAAGATGTGTTAGAAACTTTGAGAAATTGAAAAAAACCTTAAAAGCTTTCAGCTCAACAGGGCAGTGACTAACACCCTGGGTTAAGATACCTCAGCATGCTCAACAGTGCTAATGGGTTAGAGAAAGGTTAAAGGCATATTGTAAAGGTTGTTAAACCAAAAATTGATCTTCCTTACCAGTAGTCTATCAGGAAGACCTCACCTTCAGAATACCATTATGTTTGTATTCTACCGATATGTCCATTGTAGAATTTTGAATACATTCTACTATTTTGAGATCATCACTCCACTTTAATTCTAGCACTCATTACAACCTAATTAAATGAGGGATTTATATTTCTTCCCATCCTCACCCATCCCCCAATTTAAAGGACAATATCTCTAAGCCTGAAGTCTTTTGGAGCAAGTAAATATTAATCTGAAAGCACTGATGTTTCATATGTATCATTCTGGTGGTTAATCACCATATTAGGAAGATTTCTACATGGGTTTTAAGGGATAGATAATGTAGTTCTATTGTTACAAAAAGCAATCCATATTTTTAAATCTCTGGTAGAAAAAATAATTGTGCTGTACAATAGATAACACGTCTCTCTACCTTGAAAAGCTTAGCATCTAAGGCCCCAGTCCTGCAAACACTTAAGCAGTTGGCCTAACTTTACTTACTATCAACACTCCCAATTAATTCATTGCAGGATCAGGGTATAAAACAGTACAATATAAAACAGAACAAAATATAGTAATATTATTATTTATAGCACAAGCAGTCAGGATATGGTCAGCACAAGTGTTCAAGGGCCTCTTGCTCAGGACATTTACTTCTAGAAAAGACAAAGCACGGATGAATGTAAGATAGGAACCAATGCTGCACTGGCTGAGGAATGGATTAGCTGACCTAATATGCTGCCCATTCCACCTCTAATTTCTATGAGCCTGTTGGACTTTTTTTAAAAAAATGTCTTATCCATAAGGCTGTTTATATTCAAATGTACATCGGTAGTCATGTATGTCCGTCTGTTGGCCTTCTTTCTTCATTTTCTTGTGATCATACAAGATTATACAACACTAATCCGAAAGCATGTGTTCCAGATTTGATTATATTAAATATGCACTAAATTTTCAAAGGAGCCTCAATTTGACCTGCAAATTTTCACACAAAGTCATTTATGCTTGCAGAATATTGAATTTGATTCTACAGATGATACTCAAATGATGGCTAAGAATTTTCTAAACTGCTTCAGGGATCTGAACACCCATTTATTGGAATTGGGTGTCAAAAACGTTTGATGCTTTGAAACATCTCAGCTGATTTTTTTTTGTTATAATCATCTATGTAACATTTTTAGACATAACTGCAGATTTTTCTCTCCATTCCCAGTAAATACAGGGTGGAAACAGATGGTAATATGCAAATTTTATTTCATAATGATGAGTTAACTGGTTCTTATGAAAAATGGAGCTAATCACTTTGTAACACCAGTGTTATGTTAATGTAACTCCATTGATTATGGAGTTACACTATCATAAAACTTGTATAACAGAGTGGCGAATCAGACCCACAATCTTCATCTGTTTTCACTAGAACTGATCTGAATATATTACTTGTATCTCATTCTGTTTCTCTCTCTCTAAGTATATAATATATGTATATACACCTATATATGGAGGTGCCAGGCGTGGCTCCATAACTGAAGCAGAGTGCCATTTTGCCCTTATATCAGAAGTACAGCAAGTTATGAGTGCTCAATTTCACAATTCATCAAAAAATTAGCTTTTTACAATTTTTTATTTGTTAATAGCTTTCTCCTATATTAGCATCTCCTGAGACCTTACATCCACAAATTAGTTTTAAAGTCTGCTATATTAAAGATTTAATTTTGAATAACAGATTTTTCTTTTTACTTCCATGGTAGTTTGCATGGCGAAGAACTGAGTTAGGATTTGCCCCAAGGATATCATTACATATGGAAAAAAATTCCATTCCACTAAGGAAATTGGGACATGAATATACCAAAACGATTCAGCTCCTAACCTATCCAGATTAATAGTGGCAGTCTGTGCTCAAGCCCAACCATGGTTTGGAATGACAGAGATGTGACAGATCAGGACTACGGTTCCTTGGCAATGCTGTATAGAAAACTATCCTATCCAAACTAACCGTATGGGCCTGATTCTCATTTACATTAAGGCTTTTCAACACTGTTGAAGAGGCCTTAAAGAGTGTGTATAAAAAGAGGACTCTGGGTACGTCTTCACTACCTGCCGTATCGGCGGGTAGCAATTGATTGCTTGGCGATCGATATATTGCGTCTCATCTAGACGTGATATATCGATCCCCGAACGTGCTTATATTGATTCCGTAACTCCACCAACCCAAATGGAGTTGCGGAATCGACAGGGGGAGCCATGGACATCGATCCCATACCGTGAGGACGGTGAGTAATTTGATCTTAGATACTTCGACTTCAGCTACATTATTCATGTAGCTGAAGTTGTGTATCTAAGATCGATTTTCCCCCGTAGTGTAGACCAGCCCTTAGAGTAATTGAGTATCAGACCCTTTCTCTATCTGAGTGCTGTGTCCTAGCCTCTTTAACAATTCTTGCACCATTGAACTCAACAGGAGTTTTGCCACTGACATCAGTAGCAATAGGATCAAACTCTAAATTGAAATTGCCAGATTCTGAGGTCTTTCCTTTGAGGGCTTGCATAAGAAATTTGGAACCTGAACCTCCTTTTTGCCATTGGATTTAACAGGAGAAGGACTTGGGTCTAGTAAAAGAAAGAAAAGACAAGGTACTCAGCGAAAGATATACAGCTTATTGTCCTAAGAAAGAATTTTTGAGAAAACTATCTAAACCATATATCGTGCCTAAAGAAATATCATTGTAGGTAAGACCTCAGAGTGGTTCCTATATGGAGTTGTTTCTTTTCTTAGCTATTGTAAGAGGAATAGAAAAGGAGAAAGAAATTAGAAGTAATGTATGTGCAACATACAAAACAAATTAGAAGGCATGACCCTCTGCAGCATGGTAAAGAAGGAATGTCTTTATATTTTTGCTTTTGTTATATTGAATGCACATGGTGAATGTGAGCTGTTATAGTGAAATATTGTTGATTCACATTAACACTGTATGATATTGTGACTGAAAAAATTCACAATGTTCATTTGTATTTGAGATTTTATTGGATTGGAGATTTGGCATATATTTAAGTTACACATGTGTTGGATGAAATAAAAAACATTTTTTGCCCTGTGTTACTAATTATTGAAAAATAGTTCTGTCTGTTGAATGATTATGACTCAATTTTGTTCTTGGTTGGGGGGGGGCAACATGTTTCAGCCTATTATTTTATAGACTATAATGCACATTTGACTAGGTTGTAAAGGTTAAACAGCAACTGCAGCATAACAGGTGTGACTGGTTCATATTTTGTGTTTAAGAGAAGATTTGTCAATATTGCTTTGCCTATTTACAGTTCATGGGCTCTAAATTTCTCTAACTTTCTAAATTCAAAGCTTCACATAGCTAATAGTACTATCATGAAAATGAGAACAAAATGCTATAGCTGACTCTAGCTCTCAGCACCTGATCAATGAGAGGACTCCCATTGGCTTCAGTGGGATTTGGATTGGGCTCTAAACAAGTAGACAACTAACCAAAATCACTTTATTGGTGTTTTGAGAGATCACAACATAGCTGAGTATAGACTTTAGGCCAAAGGCAGATGGCACAGTTCATGTTGCTGGCCCAGATTTAGAATCTTTTCATTGCATATGCTGCTGCTTCTGGCTTTTGTAAGCAGGAAAAGAACAGTATTTGTGGCATCAGCTGTGAATGGAGCTATGCCAGTTTATACCAGTTCAGGATCGATGGATCCTATAACCTCCAACACACAGTTTCCAATAAGTTACGGCTATTTCATGCTAGTCTGTGAAGTGTCTAAATACCTGGGTAGTCAGTGAAATTTAATACCTAATAGTGTATTAAAGTGCATTTGTCACATTCTTATTGATTATAATTATACTTTGCATCTACACCACATTTTTTTATGAAACTTAAACCACTCTATAAAAATCAATTAATTAACACGCCAGTCACCTCCTGTGTAGTTAAGTACTATTGTAGCCACTTTAAAACTGCTTAAAAGGCAAAGAGAAGTTAAGTGACTTGGTCAAGATCCCAGAGCAAGTCAACAACTGACTCAAGTACAGACCCCAGGAGTCCAGGATCTCATTGCTCCACTCCAACCACAAGACAATATTCTTTCTTTGTACTAAAAAAGTGAAAGAAAAAAATGAAAGGAAAAAAAACACCCACACTTCTAAAACTCAAAGTGGAAAAGAATGGATTCTGAAGCACTGCTTCACTTCTGCGCTATAAAGCAGAAGATAAACTGTATTCTGCCATTTTCTTGGCACATCAAGAGCTCTGCTACAGTACAGTGCTTGGAAATTAGTTTAAATACAGTTAGATTTCTATTTTGTGTCTTTTCCTTATGTACTGATTGCAGAGATACATCTCTGGTCCTTTTCTACTAGATTTTTAACAGGGAAAAAGGTTGCAACTATTGAAAAAAAAAGCAGTAGCTTCTGTGGACAGTCATTCAGAAACATCATTTACTCATCTACTTTCATCTCTGAGAAATGTATTAAAGGAGCAGAACAGTGAACAAAAAGGAGATACTTTCCTTTTTCTTCTCCTTTTATCAGGCACATAGAAAATGTGACCTGAAGGAGACTTTCTGGGTCAGATTCATCCCCGGGCAACGACCAATTCAAAGCTCCCTGTACCACTTAGTCCCTAAGGTGCAGCTGTGTTGGTTGTCCTGGGTAGGGTTGGCACTTTTTATAGATAGAATTCAAATGCCTCCATCAGCAAATGCTGTGCTCCCCTGGGACAATGTACATCTCAAAGCCAAGGATGAAATATGTGAGACCTGGGACCAAGTATTCCCTGTCAAGGGGAATCTGGCTATACAACAATCTTCCTGAGGAGATCAGGTGAGGTTTCAGGAACAAACCATTCTGATATATAGAAAGAATAATAAATATGGCAGGCAACCAGCTTGGCTTAACAGTGAAATCCTTGGCTGGATTGGACAAATGACCAGGGAGGAGTATAAAATATTCCACAGGCATGCAGGAGTGAAATCAGGAAGGCCTAATCACACCTGGAGTTGCAGCTAGCAAGAGATGTTAAGAGTAATACCAAGGGTTTCTTCAGGTACTTTAGCAACAAGAAGAAAGTCAAGGAAAGTGTGGGTCCCCTACTGAATGAGGGAGGCAACTTAGTGTCAGAGGATGTGGAAAAAACTAATGTACTCAATGCTTTTTTTGCCTTTGTCTTCACGAACAAGGTCAGCTCCCAAATTACTGAACTGGGCAGCACAGCATGGGGTGGAGGTGACCAGACCTCTGTGGAGAAAGAAGCGGTTCAAGACTATTTAGAAAAGCTGGACAAGCACAAGTCCATGGAGCTGGATGCGCTGCATCTGAGAGTGCAAAAGGAGTTAGCAGATGTGATTGCAGAGCCATTGGCCATTATCTGTGAAAACTCATGGTAATCCGGGAAGGTCCTGGATAGCTGGAAAAAGGCTAATGTAGTGCCCATCTTTAAAAAAGGGAAGAAGGAGGATCCGGGAAACTACAGGCCAGTCAGCCTCACCTCAGACCCTGGAAAAATCATGGAGCAGGTCCTCAAGGAATCAATTCTGAAGCACTTAGAGGAGAGGAAAGTGATCAGGAACAGTCAGCACAGATTCACCAAGGGCAAGTCATGCCTGACTAACCTAATTGCCTTCTATGAGGAGATAACTGGCTCTGTGGATGAGGGGAAAGCAGTGGACGTGTTATTCCCTGACTTTAGCAAAGCTTTTGATACAGTCTCCCACAGTATTCTTGCAGGCAAGTTAAAGAAGTATGGGCTGGATGAATGGATAGAAAGCTGGCTAGGTCGTTGGGCTCAACGGATAGTGATCAATGGCTCCATGTCCAGTTGGCAGTCAGTATCAAGCGGAGTGCCCCAAGGGTTGGTCCTGGGGCCGGTTTTGTTCAATACCTTCATTAATGAGCTGGAGGATGGCGTGGACTGCACCCTCAGCAAGTTTGCAGATGACACTAAACTGGGAGGAGTGGCAGATACACTAGAGGGCAGGGATAGGATACAGAGGGACCCAGACAAATTAGAGGATTGGACCAAAAGAAGTCTGATGAGATTCAACAAGGACAAGTGCAGAGTCCTGCAGTTAGGAAGGAAGACTAGGGACCAAGTGGCTAGGCAGCAGTTCTGCAGAAAAGGACCTAGGGGTTATAGTGGATGAGAAGCTGGATATGAGTCAAGAGTGTGCCCTTGTTGCCAAGAAAGCTAACAACATTTTGGGCTGTATAAGTAGGGGCATTGCCAGCAGACCAAGGGATGTGATCATTCCCCTCTACTCAACATTGATGAGGCCTCATCTGGACTACTCTGTCCAGTTTTGGGCCCCACACTACGAGAAGTATGTGGAAAAATTGGAAAGAGTCCAGCAGAGGGCAACAAAAATGATTAGGGGGCTGGAGCACATGACTTATGTGGAGAGGCTAAGGGAACTGGGATTGTTCAGTCTGTAGAAGAGAAGAATGAAGGGGGATTTAACAGCTGCTTTCAACTACCTAAGAAAGTATTTCAAAGAAGATAGACCTAGACTGTTCTCAGTGGTACCAGATGACAAAACAAGGATTATTGGTGTCAAGATGCAGTAGGGAAGGTTTACGTTGGATATTAGGCAAAACTTTTTCACTAGGAGGGTGGTGAAGCACTGGAATAGGTTACCTAGGGAGGTGGTGGAATCTCATTCCTAAGAGATTTTTAAGGTCAGGCTTGACACAGCGCTGGCTGGGATGATTTAGTTGGGGATTAGTCCTGCTTTGAGCAGGTGGTTGGACTAGATGACCTCCTGAGGTCCCTTCCAACCCTGATATTCTATGATTCTATGAATCTAAGATGACCGTCTCAAGGAAACATTGCCAGGCCTGCCTCTTTGAGAGATTCTTTCCTCTATAAGTGACGCTCACAATGTGACAACCCTTTTACTCCCAAACCCCTACCAGCTCCAATCCCACACTAAACCTATACCCAAAACAGTTTTGACACCCCTCCTCAAAAATAAGAAATGTGCCAGAGATTCCATGAAAACCAGTAGTGATTTTGCTATTGCTAGTGTTTTTATGTGGAAGGTGCACAGATGCTATGGCGATGGAAAGCAGTATAAAACCCACAGACAGATAGAAGTCAGCCAGTATGGGGTGGGACATGTTTGGGGATTAGGTGAGGATGAACAGGGGTGGGACCAGAGGATCTATTAGTATGAACATAGATCCAAATGCCCTTATAGCCTGGATGGGAAGGGAACAGAGAATCCTACCCATAAGCTTCTACATCCCCTGCTCAGGGACTGTGTTTTTGTTCTTTGTACAGCACCTAGCACAATGGGGCCCTGGACCAAGCTGGATGCTCCTAGGTGCTACACTAATACAAATAATAATAAATGATGCCCTAAAAGTGACTGGCCTAGGAAGGAAAATGGCCAAGATGCTGTGAGATACACGCAGTCAGAGGTTCCCAAACTATGGTACGCATACCACTGGGGGTACGCGAGACATCTCTGGGGGATATGCAGGAGAAATTGTGTAATGATGGATTTTATTTATTCATTATTTTATTTATTGCATTTTTGTAATAGGCTACTGAGACAAAGCTTTACAGCTCCATGGGAATTTGTTATATAAAATACAGTAGATAATTTACTTCAAGATGTACCAATGAGAGTACAGATATGCAGAGACACTGACATACACAGCCCTCACCTCCAACCACTGTACAACGCGGGTTCAGTTGCCCAGCAACTGTACAGTCTAACTGAGCTCAGAACTCAGTCAGGTGTGTGGTTTTTTTCTGTTGTGTATGTCACACTATATCTGTGCATAACAGTGAAACATGGACAGATGGCTAAAGACAGATAGTGTTCAGAAGAACACACAAGTATCAATGATGAGAAAGAGAGGGGTATGTGGACAGTTGGTAGATCCAGAAGGGGGTATGTGGGCAATAGGTTGATCTGGAAGGGTGTACATGGATGGTTGTCAAGTATCAGAGGGTAGCCGTGTTAGTCTGGATCTGTAAAAGCAGCAAAGAATCCTGTGGCACCTTATAGACTAACAGACGTTTTGGAGCATGAGCTTTCGTGAGTGAATACCCACTTCCTCAGATGCATGCATCTGAGGAAGTGGGTATTCACCCACGAAAGCTCATGCTCCAAAACATCTGTTAGTCTATAAGGTGCCACAGGATTCTTTGCTGCTTTTATGGATGGTTGGTAGATCTGGAAGGGGGTATGTGGTAGTTGGTAGATCTGGAAGGGGGTACAGGTATGGTTGGTGGATCTGGAAGGGGGTATGCAGGCAGTTGGTAGATCTGGAAGGGAGTACACATGGACAGTTGGTAGATCTGGAAGGGGGTACACATGGACAGTTGGTAGATCTGGAAGGGGGTATGTGGACAGTTGGTAGATCTGGAAGGGGGTACGCGGGCAGCTCGTAGATTTGGAAGAGGGTACACACGGGCAGTTGATAAATCTGAAAGGGAGTACGCAATAAGAAAGGGTTTGGAAACCTCTGCACTAGGCAGTGGACTCCTATAGAGTCCTTATCACTTGCTAGAACTGCTCTCCGCTGGGGAGAGTAATAGAGCAAATACTGCCTCCCGTTCCCTGGTCTCCATTGGAGCAAAATGGTGCAGTTTCCACCTCCTCGCTTTTATATGTAGCTGCCATTTTAGAAGGGAATTTTCAAAGGCACAAATGACAGTTAGATGCCAAACACCCAAAGGGAGTCAGGCACTTAACTGCCTTTTCAGCCTTCAAAAATCTTTCCTTAAATATATCTCTAAAATAATGGGAAAAAAAGGCATTGCCAGCCTGCAGAGTTCTGGCCCACTATCCCAGACTGACTGAAGCCATGTGAGGGCATGATTGTTATTATTGTCAACGCATCCTCCTACCATCAGCCCACAGCATCAGATGAGGGTCTTTTTATATGATATGAGGAGTTCACAGAGGCCACTCAAGGAGTCACATATGGGTTGCAGAACTCAAAGATTCTAGTATTTCAGTACTTTGTGGAATAATACAAGAACTCATTGCCTTACATTGCAATTTGATATATCTAAATCCAAGTGCTCCCAAGGAAGATTTGAAAAAGCTGTTGTAAAACTTGGTAATCATCAGCTACATGTGCATCAGATCTTTAGGAGAACAATACATTTACTTGCAGTGGGGAGAAAAGAAAAATCTTTTTTTTTTAAAGTTGGCAATAGATGCTCTTTAATTCTTTTTTTTTCATTCCTCTCCTAAACCCAGGGATCAGCCAAAGCTACATACACTTTTATCTAAGCTGAGTGACCGCATTGTAAACCTATTCTAGTCAACAAACTGTAAATGGCTTGAATTAATTAATTTCCTTTGGAAATCTGTTGTATCCTACATCCTGCTTTAACCCCCTACGAAGAAGGCCCAACATGGAAGTATCAGTTAGCACCATAAGTACAGCTCAGTGATAATTCACTTGGTTGTTAACGAAAAATGGTTACTGCTGCATTCAGAAGCCCATTGATGTTAATGTGTCCAATGATCTTGTGGGCTAACATCTGGTCTGTGTTAGGTGCTAACTCTAATTCTCAGTCGATATTTTCAGACATTGCTACTGTTGACAGTTTATGGGTCTTACCTGTGTGTGCTACAAAGCTTTACTGTGATTTAGCTAAATAACATTTATTCTGAAATAATTCATTAGTATTAATTCTACGTATTTCATCACAACTGCAGAGCAAGCAAAGACACATGCTATTAATACCTAATGTTGAGTTTGATCCCTAGTCAATGCTCTTAAGTTTTGCCATTTTTGCCAAGTATTTGAGGTCTCAACTCTGCATGATATGTTGTAGCAATAATTTATAAAAGGGAAATGTCCCAAAAGCCCTGTAGAAAAACGCAAACATCACAAACATTGTGGCTCACACCAGACCAGATTGGGGTAGGAGAGCTGACTATAGCTAGATTTATGTGCCTACCATAGCTTTTTTTACTTGTTTGATTTCTGACAGCTAGCTATACTATTTTGAAATCTTCCTTCTCAACAATGGCAGCTGCTATCCAAAATAAGTGGTGAGGCTGCAGTTAGAAATTTGCATATTTCTAGAGAGGCAAACTCACCACCTCTTCTCTCTGCACAATCATAACTGCTCACAACATCAATGCCTTAAAATGATTAGATGATAGATAGAGGTAATAATTGGAGATATACCAATCTCCTAGAACTGGAAGGGACCTTGAAAGGTCATTGAGTCCAGCCCCCTGCCTTCACCAGCAGGACCAATTTTTGCCCTAGATCCCTCAGTGGCCCTATCCCACCCTCCACCCCCCCATCTATAGGTAGATAGATTTGGTCAAATTTATTGCCTATATTTAAAGATGTCTGGAACTTCCCATTACAAGACCTTTATTTCAGTTACTTATAACTTTACCAAACTTTAGCCCATTTGGGCTGAAATTTTCTATGCCAGGTGTCTGCCTCAGGCTGATTTTTTTTTTTCAAATTTCCAGCAAAAATGATTCCACTGTTTCAAAGAATAAGATTAAGGGAAAAGTTGTTTTGCCCATGTTAAAAAAATTCTTACAGACTTTTAGTTGAGAAAATATAACCCTTCATACTTTACAACAGCAACTTGAAATTTGGCATGGGAGGGTTTCCTGCTGTCAGGAATGAGCCTTTGGCCATCACTACCAGTGAAAACAAACCCACATTTGGCCAAGTTATACGCCAGTGAAAAAAACTCAGTTCTCACATGCTCAGTAGAGACATGTCAGAGGTTAGCCAGTTGAATTCTGATGCTTCCATCTGCACTCATCACACTCCAGCCCAGGGTAGCAGCAAGAGCTGAGCATGTTTTTCCCAGCAGCTGTTGCTCATGGTTGCTGGGCCTGCATGAGCCAGACATAGAACTGAAAGGAGGAAAACTCTTTCTCTTGTGCTCTTAATGTCCCTTTGCTGGCACCCTGGCAGTGTAGAGCAAGAGGAACAGCCTGACTGAAATACTGAGAGGACAAGAACCAGGCATAGGTGGGGAGAAAGTAGAGTGGGACTGGGAGTTTGGGGGAGGGAAAACTGGAACTGGGAGGTGGTGAGAGAAGACTGGGACGGGTTAGAAAGGAGCCTGGGACTGGGACCTAGGGGGAAGGAGTGTGGGGAGAGGGACTAGAAGCCAGTGGGAGAAGAGAGAAGACTGGGACTGAAGAAAGGGCTAGAGGGGGAGAGAGGAAGACTGGGAGTGGCTGGATAAAGAGAATGGAATGAGAAGCCTCGTGGGAAGATTGGAACTTGGAATAGAGGAGGATGGGAAAGATTTTAATTAGATTAGGATGTGGGCAGTGGAAGAGGGGTGGCTAGGAAGGCTCAAAGAGGAGATTGGGACAAGGGCAGAAGAGAGACACAGTGGGGAATGGAAGCAGGGGCACAACCGAGATTTGAGGATGATCCCAGACAAAAGAGGGGAAAGACTGGGACTGGCTGGACAAGGAGCTTGGGGCAAGAATCCTGGGGGAGATGCAGACTGAGTGTCCATATGGGGAGATTAGGACTACCTGGCAAAGAGACTGGGAATGGCTAGGTGAGGAAAATGGGACTGGGACAAAGAAATTCTGTCATCGTCTAACTTTGGGTACTTGGTTTTGTACCTTCAATGTTCTTTTACTGCAGTGTTTTGTGAGTAATATAAACACAATTCATTAGAATGCACACTGTGGCTTGTAGCCCTTTGTATAGCAATGATGAGTTCTTAAAGATTCATTTTATAAAAGAAACATCGGTTGCTATGGAAGCAGTTTCAAAAATCCTTTGTTAGAATTGTATTTTTTCTGCTAATATAAAAAGCAGTGCCTCTTTTTTACCGTATTTCTCAAGATTGTATCTGGCCATCTTACAAGAAAAGAGAAGCAGGTAGTTCCTTGCAAGTGCTCTCTCTAGCCAGAAGCAAAGTGGGGTTCTTGGCATTAGTTACTAGTTTGATTTTTATGAGGGTGAGATGGGATTCTGTTTTGTGTTCTTTTAGCAAAGAAATAGACTGTGAATTCTCCTGATCTCTTATTCATGGGGTGGCCACTGAAAAATCTGTTTCCAGCTCTCATTATTCTTACCATGTTGCATTCTTATCCAGCAATCTCCTTTGCTCTGGAGGTGTGAAGTTGTCACAGAAAGTCGTGACTCCTGAATAATATTTGTGATCCACAAAGTCTATTGCTGAGGACAGAATGTGTGGCATACATGCTAGAACATGACCACTGTAGTCATATTCTCAAAACAGGCCAATCAATGACTTGAACCTAAAGTAATCCTTGTAATGCTATATCCCCAATGTGTGTTTGTATATGAGGCTAGGGAGGAGGGAGACATACTGTTGAGATGGAGGCCTGAGCGGGGAATGGGAAGGTTGGAGCTGGAGTGCATATGTGAAAAGCAGATGTGGATGGTTTTCCTGAGCAGAGCTGAGTAAGCGACAGCAGGGGCTTGGGAAAGAAGTCTCTGTAATGACTGTGTTAAGATATTTTAATAAAGAAGTTACCTATTGTAAATAAATCCATATGTTTTCTAATCCATAGTCCTATCCCATTTCTACTTAGGCATTTGACAATGCGGGGAATTAGAAGCCATAAAATTAATGGTATAGGTCCCTCATGTTTAATAGGGAGCGGACAGCAATTAATGACTCATTTTAAATGACAGTTTTAATGAGAGTCTTCTTTTAGGAAAACACACCATTAAAAGAGAAAAAAAATTCTACAAGCCTTTCATCCATAGGAGGCTAAACTAACCAACAAAAGCAACTGTTGGAGAAATAAACATTTAAGAGAAGACAACAAGAGAGCCATACATACAAGCTACTTGCCCCAATATATACATATATTACAATTAGGGTTGGCTGAAACTTTCCATTGCAGCCTTTTTCTATAGAAAATTCGGTTTTCAAAAAAAAAATTGTGTGAAAAATGTCTGCTTTTGGCGCAAAACTTTCACTTTTCACTGAAAAAACAAAACAACCATAACCAAACCTTTGGCAGAAAACCAGACACTTTAGAGCCAAAAAATTTCAACACACCTCTACCTTGATATAACGCTGTCCTAGGGAGTCAAAAATCTTACCGCCTTATAGGTAAAACTGCGTTATATTGAACTTGCTTTGATCCACCAGAGAGCGCAGCCCCACCCCCCGGAGCACTGCTTTACTGCATTATATTTGAATTCGTGTTATATCGGGTCATGTTAAATTGAGGTAGAGGTATATTTGGTTCTTCAACAAATTTATTTTTAAAAAATCCTTGGAAAATGTTGATGATGATTTTATTTTATTGTCAATGGCATTTTGCACAATTATTTTTTTCCAGACAGCTCTAATTACAATATTCATGTTTATGCCAGGTCAAGTAGCTTATGTGTATCGATTGTAATAATAGTTACACAGAGATCTTGTATTTTCTAAAACAAAAAAGGAAGCACAGTTAGTAGGAAAGAATTATTAAGCAGGTCTTTTTTATCTTTAAATGTCATGACTCCTTATGAAGTAAATTGAAGACAGTCAAAAGTTCATGAAGCTCTGAAATTACCCTTTAGTCACTTTCAGTTTGGCCCAGACTACTTTAAATAAAGTGTTGCCATTTGACTCCAAAACGTTTCTCATTTACAGATACCATTTTTCCCATATGTCATAATTTTATTAAGCTAGGCTTTCACCTACACTACAACAAATACTACCAAGAAAGTCTCTAAATCATGCTGGATTTTTTATTTGGTACAGTCCATAGATGCATTCATCGACTCTTAATGGGAGGTCTTAGTCTGATTTTTTTCCTGAAAGGGAGTTATTGAGGAGGGGGTGGGAATTAAATTATTTTTGCCCATTAATGCAGGCTTCATAATACTTGTCATTGTGTGAATTCCCATGGAAATGCAAGGGTATGTCTACACTGCATGCCAGATGACTCAGGTTCATGGGGCTCAGGCTAAGGGGCTGTTTAATTGTGGTGTAAACGTTTGGACTCATTCTACAGCCCAAGCTCTGGGATCCCTCTTGCAGGATCCTAGAGCCTGGGCTCCAGCCCGAGCCCAAACATGTACACCACAATTAACTAGCCCCTTAGCCTGAGTCCCGTGTGCTCAAGTCAGCTGGCATTGGCCAGCGGTGGATGTCTAATTTCAGTGTAGACATACCCCAAGTGTACAGAGCAGCTGTAATTTTGAGTCAGCTCCTTCACACACTGTAATTTGCCTAGAAAAGAGCTGCATATTTAATAACCCTTACCAAAACAGGAGTTAATATATGAACATTTGCATTTTATTTGTCTCTTTTATAAGAAACATCTGTATTTGAGAGGATTTAGCATGGATTACAGGTCACAAAGGGGCAGAAAGTTATACAAGCTATTTTCTAATCCTGTTTTTTAGCTGCAATAAAAGGAGCGTTATGGATTTCCTCTCCCACCCAGCTGGTTTGCATGTGGGCGGGGCTAGAGCAAGAATAAAAGGGAGTGAAATGTTACATTGTTTTTATAGTTGTGCTGCCAGTAGCTAGCCCTAGGGAAGAGAGGCACTTCAGTAGCTAGAGCTCTAGACATGTAAAAGATTGCTGGATTTAAAGAAATGTGGCCTTGCCTCACTCATTCAGATCCCCAGAGGCTTCAGTAGACACAAAGTAAATGCGCTACGTGCTGCTACAAATCTTCGTGTTCACTCTGACTAGTATTTACCTAGCAAAAATGTAGTCCTATGAGATTTCTAAAATAGAAAAAAAAATCTATTCTAACCTACATACTGAAGAGAATAAAGGCTAGGATTCTCCTCTACATTAGAATCCTGCCCGGTGCAGGAGATGGAGTGAAGTGTTACAGGTCTCCGATTCTCAGGATTTCTCTGTGCTGGCCACAGCCCTGATGCAACTTAGAGTAGTTGCCAGACTGCTTTAAGCTACACTCCTGCACAGGCTCCCTGTGGGACCCTATGCTACTGGAGAATTAGTGCAGCAGAACTCTGCCATATCCTTCCCTGCTCCCAACCTGCTTTTCTCATTCCCTTGACATGACCATTTGCCCGAGTGCCCCCCAGGGACCTCTATGCAATACAGAACCTGGCAGGTTGTCTCCATTAGTGTAAACACAATTGGCTGTAAGTGAAGTGGTACAATAGAAGCAATTTCATTCAAATCTGAGGAATACAGCAGCAGGTCCAGTGTCTTGTACTATAAACCGGAACAAGAAAATGTAGGTTTGTTAACAGCTTTAGAGCTCCCGGACCACCTGGTTTCCATGCCTTTGATGTCCCTCACTAAAGACCTCTTCCAAGAGGTTTGCAAATTCACCACTATCATATCACCTCCTTGCAGTCAGCTAAATCTCAGTCTGGGCTTAGCCATCATCTCTTTAAATCTCTTGCCCCTGTGTCCTCTCCAGAACTCCATCTCCTGAGCAAGCATCACTGTTCCCAGCTAGTCCTGAAACCCATAAGAGGAGAGGCAATTCTTGATTTAGTCCTAAGTGGAGCACAGTATCTGGTCCAAGAGGAGAATATAGCTGGACAGCTTGGTAATAGTGACCATAATATAATTAAATTTAACATCCCTGTGGCAGGGAAAACACCACAGCAGCCCAACACTGTAGCATTTAATTTCAGAAAGGGAGACTACACAAAAATGAGGAAGTTAGTTAAACAGAAATTACAGCACCAAAAATGAAATCCC
The DNA here is from genome assembly GCF_007399415.2 of Gopherus evgoodei. Taxonomy (NCBI): domain Eukaryota; kingdom Metazoa; phylum Chordata; order Testudines; family Testudinidae; genus Gopherus; species Gopherus evgoodei. The sequence goes on from NC_044324.1 coordinate 34,881,391, forward strand.
TGCAAGCTGCATGGAAACTTCTTAAAGACACCATAATAGAGGCTCAACTTAAACGTGTACCCTAAATTTAAAAACATAGTAAGACAATCAAAAAAGTGCCACCATAGTTAAACAACAAAATAAAAGAAGCACTGAGAGGCAAAAAGATATCCTTTAAAAAGTAGAAGTTAAATCCTAGTGAGGAAAATAGAATGGAGCATGAAGTATAAAAATATAATTAAGAAGGCGAAAAAAAAATTTGAAGAACAGATAACCAAAGGCTCAAAGTAATAGCAAAAAAAAGTTTAAGTACATCAAAAGCATGAAGCCTGCTAAACAACAAGTGGGGCCACTGGATGATTGAGATGCTCAAGAAGCACTCAGGGACAATAAGGCCATTGCGGAGAAACCAAATAAATTCTTTGCATCAGTCTTCACGACTGAGGATGCGAGGGAGATTCCCAAACCTGAGCCATTCTTTTTAGGTGACAAATAGGAGAAACTGTCCCAGATGGAGGTGTCATTAGAGGAGGTTTTGGAACAAATTGATAAACTAAATAGTAGTAAGTCACCAGGACCAGATGATATTCACCCAAGAGTTTGAAGGAACTCAAATGTGAAATTGCAGAACTACTAATTGTAGTTTGTAACCTGTCATTTAAATCAGCTTCTGTACCAGATGACTGGAGGATAACTAATGTGATGCCAATATTTTAAAAGGGCCCCAGAGGTGATCCCAGCAATTACAGACCAGTAAGTATCATTTCAGCACCAGGCAAACTGGTTGAAACTATAGTAAAGAACAAAATTGTCAGAAATATAGATGAACATAATTTGTTGGGAAAGAGTCAACATGGTTTTTGTACAGGGAAATCATATCTCACCAATCTACTAGAATTCTTTGAGGGGGTCAACAAGCATATGGACAAGTGGTATCCAGTGGATACAGTGCACTTAGATTTTCAGAAAGCCTTTGACAAAGTCCCTCATCAAAGGCTCTTAAGCAAGGTAAGCTGTCATGGAATAACAGGTGAGGTTTTCTTATGGATTGGTACCTGGTTAAAAGATAAGAAACAAAGAGTAGAAATAAATGGTCAGTTTTCAGAATGGAGAGAGGTAAATAATGCTGTCCCCTAGGGGTCTGTACTGGACCTAGTCCTATTCAACATATTCATAAATGATCTGGAAAAAGGGGTAAACAGTGAGCTGGCAAAAACTTCAGATGATACAAACTACTCAAGATAGTTAAGTCCCAGGCAGACGGTAAAGAACTACAAAAGGATCTCTCAAAACTGGGTGACTGGTCAACAAAATGGCAGACGCAATTCAATGTTGATAAATGCAATGTAATGTGCACTGGAAAACAATCCCAACTCTACATATAAAATAATGGAGTCTAAATTAGCTGTTACCACTCAAGATAGAGTCTTGGAGTCATTGTGGATAGTTCTCTGAAATCATCCACTCAATGTGCAGCAGCAATCAAAAAAGCAAACAGAATGTTGGGAATTATTAGGAAATGAATTGATAGTAAGACAGAAAATATCTTAGTGTCTGTATATAAATCCATGGTATGCTCACATCTTGAATACTGCATGCAGATGCGTTTGTCTCCACCACAAAAAAAGATATATTGGAATCAGAAAATGTTCAGAAAAGGGCAACAAAAATGATTAGGCTTAAGGAAAGGCTTCCATATGAGGAGAGATTAATAAGATTGGGACTTTTCAGCTTTGAAAAGAGACATCAAAGGGGGGATACGATAGAGGTCTATAAAATCATGACTGGTGTGGAGAAATTAAATAAGTGTTATTTATTCCTTCTCATAACACAAGAACTAGGGGGCACCAAATGAAATTAATAGGCAGCAGGTTTAAAACAAACAAAAGGAATTTTTTTTCACACAACGCACAGGCAACCTGTGGAACTCCTTGTTGCGAAGGCCAAGAGTATAACAGGGTTCAAAGAAGAACTAGACAAATTCATGGAGGATAAGTCCATCAGTGGCTATTAGCCAAGATGGGGTGCAGGAACACTTGTTAGGCTTACTGTGAGTGGGACGGGAGCCTGCCCCATCACATTCCTGCCACACAGAGTGTGGTAAACTGAAAACAATTAGAATTCGCCCATTTTCATGTTTCTGGTGCTTCTGCAAAAATGCAGTTTCCTGCAAATATTTTTATAATCATGGCCTGGAGACAGGTGTTAGAAGAGTTCAGATATTTAGGTATTTATTCTCCCCAGGCACACACATTTCCTATTATTTTTAATGGGATTTATGTGTGTAGGCAGGAAGGGGGAAATAAACTGCTAATGATCTAAGCTGGAGAAAAGGTAATGTAAAGCGGTTAGAAAACAGGTTAGTCGAAGAGGGGAAGGAAATTATTGTCCTGAATTAATCATAAATGAGAAGAATGGAAAAGACCACCTGGACTTGGGTTTCTGCATGGAAGAGGCATTTCATCTCCATTTGACTCTCAAATGTTGTACCTAATAAGGACCTTTAGTGACAGTGGATCAGCTACCTCCCTAGGCTGATCATTGCTACTAATTGCCATGACGGCTAAGAAATGTTTTCCTGATGTCTAACCTAACCAGCAGGATGAGCAGCTTCTTCTGCTCAGAAAACACATGGAATGTTGTTTATGCAAGTTAAACAACTATGATAGAGAAAAGAAAAACATGTAGCACTTACTTCTCCTCCAAGGAAACTCTCAGCTCATACAGCGTATTTCCAAATGGCCACACTTTACTACATATTCCTGAGACTGCTCTGATACAAATCACAGACTTTGTTTTCACTTAGCCTCTTGTAAAAAAAAAAAAAAAAAAAAACAGATTAAAATCAGGCCTGCAATGAAAGAGTTAATGATGTGAGATGTGATGTCATCAAAAGTTCAACGTGAGTAAAACAAAAACATTCATGATTACTCATAATTATGAGTGTAATCTTTTTTACTTTTTGGCGGGTGGGAATAAGCTATCATCCTCGAACTACAAGGGCATGCTAACCCCTCATATCCCCTCCATCCCCCATGAAACACCAAGCATCCCCAGGCATCCCTCCGGAGCGACACAGGAGGTCAGACTAGATGACCACAGTTGTCCCTTCCAGCCTTAGAATCTATGAAGCTGGTGTTCTAGAGTTAACAGTGTAACGGGGTATGTCTAAACTACGGGACTGTTCCGATTTTATATAAACCGGTTTTGTAAAACAGATTGTATAAAGTCGAGTGCACGCGGCCACATTAAGCACATTAATTCGGCGGTGTGCGTCCATGTACCGAGGCTAGTGTCGATTTCCGGAGCGTTGCACTGTGGGTAGCTATCCCGCAGCTATCTCATAGTTCCCGCAGTCTCCCCCACCCATTGGAATTCTGGGTTGAGATCCCAATGCAAAAACAGTGTCGCGGGAAGGGTGTAAATTGACGACATATACCCTGAAACACCCGGAAAAATGTTTTTGACCCTTCAGGCATTGGGAGCTCAGCCAAAAATGCAAATGCTTTTTGGAGACTGCGGGGACTGAGTCCTCAGTACCCCCTCCCTCCCTCCATGAGCGTCCATTTGATTCTTTGGCTTTCCGTTACGCTTGTCACACAGCACTGTGCTGTGGACTCTGTATCATAGCCTGGAGATTTTTTCAAATGCTTTGTCATTTCATCTTCTGTAACGGAGATCTGATAGAACAGATTTGTCTGCCTATACAGCGATCAGATCCAGTATCTCCTGTACGGTCCATGCTGGAGCTCTTTTTGAATTTGGGACTGCATCACCACCCGTACTGATCAGAGCTCCACGCTGGGCAAACAGGAAATGAAATTCAAAAGTTGGAGGGGCTTTTCCTGTCTACCTGGCTAGTGCATCCAAGTTCAGATTGCTTTCCAGAGCGGTCACAATGGTGCACTGTGGGATACCGCCCAGAGGCCAATACCGTCAATTTGCGGCCACACTGAATCTAATCCGACATGGCAATACCGATTTCAGCGCTACTCCTCTTGTCGGGGAGGAATACAGAAATCGCTTTAAAGAGCCCTTTATATCGATATAAAGGGCCTTGTTGTGTGGACGGGTGCAGGGTTAAATAGGTTTAACGCTGCTAAATTCAGTTTAAACGCATAGTGTAGACCAGGCCTAACAGAGTAGCTAACTGTTGGGGGATAAAAAGGACTGCGTGGTGGCACTGTAAAATAAAGCACAAGGGTGAAGCACCAGAAGAAGGCATGAGGACTCTTATTTTACCAGCTTGGGCACAGGGTGAGAAGGCAGAAACCTGTGCTTACTCTGTGACACTGGGGGCTTGTCCGGGATCCTCTTAGCCATTGCTGTTTGTGGCTGCCAGCATGGAGGAGACCCTAAAGTGGCTGGTGAGCACAGTGCAGGAAATGCAACCATCCCAACAGATGGAGAAGCAACAGTGTCACAGGGTCCGCACCGGTTTCTGCCTTCTCACCCTGTGCTTAGACTGGTAAAATAAGAGTCCTCATGCCTTCTTCTGGTGTTTCACCCTTGCGCTTTATTTTACAGTACCACCATGCAGTCCCCTTTATCCCCCAACAGTTATCCCATTTCCAACCCAGTCCAAGGTTTCTCGGCCCTTGAGGCACCCATCCTGTGGTGAGGAGACAGAGCTGTAGCCTCTGGTCCCCTCCCAGGCTAGCCTTCTGACTGAGTTTGGTTCAGGGCTTTTATAGCCCTCCCAGCTTTCGGCCCAGCTGTCACTGCTTAGCTCAGTCTATTGCAGTGAGCCAGCCCTCGTTAGGGCCCGCAGCTGGGCTCCCCACTGACTGCTTTGCACCTCTGCCCCTGGCCTCTCTGCCTGAAAGCAGGGCTTAGCCAGCATTTTAGCAGGGCAGTCAAGAGGTTTTACCTCTGCCCTGCCACATCACTACATAGGTAAAAAAGGAAGAGATATTATTTAGCATAGCATGGCATCAGAAAATATATATGGCCTTTGACTTATTGTCAGTGTGAACACTTTACCCAAGGAGAAATAACAGATTCACATGAAAGGAGTAGGGGCAATACATAACCTCATCCTCTCTTGGGGACAGATATTTCTTCTAGGGAAAGAGATTTCTTTCCTCAAAGAGTTGACAGATACATTTGGAACTGTGAGAAAGATTAGACAAGTTCTCATCATACTGTAAATGCAACTATAATCACACGATATTTTGTACCTTTAATTTAGAGCCAGCCTGATGTGTTCCATGATATTACCTAGGCATGTATGGTTTGTCAATTTTTATGTTCCTCTCTATTTCTATTAAACTGCCAATAAAGAACTTTAGTGAAACTCAGTCAAAGGCCCCGACTTTCCCAGTTCCTGGGGGCGTGCATCACCCCCGCTCTGCCCCAAGGCAACATCCTGCCCTTTTCCATGACCGCTCCCTCCTGCCCCATTCTGTCTCTTCCCCTTGCCTCTTCCTGCCTCTGCTCCTCCCCCCCCTGCGCCTCCTGCATGCCACTGAACAGCTGATCGTGGCGGGTGGTAGGCGCTTGGAGATAGGGGAGGAGCTGATGAGCGAGGCCTGACAGTGAGCGCAAAGTCTAATGGGGAAGGAAGAGAAACTGATCTGCGGGACTGCCCATGGGTGCTGAGCTCCCTCTATTTTTTTTTCCGCGGGTTCTCCAGTCCTGGAGCATCCACGGAGTCAGCGCTTATGAGCTCAGTTAAAACAGCTACCTGCCCTGGGATATTTGCTAACTGAGAAGGAACAGAGTCCTGATCTCAGAATAGAGTGGGTAGCTGCCTGAGTAGCTGGAGTTAGGGATCATATAAGGCTGTGGTGAGAGCCAGTGTGTTCACAAACAAGGACATATAACCATAGGGGTATTAATAATGTGATAATGACACCTTTATTAAAGGGTGCAAAATAATGCTTTCCTTTGGAAATATAATTTTCCTTGACATTTCCACAGCTATATCTCTGGGACGATCGTTATTCATTTCTGAAATTCATTATTATTTTGCCACAGTTGAATCTATTGAGGTTTCCATATTATATTTCTAAATTGTTCTTTGAGGAATGAAGCAGAATACTGCCATTCAGAACAGTGAGAAGTGATCATTAAAAATAAATACTGCAGTAATTGCAAGGTAGTTCAATTAAAGTAACAAAGAGAGAGAATTGTGACTGAGCCATACAAAGTCATAGTTTATTGTTACAAATTGGATTTGAATTCAATCTGGTTGGAAAGAGGCAAAAGATCTCAAGGTTGCAAGCACCACATGAAATGAGTTGGGGTGATGAATTACCTGCATTGAACCTTCTTTCTTTTTCCAGGAACAGCTAATGATACTGTTAGCCCATCTGCAACAGAGATTTTGCTAAAATTTTATCAGCGGATGTTTTTTCAAACAGGTAATTCTAGGTTGTTGACTTCTGAAAAGAACAGCCCTGTCGAATAACCACCCATTCTCAGCCCTGCTAGATTCTTGGGGCTGCCTACAGAATTATAAAACCCTGGATGTTTCTCACTATTGATTCAAAATGTAATAGAGCTCTTCATTATTTTATGTGGTGTTTCTTTTGATAGTTAAGTGCCCCTATGCCTCTTAAATTTCCTTAACACTTCTTTCTGTCCAAGTAACTTGTAATTGTCATAACTATTTCCTTAACACTTCTTTCTGTCCAAGTGACTTGTAATTGTCATAACTAGAGCTCAGTAAAAAAATTTCAGACAAAACTTTTGTCTATCAGCTTCAGCAACACGAAATGTTTCAGGGATTTGTGTCAACTTTGCCAAATTGTTTGTTTGGAAAAAAACAAAACAAAAAAACATTCTGAAAAATAAAAATGTTTCGTTACATTTTTTTAAACATTTTAAATGAAATGTTTTGATTTTGTCAAAATGAAACTCTTAATTTGACCCAAAACTAATTTTTTTTAACTTTTCAATTGGCCAGAAATTTCAAAACATTTCATTTCGGTCTTACCCAATGCAACTTTTTTTCTACTTTTCAAAATTGCCAACCAACTGAAAAATCCATTATTCACCTAGCTCTAGCCATAATTGACATACAATGATAAAAAAGAGTCTGTGTAAAAGAGGGAAGTAATATCCCATGAACAAAGTGTATTTGATCATATCAACATTCTTTATACACATTCTATGGCCCAAGTTTCAGTAAGTTTAAATGGTGGCAAAATTACAGACTGAAATGTCATATATAAGGAATGGCAAGAAAAAAAGAGAGGCTTATGTGAGAAACAGGGAAATGGTTGTTCAAGGATGGCATCTTTGTGCTACAAAGGATAGGGTGTAATGTAACAAGAGACCAATGAAAAAGTATGGAGTAGCAGGTTTTTTTAGGCATTAAAGGAAATTCTTGAGAATGTATTGCTGAATCAATCAACACTGCTGTGAAATGGTGTCAAACAAAGAATTCAAGGAACAATATTTCAGCTATGAAGAATTACATTTCATCCCATAAAAGCATTCAGCATCTTTTACTGATTAACAGTAAATAACCTCATTGAGTATAAATGCAGCCCGATAAAGTGTCCACTATGTTTTCCTGTTTCCTCATCTTTATGAGCTCATTAGTAATAAGGCTTTAAATAATAATTACTGGAAATCAATTGCCCATAATTGGAGCAAGAATATCACACTTGCACATATCATATCATTTTGGGAAAGGGAACTTCTACCATTTATGTGTTCAGTCAATAAAAGACAGTTTTTATCATGGTACATTTTTTCTCATTAGCTTTTTTTGCGGTCCATTTCCTCTTGCACAGAAGAAGTAAAAAGCTAATGTGATCAAGTGCTACCTTCAGATGAGCTTTTTTACAGAACGATTTGTCAGTCACAATGAACAAAGTATTTCATTCTATTAAGTGGAAGAAATCCTAATTGAGCCTTTGTGAGTGAGAATAATCCCTTTGAGAAGAATGATCACCTTAGTGCTGCTGCCAGAATATATTTTAGGTTGGGATTTCAATGGAATCTGGGAAAATTATACTTTCACTGTGAGTTAAGTTCCAAGCTCCCATAGCCACCTTTGACAAAAGAAAATGCAAAGGATGCAACAAATCAGAAAAAGGGAGGAAATTCCCAATTTAGGCTGCCAGTCCCTGCTGCCTCCACCCCCTCAACACTCTTGAGAGGTGATCTGAGCTACTTAAAATTTACTGTGATCTTGTCTTGTCTGTATGATGTGATAATTTATAGGTCTTATACAGTCTTTGCCTTTTAGTGCTTTTCTGCAAAGGCTTTTTTGTAAGTCCATGTCTATATCAGGAAATAGTTGTTAGCCTCTCTTTTTAATTATTTTTCTGCCTTACAATACAGCTGGCATTGTTGTTACTTAAAATAGCCCTTCCTAAATAATCCACTTCAAAAACCATTGATAATCTTGTTCCTTATCAGCATTTCCAAAAATCTTCTCCACAACTGAAATCAGCGTTATGGTCTGTAGTTTACCATATCATCCCTTATTCATCACATAAAATCAGGAACTGAATTAGCCATCTGTCCATCCTCTGGGGTCACTGCCTTCCCTGGCAAGCTATCAAAACTCGTTGCCAAAGGCTTTCCTATTAGTTCCCTTGTTGCTTCCTCCTCCGACTGAGGGATGTAATTCATCTAGGCCTGGAGCTCTGTCCACTTTTAAGAGTTTTAATTGCCTTTTTATCTGCCCTAGTGCAATGGTCAAGCCTTTTAGCATCTCTTTGCCTCCTACCCTCAGGAAAATTCCTGTTGTTCAGGTTAGAATGTGAAAGGTCTGAAACAAACTGACCTGCAGATGACAGTTCTAATTCTAATTCTGTCCTGCCTTCTTCCCCTGCTTCCTCACACATTCACTTTTATTTTAAGAATCATTTAAGAAAAATACTGTCCTGCTTCCATACTTTCTATCTCCCTCTTTCACATATCCCTAGGCATCAAAGGCCCCAATAAGTATGTGGGCAAAACCAGACAATCACAATACTCTTGACTGAACTTGCACAGAAAAATGAGAAAAGACAAGAACACCATATCATTCATGGGTGAACTCTTAACACTCCATATCTGATATTTCAATACTTGTCCTCAAAGGAAACCTGCACAACACCTTCAAAAGGCGAGCCTGGGAACTTAAATTCATAACTCTGCTATACACCAAAAACCATGGACTTAACAGGGACACTAGTTTTATAGTTCATTACAACAATTTGTAACACACCACACAGCCGGCTACCATTCATTGCCCACTTCTAACTCTTTACGCATAACAATCTAATGCCCAATTGTCCACTTCCTTGCAAGTGACCACCTCCACCATACCTTCCACCTTCTGCTTACCCCAATCTGAACTAGCTTGTATTTAGCTCAGACAACCTGCTTGCTTCCCCAGACCTGAAGAAGAGCTCTGTGTAATTAGAAAGCTTGTACCTTCTACCAGCAGAAGTTGGTCCAGCAAAAGATGTTACCTCACCTACCTTGTCTCCTTCATGAAACAGTGTTTCATGTGTTTAGCATGGAGATAACATTTCTTTACAACTCTTTTCCTTCTCTTTTACTAAGCCACTGCTAAGGTGACTGCAATGGGGGTTGTGTGCTCTCACTCCAGAACAATTATCTAGATTTTTTTTTAATTTGGGCCAGATACTGAGGGAGCTTGTTCAAAAACACAAATGGGTAGCTGGTCACAGAAATCCCACTGTAAGTCAATAGGAGTTGTGGATCCTACTGCTATTTGTGCCTTTAAAAATCTTTCCGAATTTTTTTTTTTTAATATTAGATAGAGCTAAACAGAAAATACATTTTTAAATGTCTTCGATTTTAAAGGAAGGACAATTGCTAGATTTTTTAATTTGAATCTTCCAAAACTAATCCCAAGTGTTAGTCAGCACCAATAATGGTATCCTTTGGTATCCTACTGTTAATTGAACTGTCTCGTTAGACTGACCTCCCACTTGGTAAGGCAACTCCCATCCTTTCATGTGCTGTGTATGTATTTCTGCTACTGTATTTTCCACTCCATGCATCTGATGAAGTGAGTTCTAGCCCAAGAAAGCTTATGCCCAAATAAATGTTTTAGTCTCTAAAGTGCCATAAGGACTTCGCATTGTTTTTGCTGATACAGACTCACATGGCTACCACTCTAAAAAATAATACATGTATTTAGTGCCCTGCATCATGAAGGATCGTAAAATACTTAGCAAATGAGGAGCCAGATCCTCAGCCCAGTCTAAGTCCCCTTTGGACTGCCTTTGTTTGCTCCCAAGATCAGAAGGGGTGGAAAGGTGGCAGAACACCAGAGCACTTTCTATATAAAATCAGTAGCAGTAGAAAAGTTCCTACTGGACTTCATGGAGTCTTGGGCATTTCTTCTTTTTCAGAGTCAAAACTGTACTTCAGGTAAGGCTGTTTTGTTTTTGGTGAGTGGGGGTTAGGAATTGAAGGATGTGCCAGTGTTGTCACTGTGAATATCATTGTTATAGTGGAAAGGCTTTGTGGAACTCACTGTCTTCCTCAGAATGTTTGTACTGAACAGCCCTAACAAGTGCTGCTAAATCATTAATGAATATTTTAAAGATCTGTAGTGTCTTGGAAAGATCTGAATACAGAGGATTCAGATTAATGACTAGAGGGCGGAGGATAGCTCATTTCAAAGTTTATAATACAAATAATAAAACCTTCCACAGTGCTCACGAAAGCTTCTAACTGGGTTTTGTTTCCTTTTTGTCACAAATGTTCTGGCCTGGCTGGTTAATTAATTAGTAGTGCTCTAGTTCTGGAGAACTGCCACTTCTGGGTCAGAAAGTATATTTATAATTCTTCTGTCTGACTAAAGTGATGTTCCACAGCCTGTCAGCACAAGTACAAGACTTACACCAATGCTGAGAGTCTGTTGCCAGGATACATTTGCAAGTCATTTTTACTTGCCTCTAGTTAGGAAATGGTGGGAAGTAACTGCTAGTCACAGGTAACTCAAGCTACTACTCACAGGTAGCACAACAGCTAACACGTCAAATGCAATGTCAAAGTGCCAAGTGGAATGTCAAAGTCTAGCTGAATAAACAATGAGCCTGTGCACTGGTGATACCAGGGAGAAGTTATTCCCTCTGAGGCACAATGCCTCCCAAAATTCCCTTATGATGGTACTGCTCTCCATGGTGCCATCATAAGCCTGTGCTTTACAGGAAAATCTAGCCCTAGTTGGGTAACTGAGATAATATGGGAGAAGAGGATCACTTAACAAGCTGAACACAAGAACTCTGATACCAGAGTAAGGATCTGGATTGTACTGAATGACACTATACACCTCTACCTGGATATAATGCTGTCCTCGGGAGCCAAAAAATCTCACCGCATTATAGGTGAAACCGCGTTATATCGAACTTGCTTTGATCCACCAGAGTGCACAGCCCCTTCCCCCCAGAGCATTGGTTTACCGCATTATATCTGAATTCATGTTATATTGTGTAGCGTTATACTGAGGTAGAGGTGTAGTTAAAAGTTAGGTGCTAGAATTGGAACCTAAGATTCAGTGGATGGAAGCTAAGGGAACTGTAAGTGAATATGATCAAATGAAAGACTAGAGTTAAGGTTTATTGTCCTGTAAGTTAAAAAAGTTACCAAAAACTGGTTATGAGATCGAATTACTAAGTAGATGAGCAAGTTTGGTAAAAAAAAAAAATGATAATCAGCAAAAATGTTTCCATTTTTCATCAGAATTTTCCAATCAACTCTCATGTTGAGTCCTCCGACACCAAGTGCTGAGTACAGGATTGTGCTTGAAGACACAGAAATTCTGCTATTGCCAAAGACTTTGTGAGTTAAAACAAAATCTTCAATAGGAGAGTAATGGTAGCAGCAGCACATTTAAGACAAAAGTGATACAGGTCATGAGAAAAGCAAATACAGACTGAGTGAAGGATTTAAGACGAACTCTGTTCTTCTGTGAGTTGAAAAGTGTTACAAAGCCCAAGGTAACAGAGCGGACGTCAGAGCTGCAACTCTGAGATTCAGACAATGATAAGAACTAATGACATCAAAGGGATTCAAAAAGCACAAGATGAACAGTTTTCCTGATCAGTTTGTCTTCAGTCCATAACATGACTTTATAGAATCATAGAATCATAGAATATTAAGGTTGGAAGGGACCTCAGGAGGTCATCTAATCCAACCCCTGTTCAAAGCAATTCCCAAGTAAATCATCCCAGCCAGGGCTTTGTCAAGCCTGCCCTTAAAAAGCTCTAAGGAAGGAGATTCCTGCACTGCTAATCCACAACAACAGACCTCTGTCTAATGTTCCCGTAAGAATCTGGACAGTTAAGATTATCCTGGAGGACAGAAAGGTGGAAAACCAACTTTTTGCTTTCCCCAGTACCAGAAACTGCTGGTACAGATATCTTTAAACCATATGTCCATATATGCTGGAGGAACCATTGCTGTCATTACCTGTAACATCACATATAAACCAAGAATCTGGCCAACTGGAAAGACACGTGAAATCTTTTTTATCCTTCCTAGTGGCCCAAAAAGCAAAGAGATAGGAGACCTTTACAGCATTACCTGATGTGCTGTGTCTGGTAATTAAATTCCCATACTACTGGCATGAATTAGAGATCACAATTTGGTCTGCCAGAGTGACATGAAAATGAATTGGAAATGTCTGCATAAACAATCCTTGTTTGCTATAGTAGAGAACTCAAATAACTTGTGCATTCAAGACAACTGGGTGAGCATTAATCCACAGAATGATCACAAGAGCAGAAAGCAAAAGCAGAAGGTAAACAAAGGATTAAATACAAATTTTTTCTGATATGTTGTCATAAACAGATAGCTAAGGGTTAATGTCTCTTACACCTGGAAAGAAGTAACCTGAAACACCTGACCAGAGGACCAATCAGGAAACCAGACTTTTTCAAATCTGGGTGGAGGGAAGTTTGTGTCTGAGTTTTTTGTCTTGTATCTGTCCCTCTCGGCTATGGGAAGGATTTTTCTATTTCCTGCTTTCTAATCTTCTGTTTCCAAGTTGTGAGTACAGAGATCATAAAACAATAGGGGTTATTGTTTTTTTCTTTTGTATTTACGTGGTATAGTTGCTGGAATGTTTTGAATTGTATTCTTTTTGAATAAGGCTGTTTATTCATATTTCTTTTAAGCAAATGACCCTGTATTTGTCACCTTAATACAGAGAGACCATTTTTATGTATTCTTTTTTCTTTTTACATAAAGCTTTCTTTTTAAGACCTGTTGGAGTTTTTCTTTAGTGGGGAACTCCAGGGAATTGAGTCTGTGCTCACCAGGGAATTGGTGGGAGGAAGAAGTCAGGGGGAAATCTGTGTGTGTTAGATTTACTAGCCTGACTTTGCATACCCTCTAGGTGAAGAGGGAATTACTTCTGTTTCCAGGACTGAAAATAGAGAGGGTGGAATCCCTCTGTTTAGATTCACGGAGCTTGCTTCTGTGTATCTCTCCAGGAACACCTGGAGGGGGGAAGGGAAAAAGTTTATTTCCCTTTGTTGTGAGACTCAAGGGATTTGGGTCTTGGGGTCCCCAGGGAAGGTTTTTGGGGGGACCAGAGTGCCCCAAAACACTCTAATTTTTGGGTGGTTGCAGCTTTACCAGGTCCAAGCTGGTAACTAAGCTTGGAGGTTTTCATGCTAACCCCCATATTTTGGACGCTAAGGTCCAAATCTGGGAATAGGTTAGGACATATGTATAAAAGGATACAAAGTATAAAGACATGAATTATTGAAATAATCCTGGTATTACAGATTTCTGATATTACAGTGATAAGGTTTTTAATATGTGTTCTTATTTAGAGCATGATCTCAAGAGGGGCTGAGCATCCAATACTCCTATTTAAATCAATGGAAGGGTGGATGTAAAAAGATGCACAGGATTTTATCCCTAGTGCCCTAACACATAATCCGAAGGCCAAATTCTGACTCTGGATGCATAGGTATAGCACTCAGTGAAATGTGTGTTACCTAGCAATCTACCATCAGCAATGGGACAGCTTTAAAAATGTCTGGTCTCCAGTGGGACAGAGCCAAAAGACCTACCCAGAAGAGGAGGAAGAACTCAGTGAGGTGATATGGAAGTAGATACCTGAAATCCTAGAACTTGAGGACAATGCCCTGCCCTAGTTATGACCATGGAGGCCCTCTTGACAGTGCAACCAATGCACTCAGCTGTGAAAGGGGAGAGAACAGAGGGAAGGATTCCAGGAAGGTTGCACAGGGCACTGTCCCACACGACCTGCAACTAAAACTGGGTGAGCTGCCCAGCTCCTGGGCCAGTTGCACTACCACCAGCACCTCTTCCTCTTCTGGTGGTTTTGTGAATGGCACCTCAATCCTGAAAAAGATTTTTGGCCAAAACTATTCAAAGAATTTGTGTCAAATTGACCAACAATTTTGTGTCAGTCGAAACTTTATTTTCCAGTGAATAAACTAAAAAAACCAAAAAAGTGCCCAGTTCTACACACAGCCTAGCCCCACAGGCATCCCCTGTGAGCCAGCATAAAGGAGTACATAGAGGTGGCCATGGCTGTGCTGGGGTATAAGATCACTGCTGTGGTGCTCCTCCCATCCTTCTCCACTGAAATGAGGAGTGACAGAGGTTACTGCAGCTGGCTGGCAAGATAAGGGGCTTCCCTGTTTAAAGGGAAGGTATGTGTTTACTAGGAACTACACAGTGTGGAAATTTCTACAGAACAGAGTGACATTTAATGGCTGAATAATATACTGCAAATCAACACAACATTATCCCCTGTAGCCTGAGCCATTAGCCAATATTTGGGGCCTTTCTGGGTTGCTTCTATTAGGAGGAGAAACTGATGATGGGACTCAGTTGTTTCCTTGGTGCAATCCTGTTTATTCACAAATGACGTCCACAAAGTCTTATACCCCTGCACACACTAAGGCCTGGTCTACCCTACGCGTTTTAACCGATTTTAGCAGTGTTAAACCAATTTAATGGTGCACTCGTCCACACTGCGAGGCCCTTTATATCGATATAAAGGGCTCTTTAAATCGGTTTCTGTACTCCTCCCCAACAAGAGGAGTAGCGCTAAAATCGGTATTACCATATCGGATTAGGGTTAGTGTGGCCGCAAATCGACGGTATTGGCCTCCGGGCAGTATCCCATAGTGCACCATTGTGACCGCTCTGGAAAGCAATCTGAACTCGGATGCAGTGGCCAGGTAAACAGGAAAAGCCCAGTGAACTTTTGAATTACATTTTCTGTTTGCCCAGCGTGGAGTTCTGATCAACACGGGTAGTGATGCAGTCCCAAATCCAAAAATAGCTCCAGCCTGGACCGTACGAGAGATACTGGATCTGATCACTGCTATGAGGAGACAAATCTGTTTTATCAGAGCTCCGTTACAGAAGATAAAATGCCAAAGCGTTTGAAAAAAATCTCCAGGCTACACAGTGCGTAATGGAAAGCCAAAGAATCAAATGGAAGCTCATGGAGGGAGGGAGGGGGTACTGAGCTATCCCACAGTCCACAGCAGTATCTGAAAAATATTTACATTCTTGACTGAGCTCCCAATGCCTGTAGGTTCAAACACATTGTCTGGCGTGGTTCAGGGTATAGCTCAACAATTTACTTCCTTCCCCCCACGTGAAAGAAAAGGGAAAGAAATCATTTCTTGACTTCTTTCAATGTCACCATATGTCTACTGAATGCTGCTGGTAGACATGATGCTGTGGCAGTGAAGAGCAGTATCCACTCCTCTCCCCTCCCCGGTGGCAGATGGTGCAGTAGGACTGCTAGCCGTCCTTTTCATGAGCCCGTGAGTGCTCCTGGCTGGCCTCAGGTGAAGCTGGCCTGGGGTGCCTGGGTAAAAATAGGAATGATTCCTGGTCATTCCCAGTAGATGGTACAGAATGGCTGGTAACCGTCTTCATCAGAGCAACTGGGGGCTGAGTTCCATCAGCCCCCTCCCTTTCCTGTTTAAAGAAAAGATTCAGTACTGCCTGGATTATCATAGCAGCGGGATGCTGGGCTCCTCTCCCCCACACCGCTTAATGTCCTGCCTGGACTGTCATAGCAGCGGGATGCTGGGCTCCTCTCCCCCACACCATTTAATGTTCTGCCTGGACTGTCATAGCAGCGGGAGGCTGCCTGCCCCTCATTTTATCTCACTAACAAGTCACTGTTTCTTATTCCTGCATTCTTTTTAACTTCATAACACAAATGGGGGGGACACTGCGACGGTAGCCCAGGAAGGTTGGGGAGGAGGGAAGCGATGGGTGGGGTTGTTGCAGGGGCAACCCCCATGAATGGCATGCAGCTCGTCATTTCTGCAGGATCTGACATGGAGCAGCGGTGCTCTCTGATACACTGGTTCTCTAGTACACATGCCCCATATTCTAGGCAGGACTGACTCTATTTTTAGATACCATAAAGGAGGGATTGACTCGTGGAGTCATTCCCATTTTTGCCTTTGCACCCTTGGCCAACCTCAGCCAGGGGCACCCATGATAGCAGCAGACAGTACAGAACGACAGATAACCGTCATCTCATTGCCAATTTACAATGGCAGCAGACGGTACAGAACGACTGATAACCGTCTCTGCTATCATGCAAAAGCAAGTGAACGCTGCTGTGTAGCGCTGCAGTATTGCCTCTGTCAGCGGCATCAGGTAGACATACGATGACAGTAAAAAAAAACGCTGAATGGGCTCCATGGTTGCCGTGCTATGGCGTCTGCCAGGGCAATCCAAGGAAAAAGGGTGCGAAATGATTGTCTGCCATTGCTTTCCCAGAGGAAGGAATGAGTGACAACATTTACCCAGAACCACCTGCGACAATGATTTTTGCCCCATCAGGCACTGGGATCTCAACCCAGAATTCCAAGGGGTGGGGGAGACTGCGGGAACTATGGGATAGCTACGGAATAGCTACCCACAGTGCAACGCTCCAGAAATCGACGCTAGCCTCGGACCATGGACGCACATCACCAAATTAATGTGCTTAGTGTGGCCGCGTGCACTCGACTTTATACAATCTGTTTTACAAAACCGGTTTATGTAAAATCGGAATAATCCCATAGTGTAGACTTACCCTAACACACAACAGGAGGCAGTTTCCTTGTTCAGAAATCCATGCGTGCTTTCCAACCAGTCCTGTGCCCCAGAGAAACTCTCTTTCTTGGCTTCACTCTAGGGCAGAGGTAGGCAACCTATGGCACATGTGTCAAAGGCGGCACGCGAGCTGATTTTCAGTGCACTCACACTGCCAGGTCCTGGGCACCAGTCCAGGGGGCTCTGCATTTTAATTTAATTTTAAATGAAGCTTCTTAAACATTTTAAAAACCTTATTTACTTTACATACAACAATAGTTTAGTTATCTATTATAGACTTCTAGAAAGAGACCTTCTAAAAACGTTAATCTGTATTACTGGCACGCGAAACCTTAAATTTGAGTGAATAAATGAAGACTCAGCACACCACTTCTGAAAGGTTGCCGACCCCTGCTCTAGGGCTATCCTCAACAGTTTTTCTCTTGCATTCTTCAGGCTTTGGGGTCCTGTCTGCATCTGAAACAAAGACATATACAACTCCATCAATCAGTGCCCAGATCCTATGTTTGCTGTTAGTCCCAGGGATAATGCTCTTATTCTCCCTGACTTAGTTCTTACTCAGGCCTTCCCATGTGGTCCAGTACCTTAGGGGGTGCTACTGTTGTTTCAGCTATCTCTAAACAAAGGGGCATTGAAATGCTCCATCATTTAACCTCAATGAAAGATGGCTAGTATGCCCATCAACTTCAGACAGGTCTGTGATTACTGTAAATTAAACATGCATTTGCTGGCAGCCACCAACACCCTCTGGCATAACAATTCAATTAGAACCAGGAGGCCAGTACTCTAAAGTCCACTTCTTCCCTTTTATTCCGTTTCCTCCAGCTTTAGGACCCTTCCCTCCTAATCTGGCATTATATGGTAAGTATTTCAGGAGTGGAGCTGTCAGCAGCTTTTGGTTGAAGGTCTCTTCCTGCTCTGGCCTCATGTAGTGTTTGTACACCTTACCTCAGACTTATCCCATCACCTTCCCCGGGTCATACTTTGGAATCCACTGCTGGGGTCACTTGCCTGGTGGACGACTGGAATGTTCCACAATTTTAGTCTAAATGATTACCTAGTCTACCCAGGATTAATTTGTACAATGTACCACAACGTACATCAGCCCCACCTGGCAAAAGTGGTGTCAGTTTAATGCCTGTTTTATGGTAATGAAAAGTTAACAGAGACAAGGAAGAAGGAGCTTGGAAGGAGGGAGTTTATGAACAAAATTGCAGCAAAAATCAAAGAAGTCCTAGTGAGGCCCCTAGCTCCTTCTGACTGCTCAGCACGAGATTTCAGATGCAAGGACATTTTCAACTAACAAAAAGAAACAAATGTTTGTATTAATTATTCACCCCTCTCTAGGGTTTCCATGCACTCAACACTACCAAATTTCCCATATAAATTATTTAACACTTCATACTTCACCATAGATACTGTTTGAAGAGCAATGCACACAATTCAGAAGAATATAGTCCCCAGGCCTTGATACCAAGCTGACAGCCCCAAGTACCTGATGGTTCCCAACCACTGTTATGAACACCAAGAAAATCATCATCATCATAATACTTTGTTCTTATCAAAGCATTTTAATCTATAGCTCCATGGGTCAAAATGGGAGGGGGGTGGAAAGAAATGGCGATGGTCAGCTCAAGCCCCACTCTAAATCCCAGGATTCCATACATGCCAGCATTCCCCAGTCAGCAGACATTTCCTCAGGTCCGTCCATATATTTTATGTGTTGAAATGTGTAAAATTCCACATCAGAAAGATAACTAGTTTACGTAGAAGGTTCCAATTTATTTTTCTACCACTTCAGCAGACAGAACTGTGTTTCTAACTCATGCCAGCAATATGGAAAGTTACTACCAGACACAGCACACCAGTTGATGCTGTTGTAGTCTGTGACGGAGTGTACTTATCACTTGGGGTCCTGTACAAATACCACTTGTACTTACCACTTGCCTTTGTGGGCATGCTTCAAGTGGAAGCAGACTACAAAAGAGCATAGCTCAGCTCAGTCTGGGCTGACTGGAGATGAAAGAGGACGTTGTTGCAGGCTCCCACTCAGAAGCTGTTGGAGCCCCAGACCACAGAGGCCAGACATGCTGAGACCCAAGTGAATACCCTGTTGTCTGCTGAAGCCTATGAGAAGGAGTTACTGGGAACTTTGCCTGTCAAGTATTTCATAAGAACATAAGAATGGCCCTACTGGGTCAGACCAAAAGTCCATCTAGCCCAGTATCCTGTCTTCCGACAGCGGCCAGTGACAGGTGCCCCAGAGGGAATGAACAGAAGAGGTAATCATCAAGTGATCCATCCCCTGTCACTCATTCTCAGCTTCTGGCAAACAGAGGAGAGGGACACCATCCTTGCCCATCCTGGCTAATAGCCATTGATGGACCTATCCTCCATGAATTTATCTAGTTCTTTTTTGAACCCTGTTATGGTCTTGGCCTTCACAACATCCTCTGGCAAGGAGTTCCACAGGCTGATTGTGCATTGTGTGAAGAAATACTTCCTTTTCTTCATTTTAAACCTGCTCCCTATTAAAGAGATTCAGAGAATCAGAGGACCTGCAGACTACAGAGAAGGAAGACAAGAAAGGAAGTAGCCCAGGTGAATTAGACATTGATCCAGTTGTGGTACCAGGAACAGAGTCAGCATGTTTCGGTGGGATCCCCACTGACCCAGAGGCGTGACCACCTGCCACTGATAGGTCTCTGGTGGAGTAGGGAGGACCCTGCCCCTGCTGCCAGTTCACCCTTGGGTAGCAGCCCACTGGCCTTTGGCTACAAGGGCCAAGCGTGTTACTGACTTGCCTCCAGTCAGGAAGAGTGAGACCCCTGGATGGAAAGGACTGTGCTACATGGAAGGGTGGTCCCATTGACTCTGGCTGCTAGGCCATACTGCCCTGTGCTGAAAGGCAGTGTGTACTTACCCCCCAACATGGTCTTGTGGTCTTGTTTTATGGGCCACCAGGAAGGATAGAAATCATTCCATGCATCTTGCCAATGGGCCAGGTTGTCAGGTCAAATGTTACAGATAATGACAGCAATGGTTTCCCCCAGCACATTTGGACATATGGCTTAGAGACATCTGAACCAGCAGTTTCTGCTACTGGGTAAAGCAAAATGCTGCATTGGCCTTCCAGCTTACTGTTCTCCATAATAATCAGAACTGTGCAGGTACTTGCAATATCACTGTAAAAAGTTATGTAATGGTGGTGCAGCTATGTGACAAGGTGAGGACAAATTAATCATGGAAACTGTTCCCTTTATGCTTTTTTAATTCTTGTCATTGTCTGATTTTCACTCTTTGCAGCTTTGTCATCAGCTGTGTTATTTGGGGAGCTGTGACACTTTTCAACCCACGAGAGAACAGAGTTCACCTTAAGCTCTTCACTCAATCTGTATGTACTTTTCCCATGCCCGGTATATCTTCTGCCATATACGTGCTCCAGCTGCAGTTTTCCCCTTGCTAAGGACTCTGTGTTTTAACTCACAAAGTCTTAGATGGCAGCAGAACATCTGCAGCTTCAAGCATTTTCAGTCCCAACCGCACTCGGCACCTTTTAGACCGACCTCATTATTTGAGTTGGGTGGAAGATTTTTTATATCTGTGAGATCACCGTAATAGAATCATAGAAGAAAGTGGTGGAAAAGAAGTACCCCTCATCCAGTACAGGATTTTTCTCAACTGTATACATTTTGGTGCTCTGGTCAGTCCAGTTTTCAGTTAATCAAATGGTCCTCTTCATTGAGAAACTATTCCATAATTAACATCTCCTCCTTTACCCTGCTGCCTCCTGTTAATCATCTCCATCTTTGTTCCCTCTCCCTCCTCCTCCAGTTTTCTATTTCCCCTTTGCCTAAATGTTCCCAATATCCACATTTCTACATCCCTCCAATTTCTTATCTTCACTTACTCGGCCACAATCGCTAATATTAAAATACATTTTTTTCATCATTTATACATCCATTTTTTCTTGTATATACATGGAATATGTGAGTACATCTCAGTACACACACACACACACACACACACACACACACACACACACACACACATATGTACCTTTAAGATATGAACATAACTTTGATCTACATGATCATGTATGTGCAACCCTGGGCTTCTGCTCTTCTTTCCCCATACTTCCTACCACTCACTGCATTTTTCCTTTTCTGAATTTCATTCCATCACTTTCCCGGGCATACTACCATGTAACAGAAATTGTTTGACACTTTTCAGAGGTTAACCTTGATGATTCCATGATACCGGAGACTGTAAATACACTGTTAGTTACTGGACCACTGTTCTGCTTAGCCAAGAAATCTGAAAATCCTGAATAGAAGGTAGTCTTCTCTCTCTGAATAATTAATTAAATTGATAATCATGGCAGTTGCGGTTATGTGGTACGTCAATTCATGTGCTATATTTTAGGCCCCAGATTGTTGCAATGTTTGCATGTTCTTCTTTCTTTCCATCGCCTCATTGCCAGAAAGGCAGACTACATATGTTTCTACTCGAAGAAGAAAGCAGAATAAAGGAATCTACAGAGTTTGACCTGCTAAACACTTGAATATGCCATCTGTGGTTTTGATAAGGAAATTCAGGTTCAAGTGGCTTTTGAGAAGTAAACAACCTGCCTTCTAAGTTAGAAATCTGCACAACCATGCCAGTTTGGCATTCAAAAATTAATTTAATACTTTGACACCTACAGATCACAAACTAACATCCAGCTAGGGCTAGTAGGAGAAAGATATGTTAATATGGATATTAATTCTATTATAAATGATATCAAAAAGTGTTTTCTTTGTGTACAAGAGTGTGGGATCATGACAAATCTGGTTGCTGGGCAGGAACCGATTACTGCTGCTACCAGCTAAGGAAAATCTTATTTAGTTGAAGAGACAGAGACCTGTGTAAGCTGAAGAACCAGAATTCTAATTTCAGCTGCACACACTTGTATGGGTTTAGTAGTTATTATATCTGCTGTTTTCAGCAAGGGAATTTATTAACTCTGTCTACTTGTGGACAAAAGACAAACACAGCCTTGCAAACCACTTGCTTCTATCTTTTAGACCCCTGTACTCATTATACAGCATGGTTAATGATAAAATAGAAGGTTTTCAAGAACAGATTAGGCAAACATCTGTCAGGGATGATGTCACAGAGCCTAGTGAAAGCCCCATCTTTGCCTCCCACTAGGACTGCTGTGAGATGTATCCAAGTCTCCAGGCTCTGGACCCCTGCAGTGTTTCAAGCCCCTGATGGTTGAATAGAATTCAGCCACTTCCCTAATCTCTGGGTCCTTAGGCATTCTCAGGGTACAGATCTTCTATGTGGCACCTCTCTGGGAGTGTTGGAACCCACTGTCCAACTGCCTAGCCCAACTGGGTGCAGCCCTGAACCTTTTGACTCCCCAGTACTTGAACACATCACTGACCGAGAAATTTTCCCCAAAAGTGTGAAGCTTCTGGTTTACAGTTGAATTCTCTCTGGGGCATGCAGTAGTTCTGAAGCAGTCAACATACACACTTTACACAGTCTAACATTTTTGTGTTCTTTTATACTTAATCATGTAAAGTACAAGAGTACAGATCATACAAAACAATAAACATTACATGCATTTCCCTTTCTATTTCACCTTTCCCTGGGGAGTCCTTGGGGGACCATCTGGTCCAGGAAAGTAGGCAGGGTGTCCCCTGCCTCATGCACACTGTTACATGATGGGGTGCATGATGGGGTATGCATGAACTGAAGAAGAATGACCCATGAACAGACCAGCTTCTACTCTTTTAAAACTTTCAGTTCCTGTGTCAAGTGACTTCATTTCCAGCTTCCCTCACATGAGGACAGACCTCTGCCAGGTAACTTTGTTGCCCTAGCAAGCTTCCCCCTGTTAAACTAGTCCTCCTTGGCAGGGACCACTCTTTTGTCTAGAGTGAATCAATTCCCAACAACTGGATACTTAAAAGTCACCTACCCTCTATTGCTATTATTTTGCCACCAGCCTTTGGAAGTTTCAGCTTAACATGGAGACAGACCATAAAGAATGTAAAAGGTCTTACATGCAAAATGGACTTTGCAGCCTGACAGACTTCATAATCTCACACATAATTCATAAATTGTATGGATATATTTCTCATTCATCAGACATGATTTAAATTTACTTAATCCTGCCTCAGTGCATGGAGATGGTCTAGAGGAACTCTTGAGTTTGCTTACACCCTTCAATTTCTCTGATTCTATACAAATAATGCAGCATTTTCCTCTCTTCTGTGCTTCATTTTGGTTGTATTTCAAATACTGATCACTTCTCTCAGTTTTTGTTTCCATATGACATATTCATTTCCAAAATCTAGTTTTAGATAGCTGTGACTTCTACATACAGTTCTTAAACTAAATACCAGAGTATCGATTACGTGAAATGGGTACCTAGTAAAAGAGATATTCCTGCTTCGGTAAGTAACTCATGTCTAACCTGCAGGGTGCCATTGTTGTTATTCATAATCCTCTGATAAAAGCTATGAAGTGAGTGCCTGCCTTGATGATGGCTTTGTTTTCAAGCTCAGTTATGTGATACTATACAACTATACAACTGTCTGGATATGTGGACTCTCTACTCAGACCCTATGCCACCAGCACTCCCAGCTATCTTCGTGACACCACTGATTTCCTGAGGAAACTGCAATGCATTGGTGACCTTCCAGAAAACACCATCCTAGCCACCATGGATGTAGAGGCTCTTTACACAAACATCCGACACACAGATGGAATACAAGGGTCAGGAACAGTATCCCTGATGATGCCACAGCACAACTGGCTGCTGAGCTCTGTGCCTTTATCCTCACACACAACTATTTCAAATTTGATGACAATATATAACTCCAGATCAGTGGCACTGTTATGGGCACCTGCATGGCCCCACAATATGCCAATATTTTTATGGCCGACCTGGAACAACACTTCCTCAGCTCTCGTCCACTCATGCCCCTTCTCTACCTACACTACATTGATGACATCTTCATCATCTGGACCCATGGGAAGGAGACTCTGGAAAAATTCCACCACAATTTCAACAGCTTCCACCCCACCATCAACCTCGGCCTGGACCAATCTACATGGGAGGTCCACTTCCTAGACACCACGGTGCAAATAAGTGACGGTCACATTAACACCACCCTATACCAAAAACCTACTGACCACTATGCCTACCTTCATGCCTCCAGCTTCCATCCCGGGCACATCACACAATCCATTGTCTACAGCCAAGCACTGAGGTACAACCACATCTGTTCTAACCCCTCAGACAGAGACCAACACCTACAAAATCTCTACCAAGCATTCTCAAAACTACAATACCCACACGAGGGAATAAGGAAACAGATCAACAGAGCCAGACGTGTACCCAGAAGTCTCCTACTGCAAGACAAACCCAAGAAAGAAACCAACAGGACTCCACTGGCCATCACATACATTCCCCAGCTAAAACCCCTCCAACACATCATCAGGGATCTACAACCCATCCTGGACAATGACCCCACACTTTCACAGGCCTTGTGTGGCAGGCCAGTCCTTGCCCACAGACAACCTGCCAGTCTGAAACATATCCACACCAGTAACTGCACACTGCACCATAGTAACTCTAGCTCACGAACCAATCCATGCAACAAACCTCGATGCCAACTCTGCCCACATATCTACACCAGCGACACCATCACAGGACCTAACCAGATCAGCCACACCATCACTGATTCATTCACCTGCACGTCCACCAATGTAAATACGCCATCATATGCCAGCAATGCCCCTCTGCTATGTACATCGGCCAAACTGGACAGTCTCTACGGAAAAGGATAAATGGACACAAATCAGATATTAGGAATGGCAATATACAAAAACCTGTAGAAGAACACTTCAACCTCCCTGGCCACACTATAGCAGACCTTAAGGTGGCCATCCTGCAGCAAAAAATACTTCAGGACCAGACTTTAAAGAGAAACTGCTGAGCTTCAGTTCATCTGCAAATTTGACACCATCAGCTCAGGATTAAACAAAGACTGTGAATGGCTTGCCAGCTACAGAACCAGTTTCTCCTCCCTTGGTTTTCACACCTCAACTGCTAGAACAGGGCCTCATCGTCCCTTATTGAACTAACCTCATTATCTCTAGCTTGCTTGCATATATATACCTGCCCCTGGAAATTTCCACTACATGCATCTGACGAAGTGGGTATTCAACCACGAAAGCTCATGCTCCAAAACGTCTGTTAGTCTATAAGGTGCCACAGGCTACTTTGCTGCTTATACAACTAATGCAGCAGTAGGCAACTTCCTAGCAAAACGAAAGGAAACAGAAATACGTGTATGCAATATGACCTTGAGCAACTGAGGAAACAACTTGAATATAGATCTGGCAGAATTTTTCATTCAAAATATTTTGACTAAAAATTGTCTTTTTTTTTTTTAAAAAAAGAATGTTGCAAAAATCATTTTCAATTTTTTAAAACTATTTTTTATTTTTCTTTTCTCTTTCTTCCCTTTTTTTCCCTTTTCCATATTTTAAAATGATAACCTGGGGAAAAATAAAGGGTCTCAGAAAGGTGCAATAAAAAAGGGAGGTATAACTAAAACCAAACACTTTCATGCTGCTTTTTAAAACAAAACAAACATACAAAAAACTCTCAGTAAAAAATGTTCACGATTTTTTGTTTAAACGTGAAAATAATAATGCTATTCCTTTAGAAACCAGGAGAATGAAAACTTCTTGCAACATTGCTGGTGAAAAAGTATCAGTATTTTTCAACCAGCTGTATGCGTATATATTATAAACTGGTTGAGATAGCTCTGATTACCGGTTGTTTCTTAAAGTAAGCATTAAGATTACATTAGCAAAAGGTGGTTTCTCTAATTAACAAACTACTCTATAATGAAATGGAAATAGTGACATTTTAACCTGTGGACTGGATAGGTCAAGGCTCAAGACAGCAATAAAGGAGCAGTAATACCCACCCGTAACAAAAAAATAAAGAAGAAAAAGATGAACATGACATTTCATACTTCTGTATTTTTGTTTTGATTTTTCCCAGACATGTTTTTTTCCCTCAGACCCTGTGTCTCAGTGGCTGTCAACCTTTCCAGACTACTGTACCCATCTCAGGACTCTTTCTTGCATACCCCCACGTTCCACCCAGCAGCAGCTCCAGGCACCAGCGCTCCAAGTGCATGCCTGGGGCGGCAAGCCATGGGGGGCGCCTGCCAGTCCCTACAAGGGCAGAAGTCAGGCAGCCTTCGGCAGCTTGCCAGGAGGAGATCTGCCGGTGCCACGGATTCGGCAGCAATTTGGTGGCAGGTACACCAAATCCGCGAGACAGGCGGATGTCCTGCCGGTATGCTGCCGAATCTGCGGAACCAGGGAGCTCCTGCAGGCAAGCCACCGAAGGCAGTCTGCCTGCTGTGCTTGGGGCAGCAAAAAAGCTAGAGCCGCCCCTGGTTCCACCTCACTTAAAAACTGCTTGCTTACAAAATCAGACATAAAAGTACAAATGGGTCACAGCACACAATTACCGAAAAATAGCTTATTTTCACCATATAATTATAAAATAAATCAATTGGAATGTAAATATTGTACTTACATTTCAGTGTATAGTATATAGAGCAGAATAAACAAGTCATTGTCTGTATGAAATTTTAGTTTGTACTGAGTATAATACTAGTTATGAATGACCTTATACATTTCTCTTTTCAAGAATATCAGACACTGTCTTCTTCTCCAAGAACCATAAACTGTCTTCATGAGTAGGCTTTATTCGGAAGGCAAACAAATAAAGATTTGCCTTTTTCAATTCAATCTTCAACTAATTTGAGACATTTTCTACTTCAAACAGAAAGACAGAAAAGGGTAAAGGAAAAGATTGGGATGGACACTTGTACGTACTTCATTTGAGTTGTTCGAGAAAATAAAACACAGTAATCTTACAAAGTCAATCAACTCGGTGATGTTCTGGAAACAATTCCTAAGAAAAGCTCAAGTTTTGTTTCCATAAATAGCATTTATGAATAATTTGGAATCAAGCTTTAGCTTCATAATAATTTTAATCTTATTAAGAGATACAGTAATAATGACACTGGATCTCCTCCTCCCCCTAAAACTCCCGAATTCCATTTACTAATGGATGAATTGAGTTCTGCATATGCTATAGAAATGCATCAGCATATTGGCTATTTATATCAACAGTAATAATAAACATATACATATATGCAATTATTCTATAAATCAAAATATATTACCATGGAAAATATATCTAAAGATAATGAGATTTCTAAACAATTGCCAGTGAGTACTGCTTCCAGAACTAATTTATTACAGGGAGGGAATGTGTTTACTAATGAAAGCAGTGGACTGGAAGTAACAACTCTTAGGTTCAAATCCCAGCTCTGGTACTGACACACAGTGTGATCTTCTGCAAGCCACTTAGCCAGATTTTCCATCTATAAAGTAGAGATAGTAATACTTTCTTCAAAGAGGTATTGTGAGGATGTTTGTAAAGTGCTTTGCAATGCCAGCAAGAAAGGCACGGTATAAAGGTAAAAGTATTAATAACTGATTATTACTGTGATTGTAAATAGCCAATATGCCTGATGATTTCTATAGGATATACTATACTCCAATCATCCACTATTGAACATAATTGTTATGTATAACAGTGCTAAAATATTAATCCTATGCATATTTCAAAGCAAATGAATAAGGGAAAGTAGCAACAACAACAAAAAACGGGAGTTGATTGTCCTTGCCATCAAAGAATATCCTTTGCACATTCCTGGCACTACATCAAGGTTAAGTTAAATGCAGCACTTGAAGGCAGTTGCACGTGGTAGAGTGTACAACCAGGCTCATTAGCCAATGGTGAATCTTATGCAAAAGTCTTTAATGTGGTACAATGGCATTTTACAGCCTTCTTTTAAAAGGGAAAAAGTTAATAATGTGAAAGTTTTATTACTTTTTTTTTCTTCTAAAGAAGTGCCTTTTTGTAGTGAACTATTGTGGCTAGTTAGAGCGAAAGCTCAGTGATTTTCTTCGCTCTAGGAATGACTGTAATTATATAAGGGGCAGGAACCACAGCAGTAAACTGGCAACACATAGTCTTAACCTCTGAGACAGGAGGTGGAGAGGTGTGAGCAGTCTTACACAAATCCTTAAAGCATAAACATATGGTAAATCCATTACTTAAACTACAAAGACTAGAACCTTGCTAATGAACCTATTTACTAGGTTAAATAAATACTAAAAGTGTTTAAAAAAGGCTGGCTGTGTGAGTTTTCAAAATCAAACATTCTTCGCTTGTCAGAATTTGGTGTTTGGAATCTGTGAAACATGATGACCTTTCCAAGCCCATGAACACATAGACCCACAAACTGTCTGTGTCCTCACCACCCCATTAAACTATAAAGCCTTTATAAGTAATGTGAATTGGCTAAGGTAGCATCAACACTGGCAATGCTTGGCCTCCCACAGTTCTGCACAAGTGGCACCAGCGGTGGATATGTAGACGAGAAGACTCACGCATTTTTACCACCTTGTTGTCTAACCTGATGGTGAATTATGTGTCTGATTTTATTCAGTGTAGACAAGGCCTAAGAGTAGAAGTAAGAAGGGATGATTTTTTCATGTACAAATCTCTTCCTAATACCCAGAAAAGAGGCCAGAACTGTTAGCTGTAGCAGCAGCTTTAATGCACATTTTCACATCAGCCTTAGTTTTAAGGTGTAAAGCACGCCAAAGTCCATAAGAGCTGCATTTTATAAAAATTAAACTAAACTGATTATTGTTTTGCCAGACAATTTCCTCTCTAGAGGATGTGGCAATGAGATGTCTACCAATACTCTTTAAAACCTTTATTAGCAGTTTCATTGCATTACTATCGCAATGAGATCAGGTTCATCCAAAACTGACTGAAGTCGATGGAATGATTTCCCATTTAATTCAAAAGGGTTTGGGTCAGGCCTATGGAGATACAAGTTGAGAGAGAAAGGCTTAGTGACTCAAGACTCAGGTACTCTTCAGTTCTAAGCACATTCACTGTCTCTTGGACCTCGGGTAAGCCACTTTTTCCTCTCTGCCTCCTTTTTCCCATCTGTGAAATATAATCACTCCCTACTTCACATGAATGATATATTTGTAATCTGTTCTGAAAGTGAAATAAGTACTAGGAATTCATATTTTGTCAATTTTAAGTAAAACATACACTTGCAAGAAAAGAGGAAAGATCATGTTTATACTATTCTGGTCGTGGAAGCTGAATGGACGTTGGTCATCGGCTTCATAGAAGTCAATCTCAACAGATGTATTACCAAATGCAAGTTAGCATTTCTCATAAGAACATAAGAATGGCCATACTGAGTCAGACCAACTGTCCATCTAGCCCACTATCCTGTCTGCTAAAAGTGGCTTTTACACTTGACTTGCCAGAGATTATGGTCCTTTCTATTTTTCTCAATAGGATTTGATTTCCAATTTTTAAAGATGCCTTCTTGTCTCTAACTGCCTCTTTCACTCTGTTGTATAGCCATGGTAGCATTTTTTTGGTCCTCTTACTTTTATTCACTATTAAATAATTTATTAATTATTATTATTATTATTATTTATTATTGGATATACATATCATTTGAGCCTCTATTAGGGTATTTTTTAAAAGTTTCCCTGCAGCTTGAAGGCTTTTCACTCACGTGACTGTTCCTTTTAATTTCTACTTAACTAGACTCCTCATTTTTGTGCAGTTGCCTTTGTGAAGTTAAATGCTGCTGTGGTGGGTAGCTACATTCACCTCTTGGACCAGATCCTTTGCATCACTTAGGACTAAATCAAGAATTGTTTCTCCCTTGAGGGTTCCATAACTGGCTGCTAGAGAATACAGTTATTAATGGTGTCTCGAAATTTCAGCTCTGCATCCCATCCTGAGATGACGTATTCCCAGTGAATATGGGCACAGATGAAATCTCCCATTACTATTGGGTTTTCTGTTTTTCTAGCTTCTCTAATCTCCCTGAGCTTTTCACAATCACTGTCACCCTCATGATCAGGTCCAGAAATCTGGGTGAGCCATCAGTTTGGCTCATCTTTACTACACCACTATCAACTGCAAACATGCAGACAAAAGTTAACTATGGTCCCTATCCTAAAATGAGATCATTTGTGCAGACTCCTGGTGCCCATGAAGAATCACGCTGACGTCCAGTGTTAAGTCCATGGAAGGGAAGTGAGGCCTACAAGCAATTTTAAAATATTGAACATAACTATATTTAAATCATGCATTCCATAATTTTAGATGTCTTCTTGCAGAAGAGATAGAGCATTTTCTCTAAATTGTTCACAGACATAATTTCCATTGTTTTGAAAATGTTTTAGTTTGCTAAAAAAAAAGGGGGGGATGAATGAATGCAATTTTCAGTAAAAAAAAACAATGGTTACATGATTTAATAATTCAATAATATGTTTGTACAATCCTCTAGGATAAATTGACACTAGCAACAAATTGTTATTATTCACATACTGAGGAGAAATTATTTATTTCCACACTAGAAAAAAGCATTTTGCTGTAGAAAATGGACTGTATGGATTTTTTATTAAAAGGATCATTAATCAAGTATTTGCCATTATTTGTGTCACACTTTTATCCATCCAGGGTGAAACCAGCTTTCTAATGTAGGATGACAACATAGGTGCAGCAGTACACACAAAGGAAACAGCTGAAGAGAAAAGCTCAAGCAGCTGTATGAAATCATGCTATTCTGTGATTGTTCCAGTAACACCCCCACCTTCCAGACACACACACACACACACCCAAAGTGTGGTACAGACACCACAGATGGCTTAAGCTAAAAGTTTTTCTAGCTTTAATAAGTGATAGTACTGATAAGAAGATTTTACCATCCTGAAATAGCATTTTTCAGGCAAGGGTTTGAAAACTGAGGACCCAATCACCCTTCCCAGGGACAGAAACAAAGAGGAGCTCAGGAAGAGTGTCTCTGAGAGGTTTTGCTTGTGAACTTTTCCTCACATTTTTCATGAGCATGAAATTTGACTCCTTTCTTCCCACTGCCACAGAACAGACCTCACAACTCAGTCACAAACAATGACTTTGTACCTCCCAAGACCTTCCTCTCACTTCGTGGCTACATGACTCTCAGAACCGGCAGCTGCTCCTGGGTATTTCCCTTTAGAAGGTCTCCACACTACAGAAGGCAAGTCATGGAATAGAAAACAGTGCAATGCACTGTGCATAGGACTTTGGGAGAGCTAAATGAACATTAACGTAGAGTGAAATCTATTCCATCTCCATAGAGCTCCAGCATTTCAAAACAGAGTACAGAGGAGTTGGAAAGGTGAAAACCATCCCTCAACACAAGGCTATCAGGCTGAAACAGCAGCCCTTCTGCACCACTTGCACAAGTTCTTGGAGTCACGGAATTGTAATTCCATGATCCCCTCACTGCCTTCTATGTCAGCTTTTGTGGAGCCAGGAGAGATATTCTTTTAGTAGAATGTAAGGACTGTGAGGGCTTCCCTGTTCAGCCATGATGTTCTCCATGCCTCCACACATCCCATACCTGGGGCTTACTTGGTGCAAGAGGTCTTATGTGGACCTACTGACCATTAGTGAATTTCTCCTACAGTGGGGTGTGATGCACATAATCTAGTCCCAATGCCTTGATGTAAGGAGCTCCCAGTAATTGGATACATCATATGAAACAGAGTAAATGAATTTCTGGCTAGCATTCAACTACCTAATGCAAAAGATATTTCTTTCATTTCTTCTAAAATTGTTTTTACAAGCATTTCCTTGTCAGATACCACAGCTTTTTTAACTGCAGTTTTCACACAAAAAAGCCAAAACCCATCTCTTTGAATTTCATGGATGACAAGTCAGCAATAACATGTCAGTCAGAAAAATGTAAACGAATGTTTTCTGGGGAAGGAAAATGTGATTTTTAAAATAATCCCTTACACAAGTTATTGTTTTAAATGAGTTCAGATTTTTCTAAAGTAAATATAGTTATATTCATAAACTCTCATACAGGTCTTTGCATATTCTAAATACTTACAAATTTTCTCTCCTCCCCCAAAAGACCTAGACTAAAAAATATCAATGCAACTGTAGATAATTCTTTGAAGTAAGGCACCTCAGTCAGGGCGGGCGCTGGCTTCTTTGCTGCCCCAAGCAAAAAAAAACAAACTTGCAGGGCAGCTGGAGCGGCGAAGCAAAAAAAACCAAAAAAAACCAGCGAGGCAGCCGGAGCCAGGGTGCAAACTTTCGGCTAGTGGGACTTCCTGCATTGCAGACGTGCCCTGGGCAGTGGACTGCACACCCCGGCTAGCCTGGAGGAGGAAGCAGGGGAGAGAGAGAGAAGGGGGGTGGCCAGGGCTTCCTTCAGCCAGGGCGCTCGCCACTCGGCCCCTCCCGCCCCGCCGCCTGCCGGGAGGGCTCCGCGCTGCTCCGGTCGGCAGGGAGGGAATGACACGGGCTGCTGGGCTTGCTGCAGACCTGGCACTGGCTGGGGCAGACCGAGAGCACAGCTGGCTCTCAGCAGGGCACTCACCTCCTCCAAGCCACCACCCCCTACAGGGCAGCTAGAGCGGCGAACAAAAAAAAAAAGAAAAAAAAGGGAGGCCATGTAGCCCTAGGATTGGACGAAATGTCACCCCTTAGAATCTGCTGCCCCCAGCACAAGCTTGCTTGGCTGGTGCCTGGAGCCAGCCCTAACCTCAGTAGCTAATGGAACAGAAATATTCCTTCACTGTGAGTTGAAGCAAGAAAATTCACATAATGCAGAAGATTGAATTACATTAGATTTTTCTGATGGCTTTATGTTAGGTTTGTTTTTGCTTTCTGACTTTAAACAGTCTAAAGCAGTGGTGGGCACCCTGTAATCTGCTGGTGGGCCACAAGACAGTGTTTACTTTGGCCATCTGCAGGCATGGCTGCCCGCAGCTCCAAGTGGCTGCGGTTCACCGTTCCCAGCCAATTGGAGCTGTGGGACGCAGCACAGACTGCCGCTTCCCACAGCTCTCATTGGCCAGGAACGGCAAACCGCGGACACCGGGAGCTGCAGGCAGCCATGCCTGTGGACAGTCAATGTAAACACTGTCTCGCAGCCCACCAGCAGATTACCTATAGTTAGATTCATTCCCTTCCTCTCAGCCACAGTCACATTCACCAAATCATGATCAAAAGAACTGTTCCATGTACAGCGGAACCTCAGAGTTACAAACATCTCGGGAATGGAGGTTGTTCATAACTCTGAAATGTTCATAAATCTGAACAAAGCATTATGGTTGTTCTTTCAGAAGTTTACAACTGAACATTTACGTAATACAGCTTTGAAACTTTACTATGCAGAAGAAAAATGTTCCTTTTAACCATCTTAATTTAAATGAAACAGGCATAGAAACAGTTTCCTTACCTTGTCAAATCTTGTTTATTTTAGTTTTCCCTTTTTTTTTTTTAGTAGTTTACATTTAACATAATACTGTACTGTATTTGCTTTTCTCTTTTGTCTCTGCTGCCAGGGCTGGCATTACCATGGGGCGACCTGAAGTGGCCACCTCAGGTGCTAGACTGTAGGGGGGGCTCCACTAGGATCCAGAGTGTAGAAAATTGTATCTGCTGCTGGTGCATATGTATTCTCTCTGCTCTAGATGCACAGAGATAGTGGCGTGCTGTGCTGGAGGAAGGAGAGCACAAGAGACATAACAGGCAGGCAGGAGAAAAGATGAGAGGGAATAAGAGAAAGCAGCAGGAGCTGCAGAGAGTGAGAGGAGGAGCCGCCTCTTATGTACCTCTTTAGCACCCTGAGAAGCCTAGATTGATTAACACCAGCTTCTTTGGGAGCTTCCTGTTTCCTACTGCTTCCCTGAACCCACTTGGGGAGAACAGACAATCAACTCAAGTAGTAGGAGCCAGTTAGGCCCTTAAGATGCTGATATCTTCCCTCACTCAGGCCCTGCTACCAGCCTGCTTATTTGTCCCCTTCAATTGTGTGTTGAGAGCCACTATAGCTGGCACAGAACAGCAGTCATGAGTGAAAGAAGAAAATGCTCCTCTGGGGCAGAATTCAGAAAAAGAAAGCAAGCAAAGGAAGTTTTTCTATCTAAGCAGGAAGGAGTTCTCCTGAGATACATGGAGACTAATGTCCACGGTGAGCCTTCCGGCCCCAGTGAGGATGTGAGTGGTGAGGAGATGCCTGATCTTCCAGTTAGTCAGAGTGCAGGTGACCTGGCAGCTACTGCAGCATCCATATCTCCATCTCAAATGGATGTAATCACGAACATTCCTGAAGAAAAGTGTAGATCAGAGAAGAGTGTGGTGGAGGTGCAAGAAACAGCTGCTGCTGAGTTTAGTTCCTGAAGTCTAGATGATCCAGGACTGTGGACCCACTTGAGCAGTAACCTGATGGACTTCCTTGTGCTGCATGGGCCACAGTAAGTGAAAAACATCATGTTCCACAAAGACAATGAAAACAGAAGTTTCCATCCAACACATTACTAAATCCCCAATGGTGACAAAGTGGAGAGCCCATGGCTTACGTACTCAAAAACCCAGAATGCTGCATACCGTTTTTGTTGCAAACTCTTCCACTCTAATGTTTTAGCCATATTCGGTTCTACAGGAACAAAGGACTGGAAAAATCTGGCTAGAAATCTGGCATGCCATGAAAGGCAGCAAATCACTAGACAGCATTTCATAGGTGGAAAGTGCTTGGGATGAGACTAAGGTTAAAGGCCACCATAGATGATCGGCATCAGAGTTTCTTTACCGGCAAAATGTTCTGAAAAGGCTCATTGCCATAGTGAGAATTCTTGCTACCCAAAACCTAGCACTGCGTGGCACTTCAGATCAGCTGTACGTGCCAAACAATGGAAAATTCCTTTAAATTGTGGAGTTGATGGCTGAGTATGATGCTGTACTCCAGGAGCACCTAAGAAGAGTCACCACCCAATAAATGTACACACATCACTACCTTGGAAAAACAATTCAAAATGAGATCACACAGTTACTGGCAACAAAAGTCAAACAGAAGATTGTGGCAGATCTGAAGTCAGCAAGATATTATTCCATTATTCTGGACTGCACACCTGACATCAGCCATACAGAACAAATGACTTTAATGGTACATTTTGTAACAACAATAGAACTTAGTGAAAATGTCCCTGCAAAGGTGACTGTCAGGGAGCATTTTCTAGAATTTATTGACATTGATGATACTACAGGAGCTGGTATGACAAATGTGCTTCTTAAAAAGCTGGAAGATACAGTAATTGTGAGAAGTCAGGGCTACGATGATGGTGCCAACATGAGAGGAAAGAACAGAGGAGTGCAGACATGGATCCGAGAGTTAAACCTTCGAGCTTTTTTTGTCACATGCAGTTCTCATTCATTGAACTTGGTGGTCAGTGATGCAGCATCAGCTTCTAGTGAGGCTGCTGAATTTTTTAATGTAATTCAAAGCATCTATGTATTTTTCTCTGCATTGACTCATCGATGGCAAATTTTGAAGCAACATCTGGGAACATCCTCTCTGACACTGAAACCACTCAGTGCCACATGATGGGAAAGTCAAATGCAGGTGATAAAGCCTAACACACACCAAATTGGGAAGATAGATGATGCCATAGTTGCCATTATGGAGGATAATGCTGTGACAGGAACTGTTCATGGGAGAACAGTGGCAGAGGGAAATGGAGTCACCAGAAACATACATAACTTCAAAATTCTGTGTGTCTTAGTGTTGTGGCATGACATACTGTTTGAAATAAATGTTGTAAGTAAGAGATTCCAAGGTGTTAACCTTGATATATCTGGAGCAATGGAACAACTGGACAAAGCAAAGTCATATCTACAGTCTTCCCAGTCAAAGGGTTTGAGGGATTTCAAAACGTTCTGAAGAGTGCATAGAAGTTGGCAGAGGAACTTCATACTGAAGCTATTTTCCCACTCTTTCAAGAGTCATCTAAGAAGATGACATTTTGATTACGAGGCACAGGATAATCCCATAAGAGACCCCAAACAACAATTCAAAGTTGAATTCTTTAACCAGGTGCTAGAGTGTGCAATAAAGTGAATTGAAGAACATTTCATGCAGCTCAAGGAACACAGCAGTATATTTGGGATGTTGTATGACATTCCAAAACTCCTCACTATACCTGAAGAAGACCTACATCAGCAATGCAGGGCACTAGAGACAGTATTGACACATAATGACATGTGCGATATTGATATGAGTGATTTAGGTGATGAACTGAAAGCCCTTTCAAGATACATTTCAGCAGGATCAACTCCAAAAGCTGTTCTGGAATATATGTGCACAAATAAGATGACCACCCTCTTTCCAAATGCTTTTGTTGCTGTGTGCATACTTCTAACACCTCCTGTAACAGTTGCCAATGGAGAATGCAGTTTCTCCAAGCTGAAGTTAATAATAACACATCTATGCTCTACAATGACACAGGAGAGGCTGGTCGGCCTTGCAACCATCTCAGTAGAGCATGAGCTGGCCCAGACTGTGGACCTTCAGCAGGAAGCATTTCAAATCTTTGCAACCAAGAAGGCACGGAAAGCACCACTTTGATTATTTAGACATAAAAATGCCAGTGTTTACTATGCAGACAAGAAAAGTTACATTTGCTGTTCAGGCATTTGAAAGTAAAGTGTTACTTAAAATTTTTGAACAAGGCATTTTAAGTTGTTAGTTCTCCTTTATTGGGGTAGGTAGCAGAGCAGTACCACGAGAGGAGTAGAGCAGGAAGAAGGCAGAATTGAGACCTTTCAAAGTTTTGGCCCAAGTGAGGGGGTATGGGGGGAGGGACCTTTGAGCTCCCCACCTCAGGTGCAAAAATGTTGTGGGTTGGCCCCGTCTGCTGCTGCCTGATTGCATACCTCCAGTTCCAAATGTGGTGTGTGGTTCACTGGTCATTTTGTAACTCTGGTATTCATAACTCTGAGGTTCTACTGTAGTAAACTGCCTAATCAATTCATAATACCTTCACACACACCCAGACCTAAGCACCACCCACTATAAAGGGTTGTCTTCCTCCTGAGCCAGTAAAAATCAACAGAATGAAAAAGGGTCTTCCTGGAACAAAGAACATAAATCCAGAGCCTGGAAGGGTGCCCAAACCAGGAGGGTGCTTTGAAGGAGCTTAAGTCCATCACTCAAACAGAAGCCCTGGAAGCTCTGAGAGATATGTGAAATCAACCCCTGCTTCTCATACATGGTGTCAAGAACATCTAGCCATAGGATATCTGAGATCATACCAGTCTCCTTAAATAATTCTGAAGTCCCATTCACTTGATACCAACAAACTCATCAATTACCTTCTTGTTTCTGACTCATTTTCTTGGAAAGGTCACTGATAATGTTGTAGTATTCAAGCTCCATCTCTGATGAATAACCCTGTCTTGGCATGGAAGAAAAGAGGACACAAACCTAATACACAGATATTACTAGATTTCTCAGTACCAAGTGTCAACATCTCTGACCATTTTGTGCCGATGACACAGCATGAGTAAATGAGGCAGCACTGCACTGGATTCACTCCCAGGATTTCACTGCCACCAATACACAGATGACATTCAATTTCAAGTCACCAAACTCTTGTCACCAAAATGTCTCAATGTCTAGAAAAAATAAGTGGATGGAAAAGCACAATATTTTATTCTGGGTTTTGTTATTTTAGTTGTTTAACTATTTTAGGTGACAATATATATTTCCAATGTTAAGGTTCATCTAGCAAAGAACACAGAATCTATGAATTTCCTTCACACAGCCCAATAACCAAATTTGCAACTGCAGTTCTTAATTATCCATGAAATTTTAAAATCTAGGCCTTTTTTCTATCCCTTAAAATCCTCAAAAAAATATTGGTGAGATTCAGCTGTTTAGCATTACTAATATGGTCACATACTCCCAACCTCTTTCCTCCTGACAGTAGAATATTATTAAAACTAGTGACAGAGTTATGCATTTTCATTTAAGAGTAAAAATAAATATAAATGTTACTAATCAGGCTAACATAATGGAATAATGAAATATTCACTATCCTTGCCTCTGGACCAGTTTTGAAGACTAGGGCTTAACCCAGTCCTCTTAATCCTAAAATTGTAGCCTAATTTTTCCAGTGTTAACAGTTATCAAATAATTTTCATGCAGTCTCCCTTTATTTGTGTTTATTAATTGTTTGGATAATTGCAATTATGAACGGAATGCTTCACTGATTCTGTAATTAGGGAGCCTGAATTTGGAATAATGTATTAGGTCTTAATTTATGTGCTGTGAAATCTGTTAGATCATTTGCTAGTCACTGTGTTGTCTTGAATAAAGGCACTCTACAAAGAGATTTTAGGGTGAGGGTCACTAGTATAATCAGAAACATACTTGGCCTGGCCTCCAGCTAAAGATTACAAGCTTTTAAGTGTATTTCTGTTTTGCAAAGTAGCCTTTTGAAGACAGCCATTTCAACAAAATTCTTTTTTCAGATATATATTTTTTAAAAAGGAGCAATTATTTTGCACAATTGTTCATCTTTAAAAAAAATCTAGATGCATGAGTTGATCAAGTGTGAGAAGTGTTTAGCACTCTGGACTGACTTGTCTGAACCTCTGGAATGAAATCTTCAAAGTTAGGAGCAAGTGTTGGTTTTAATACTAAGCAGTGAGCTGGAGCAAGAAATTTGATTAAAAAATTGGACAATAAAGTAAGCCAAGCCAATTACTGTCTCATGCACAAAGACACGCTTATGTTTTCTACAGCATAGGGAAGGAAATGACATGGCTTGGCTTTGAATTGTAATTTACCGTGTTCATCCGTACACTTGTATAACAGCCTTTGCTAATAATGCTATAGTAAAAGATCTGTCAGCAGGTCCATTATAAAGTCAGGTTTCAGCCTTTTTGTTGCCAAATTCAGCAGTTGCAAATGGTATTTGGCTAAAATCTAGCTCACAAGTTGTCAGCTTGGACATGATTCTATAAAACAGAAACCCTGGCATTATTTGAATCTCTTCAGAAATTTACATTTTTCAAAACACAGCCAAAAAAGGGAGAAATGACAAGAATGTCATTTTTTATTGGCAGTCTCAGCAGAGAAGGCATGTGCATGAAGACTAAACTACTTCTCATACTTGAAGGGTGGCTCCTTTATGCCAGGGTTGAGACACATGGAAGGAGTCTTGAGTTGCCACGGCCTCTGCTCATAATGGATCAATAGTGGACTTCAGTCTCTATTCATGTCAAGCTGCCACCTGAGCACCAGAAATAGCTGGACCTAGAATATGGAATTTACTCCCACAAAAGAGAAGACTAATCACAGAGCTAACCACATTCAGAATTAAGACTATGATCCTGCAAACACTTATGCATGCATGTGCTTAACTTTAATTGACTTCACTGGGATTAATGTGTTTAAAACAAAGCACATGGTTAAGTGTTTGCAGACTCAGGGTGTAAATGCAAAACTTATTTTTCGGACTTAGCTTTTCCACCATAAAATGTCCACTTAGACTCACACGCAAATCTGCTACCTTTCACACACTCGTTATCTTCTGTAGCCAACATTCAGAAGAACAGAGAAGAACAGAAGGTGGTGATGTGTCCAGTGTATAGTGAGGAAGAAAGCTCAGCAGATGGGAACTGGCAGGAAGATACAAAACATGGAAATAGTGTTCTGTCTGGAGAAATCACAGACTACACTTTGGATATGGTGCATTCATGAGCACCCAAGAAGGTCAAATTAAGGTGCACCTGTTGCATATACATTCCTGAGGGAGGTTCTGCTGCTCAAGAGCTATAGGAATAAGATTTGTAGGAAAAAACAGATATGTGGTATGTATATTCTGTGCAGCACTGGGTGCAGCTCCATGGGAATCTTTGGAAGCGGGCAAGGGGAAGGATGGGGCTGGAGAGTCTGCCAGTCCTTTCTTTCACATATGAGGCAAACTAGAACTACAGAGACTAGTCTGGAAACCCATTTCCAGAACAGTTCTGCTGCCAATAGTAGCTTTAGTGGCAGGATTATTTCCCTCCTTCCTCCACACAGATTACCTCAGCATCCAGTCAAAATACTTGTCCCACTGTATTTCATGCCTAAACAGTCAGGAAAGAGTAAGAACTGGGTCCTTAATCTGTAAGGTTCAAAGTGTCTCCTGAAAAGTGCTGAGAATCCTCAGCTCTACTGACCATCAGTCGGAGCTGAGAATGTTCAGCACATTGCAGGATTGGGACTTATATCACTTTGTCAGGCCAGACATGGCCTATGAAAAGGAAAGGATAAGTGACAAGTGGGACTACTTTTAGCCTCACAAATACAATGCCCTCAACAAAAGTTACTTTCAAACATAGGCAAATGTATAGAAAAGCATAAGGCAATACTGAAATGGGCCTCTCCCAAAAATGTAGCCCTCCGATCCCTTGAGTTTCAAGCAAGCAGAATAGAAATGAGATGGGGATAACAGGAAGAGAAAATCTGCTCCCCAGTCTGCTCCCCAAAAGAGCAGAATTTGCGATCCAGTAAATGAAATGTAAGCAACAGTTTTAACTGGAAAAAGATCAATAAATTAGATTTGGTTTTAATTCTGAGGTAATTTAATTATTGCACCAATTTCTGCTCCTGGTTTCATTAGTGTGATTCATTAACATCTATGAAATTATAATTATGTAATTGAGAGCATAATTTGTCTAAATGTGACAAAATGTGATAATTAAGGACCCGGTCTTCTGGGCTTTACCTGATCATGGAGTCAATTAATTTTTCCTCTGTAAGAACTACAGAATTAGACCCTAAAACCACAGACCTGAAATCATATGTTAATAAACCACAAGAAGAATGCTCTTCACGTCACCATATTCCAGGAAATAATTTTATTGGAACAATAAAAACACACCAAAACTATTATAAATTGTGGGTGGCATTTTATAGAAATGCTCTTTGTATGGTTTTATTATTCACAGAAATTGTATTATTTCATAACTTAACAAGTCACTTCTCAAAGAACCATGACATTCGTTCTTTGTCAGAATTTTTGTTGTTGTTGTTTGTTTGTTTTATTTGCTCCTGGAATACATGAGTAAAGCTACCTGCAAATCATTAAATGCTAAAGTAATACAAACCAAGCAGGAAACCCTAAGGGACAAGAAAATGCATATCAAAAGACAAGAACCATGTTAATTTCTTTTACATGCATGCTCTCATTCCCTTTTCGGCTTGCTGCTTTTTATCGTGGCATTATATTACCTTATTTCCCAGGAGTTTTCTGGATCTCAACCTATAATCCTCAATGGGGAGTGTGGGGGTGTGTGTGTGAGAACCTTTGCAGTTTGTTGCCAGTGAGTGAATTGGAACAATTTAGTTTAGCTCAGAGGAAGTGATTTACACACACACATCCATCACATCTAACCTACTCTGCTCTGTTAACTCTCTGTTTGATCTCTTGAGGGTTGAGTAGATTAGGGAGGGTCTTCACACGGTGGTTTCATTAACAGCCTATGTGTTAACCTGGCATGAGTCCTGTTTAAATATAATGGTTGTGCATTTCAGTGTTTAATAGGTATGCTTTAAAATGGAAAGAAGAAAAAAAATGTTAATTAGTATCATTATTTCCCAATTCAGGAAACACCAATCATGCTGTAGAGGAAAATTGCTTTCCATTTGCTGGAATTTTAGAGTGTGTGCGGAGAACAGAATTTAGTGTTCTCTAGGACAGATCATACTCAGAGATTCCTAATATGCTTTAAATATAGCAAGGCAATTCCTGGTAATACAGTGTCTGTGCAGGCACACAGAGTATCTATTAAACATCCACCAATAACTCATGCAATTCTGGACATTAGAACCATTTTATTGAGACAAGGAATGCAGGCCAGCTGGACACTGGGGTTATCATTACACTTTTAAAATACTGCCAAAGGATGAATGGATTTCTGTTTAACATCTTCTCAGCAGGCCAGCACCTCTAACACAGCAGCGCTATCCCAGCCTTATCCTGCATTGTCAGCACATTTGAATCTAAGACCCACTGTGACACATGAACCCAAGATTTCTGTTCCAGAGTTAAGAGTGTTTTCAAAGGATCCAACTGCCTCAACTACAGATAGCATCAAAGTTTAGTATCATAGATATCTACACTGCAATGCCTCATGGAATCCAATCTTGCATAAATCCCTGATCACTGATTATGTGTCGTACACAATCATCCATATGAACTAGCTTATAAAGTATTTGATTATTTGTATTCATGCTTTACTCTAAACCAATGAAGGTAGATTTGTGGTGTGCCCTAATGTATGATGTCATTAAGTTGCAATATATAGTATATTTATTTTTGATGTTCCTCCCCTTCCACCTGTTATCTCACTACTTTGAATTCATAATATATTTAATAAAATAAGTAAATTTGGAAATAATATGATACTTGGCCAGAATACAAACTGCAATCAGATTGCTTGTTGTACCTTTGTCTATTTACATTGTAAGTTCTTTAAAACAAGGATTCTGTCTTCCTATGTCTGTCCAATACAGTAGGATGTTTATCTTGAGAGTGTCTTTAAAGCAGTTCTTTTGGCTTACCTGTTTCCTTTCTCCTTTGGTGAGTTGGGCGTACAGCAGTTGTTTTGGTAAGCGTATATCAGGCATGTGCACACAGTGCCCACTTCATCTCAACTGGTACTGGATAATCAGGACCTCAACACTGAAGATGTTGGCCTTTGTGAGGACACTGACATTACTGCGATGATCCTCCCACTTTATGTTGAGGTTCTTCCAAAGAAAGTACTGATGCTGACATTCCAGGTTTTTCAAGTGTTTTCCAAGGTGTGCCCAAGTCTCACAGCCGTAGAGGAGAGTTGGAATTAGCACCGCTTTATAAATTAAAAGTCTTGCATGTGTTCTGATCTTATGATTTTGAAGACCCAGGAGGACATTCTGCCAAGGCAAGCTGACACAGCAAATTCTGTGCTGAATCTCAACATCTATGTCTGCCCTCTGTGAGAGATGGCTGTCAAGATAGGCAAAGTGTTCTACATTTTCCAGTTCT
Organism: Gopherus evgoodei; assembly: GCF_007399415.2. Lineage (NCBI taxonomy): Eukaryota > Metazoa > Chordata > Testudines > Testudinidae > Gopherus > Gopherus evgoodei. The sequence continues at coordinate 34,924,486 of NC_044324.1, forward strand.
TCTTTGTCAATGCAGATCTTCCTTGCTGGGTCTGATGATTGACGGGGAACTGGCTGGTGGAGAACTTTAGCCTCACAAATACAGTGCCAATGTTCAGAGTTAGCACTAGGCTTTTGTAAACTTATGAGAAGCAATTAAGGGCTGTTTGTAAGACCTCCTTTGAGTGTGCAACAACAGCACAAACAACAGAACACAAAAGCCTAGGGCTAACACATATTGGAGTTTGGTTATTTTTGCCAATATTTCTTTAGTTCTGACACGGAGACGAGAAAGGTTGAAGAGGTTGCCATCAGTCACATATTGGATGCCAATGCCCTGCAGTAGATGGGCTTGGGTTATTAATGTTTTCATAGCTGCTAAGAAGATGGAGAAAAGGGTGAGTGCCAGTACACAACCTTGTTTTATGTCAGTTCGGATGACAAAAGACTCAGAGGTAGAGTCACTGCACAGGATGGACACAGTGATAAATTTGCTTGGGCAGCCAAACTTTGACATGATTTTCCACAGAGCCTCATGGCTGGCAAAGTCGAAAGCTTTGCTCAGATCAATAAAGGCCATATACAGCTCCTGGTGTTGTTCTTGACATTTTTCCTGGATCTTCCCAGCTGTGAAAATCATGGCAGTGGTGCCTTGTGATGGTCTGAAGCCTCAAGGGGACTCTGGAAGAACTTCTTCTGCAAGATGGAGCAGTCGATTCAGTAAGATTCTAGCAAGAATCTTCCCAGCAATGGAGAGGAGGACAATGTCTTTATAGTTACCACAGTCAGCCTGTCTCCCTTGTTGAAAATGGTGACAATGGTAGCATAACATAAGTCAGCAGGGATTTCTTTGGTGCGCCAGATTTTGAGGAACAGCAAATGAGGCTTGTTAGCGTTTTTCTCCCCACGTTCAGTACTTCAGATGGTATGACATCAGGACTGATGCTTTATTGTTCTTCATTTGTTTAATTGCTTTGCGGACCTCCCCAAGTGTTGGTGGATTGGCAAGAGTTTCCCAGATTTGGTGCTGAGGGATGGAGTCGGTGTTGTCGTCGGTCAGTCAATTCTCAATTTAGAAGTTTTTGGTCGTGTTCCTTTCCTTCCAGCACTCTGTGATGGATTCATTATCTTTAAGAAGGCTACTACCATCTTCACTTCTCAGAGGTGTGAGGCCATATGATCTAGGTCCATACAGGGTCTTTGTCTCACAAAAAAAGCTCCGATCATGTCTGTCAGTGAATGTTTGGATTTCTTTTTCTTTGTTCTCCCACCATTTGTTTTTGATTTCTCAGATTCTCCTTTGAACTTCTGCTTTGAGCTGATGAAAAGAGCTCTGCTTCTGACTGGATAGTGGTTGTTTTTGTCAGTCACAGAAAGCTTTTCTCTCCTGATCCAAAAGGGTTGTAATCTCAATGTTACTGTTGTTGTCAAACTAGTCCTGATGGTGGCAGGTAGGAAGGCCAATAGATTTCTCGCAAGCCTCATAGATGGTCTGTTTTAGAGCTTCTCAGTCTTCTTCAACACTTGTGTTGTCACTTCCAGGCACTGAGGATTGAAGTCATTGGATGTTGTATTGTATTGATTTGGATTGCTTTCTATGTTCACGAGCAATCCTGATGGACATGACTAGGGTCCTACCAATCTCATGGCTATGAAAAACATGTCATGCACCGTGAAATCAGCCCTCTCCCATGAAATATGATCTCCACTGCTGCTGGGAGCCTGGGGCTCCTAGCTGCTAGTCCAGCCACACTGGGGAGGGACAGGACTTGTCCTTCCCCTGCATGGCTGCTCTTGGTGGGGAGATCAGACCCACCTCCAGAGGCAGCACAGAAATGAGGGTGGTACACCCTCATTTCAGTGCTGCAGCTGCCTGGGAGCTGGGCTCCGGGCTTCTGTCCTCTTCTCCCTCCGACTCCTCTCCCTCACGCAGTTCCTTCCATTGCTCTGAGAGCTGAGCTCCTGGCTTCCCTTTCTTCCCTCAGCAGCTCCTGCTGGGCTGGGGGCTTCTGCTCCCGGCACCTGCAATTGCAGACTGGGCTCAGAGCTTCCCCCACACTCCAGCCAGGACTTGCAGCAGCCCAGGCTGGGGCTCCCTATTGCTCCAGCCGGAGCTCAGGGTACCCTCTGCTGCTCCAGCCTGGGCAGCCTGGGCTCGGGACTTGGCCCCTCTCCACCACAGCTCCTGCCTTGGCTCCAGGCTTCCTCCTCAGTGGCCAGGGCTGGGGGCTTCTGCCCCTGGCAGTGTAGTGTAAGAAACTGAATCTGTTGTCTGTAGGAATTTGCTACATCAGATAATGGGGGGTGGGTTTTACAATCCCTTACATATGAGTAACTTCTATGGTAGCAAATTCTTACAGGTAGCAGTTTCTCGCACTACACCTGCCAGGCTTGGAGCTTCTGCCCTCTCCCCCTAGAGCAGCCTGGGCTCAGGGTTTCCATACCGACTCCCCCCCTCCCCACCCCACCAGAGCAGCTTGGGGCTTCCGCCCCCCTAGCTGGGGCTCAGGCCAGTCCAGGCTTGAGGCTTCAGCCCTGCAGTTGCTGCCTGGGCTCGGGGTGCCCAGGCTCAGGGCTTCTTTCCCCAAGGCTCCTGCCAGGACTAGGAGTGACCCAGTTGGGCCTTCCACCCTAGGACTTTTTCCAGGGCTGGGGCATGCATTTTTCCTGGGGCCCCACAATTTACTGGGTGGGGCCCCTGCCTTAATCTGGCCTGGACTAGCAACAAGAAGCCCCTGGCTGGGGTGCTCTTAGCAGCATGGGGGAGATCCTACCCACTTCCACCTCCCAAAACCTCCTCTAACTGCAGGAAGCTTGGAGGTTGCTGCCTAGGCAGCATAGAAGTGAGGGTGACAAGCTTGGGACCCCCCTACAACAACTTTACAACCCCCATACAATCCCATTTTGGGTCAGAACCCCACAGTTACAACACCCTGGAATTTCAGATATAAATATCTGAAATCATGAAATTGACCAATTTTAAAACCCTCTGGCCGTGAAATTGACCAGAATGGACCATGAATTTGCTAGGGCCCTAGACATGACAGACAAGCTGTGCTCAGCCCAGCAATCATTGGCTTCTCTCATGAGAGGGGTGATTTGGACATCTTTTAGATCCTGTGTCTTACAATGAAATAGCCTAGGAGGTGCCACTGTTTTGAGCAGGGGTGTCGCCAAGTTGTTTTGTACTTGTTGCTTTGTCTGAAGATTGTGTTTGTGATCACAAGGTAGTGCTCTGTACAAAAGGATGCCATTGGAATTGGTCTTGCTCATTCCTTCCTTCCCAATGGTGCTACTCCATACCTTAGAATCTTGGCCAACTCTTGTGTTAAAGTCCCCTAAGAGGATTATTTTATCTGTTTTTGGAATGGATGACAAAATTATCAGGGTCAGTGAAGAAGGATCCTTTCTGTTCTTCCTCAGCGTCAAGTGTTGATACATATGCACTGATGATAGTGGCAAATGACTTATTAACCAATTGGATGTGAAGAGTCATAAAGAGCTCATTGATGCCGATGGGGAGTTCAGTCAGGAGGTTGACTAGAAGGTTCTTGATTGAAAAGCCAACACCGTGTATTTGCCTGCTGCTTGCTGATTTTTCTTTCCAGAGAAAGTGTAACCACCACCCTCTTCCCTCAAGTGGCCTTCATCTGCACATCTTGTTTCACTGAGAGCAGTGATGTCAATGTTGTACCTCAAGAGTTCTAGGGCAACAATTGCTGTTCTGTGTTTGGGTCTTTCACTTTTTGATTCGTCTAGTAGGATACGGACATTCCAAGTTGCAAGAAACATTTTTGTTTTCCGACTGCATTGGGAGTGATTCCTCTGGACATGGTTATCCAGTCAGGTATGGTGGGATAGCCTATGTTTGAGGCATCTTTTCTAGCCCCTTCCCCATATGGAGTGAGCAGAGAGGTTCATAAAAAGGTCTGCTCAGTCACGAATGCTGCTGCCGAAAATGCCCCCCCAATCCCAATCCAAGGGCACATAACAATCAGCTCACAGTCACTGCCTGTGTGTGGGTCTGTGACTAGTGACTCCTGGTGATCACTTCACCTGTCCCTTGTCACCTGTTGCCACTCACCCATCGCCGCATGACTTTTGGGGTGGGGGAGTTCTTCCTGTGAAAGAAGCCTGCATTTGAGTAGTTTAACGTGGAGGCGCTGGTGTGCATCAGCAGTCACAGAGATCTTGGTGAAAGAGGCATTTGTGTCCGGTGAAAAAGAGGTCCAAGACAGCCATGGTTTCTCCTTTGTTGCAGTCTTCATTCGCCTTCACAGCCATTGAGAGGTGATCCTGTTTCATCCGCCTGTTCTGCCATTGAGGTCTTATACTAGGTTGGATTGGGTTGGATTGGGTTGCACTTTGTCTGGCACCATGCCTTCGACCTTACTGCCATGGGTGACCCTACCAGGAGTACAGGACAGCCAACAGCATTGCTCTTAGGGCCTTAAGTATACACAAGCATCTCCACCACATCAAGGTAGAAGCCCAAGGAGAAGAATTTATGAATTCCTATATTGCTCCTTATGACTGCATTAGCCTCTCCAGTAGGAAATCTACAGAAACAATTCAGAGATGAACTGTAGTGTGCCTGTAGTAAAGATTTGGTAACATTTCCTTAAAAAAATGGCAGAATTCTGAAAATGGCCAACACAAAGCTGAGTTGAAGTAGGCTACATTTATTGTTCAAAGTTTAATTATTTCAATTCTAAACTGAAACAAAGAAGGAAAGCTTTTTTCCAAGCTCTCTAGGCATCATGCCAACACTTAATTACATACAAAGTTATACAATACAAAAAAAAAATCTAGGTGTAATCAAGTAATAACAAAACAAGCTAATACCCACTTCCACCTAAAATCCTACAGCCCTCATTGTACACTCCAACCCTTCCAGAAGCCCAGGAAAATGGATGGGCCTTGCAATACATTCTGAAGCTCAACCAATATGGTCTACTTTATATCAAGATTTGGGGGAGCAAATTCTCAAAGGGAGGAGACCTCATTAGACATGCCCTACTGACAGCTCCCTTCCATTTCTATTGAGGCTCCCCAGCCTCAATAGATATAGGATCTTATAGGTCAAAACCACTGACTTTATATGCAGAAGCTAAGTGGCAAAAAACGTTTGCCTCCCTTGGTTGTTTTTTCTTTCCTTTGTTTTTCTTTTCTTGTTCTCCACTTTTATGTCTATATGTTGGTGTGTCTTTCTTACCCTTAGCAAGACACATACAACAGTTCTGTTCAGCACTGGATTTTCACCGGCTTCACAAAATGATTAGTTCCTATCCTACAAAACTCATGACAATAGGAACATAAGAATATAGAAATTGCCAGACTGGATCACCCCCTCCCCCTCAAGGTCCATCTTGTCCAGTATTCTGTCATTGACAGTGCCCAGATACTTCAGGGGAAGCTGTAAGAATCCCACAGTCCTATAGTAGATTTAGGATACTCTGCTCCCCACATTAGGATTCCCAACCTGATCTTTGAGGGTACCTCTACACTGCAGCTGGGAGGTGTGAGTCCCAGTGCAAATAGACACACTCATGCTAGCTTTGCTCAAGCTGGTACACTAAAAATAGCAGTGTGGACATTGCAGTGTAGGCGGCAGCTCGGGCTAGCTGCCCAGGTCCAAGCCTGCCCAATCTCCTGGATCCCAAGTTGAGATGGCTAGCCCAAGCCACTGCCCATGTCCACACAACGTCCACACTGCTATTTTTAGTGAACTAGCTCGAGCAATGCTAGCATGGGTCTGTCTACCTGTGTTTGGAATCACACCTTCCAATGGCAATTGTTAGAGAAGCCCAAGGTTTGAAGTCAAATCAGAGTATATCCATTGACTTCAATAGGTTTTGGATCAAGCCCCTAAAAAGTTTAGTGTCATTTAGAAAAGAAAGCCCATATTAGTAGTTAATAATGGTTAATTTCACCTTAAAGTTACAGAAAAATATTCTGGATGTTAAATATTTTGATAGAATCTTAACTTTTTGTGTTTTTGTTTTTCCTTGATATTTCATGGTAGTATATTATAAAAGGATTACTAATGCATATCAAGCAATAGGAATTGTTGCTTCTTAAGTTTAAGTTCAACTGAATCAAACACCATAGTCTAAACACACACACACACACACACACACACACACACACACACACACACACACACAAAAGAGAGGATGGAGGAGGAAGACTGAAGAAAGTTGTTCATCCAACTAGACAGACAAGGTGGGTAAGGTAATATTTTTTATTGGACCTATTTCTGTTAGTGAGAGAGACGAACTTTCAAGTTTACACAGAGTTCTTCTTCAGATCTTGGAAATTAATCAGAGTGTCACTTCTAAATACAAGGTGGAGCAGACAGTTTAGCATAAGTAGTTAACACATATTTCAAGGGACCATTCAAGGTGAAGTGGCTTGTTAGCACCTCTCTAGTCATAGGAAGGAAAGTAAGCATGGTGGTATAAGCAGCTGGGGGGAGAAAGGGGTTGTAGATTGTTGTAAAGATGTGTTGTTGGAATGGGTCACCCAAATACTCTGAAAGAACCTGTTACAATTCAGAAATAAAAAACCCTCCAAATGCACACCTCCCACCCCACACTAGAATCCACATGGGGTATCTACAACCCACACTTGAAGGGGACCACATCCTAAAAGACATCTTTCCTGAACTCAGTCTTCTGGCCTTCAAACAATCCCCCAACCTCTCCAAGCTCATCAACAGAAGCAACCTCTCCACAAACCAGAAGACACCAACTCAAAGTGGCACCAGACCCTGCCAAAACAACAATGCAAAACCTGCAGACATATCTCTGCTGCTACAATGATTAACACACTCCACAAAAAACCTTTCAAGATCCATAGGTCCTACACATGCCTATCACAACATGTGGTGTACTTCATCCAGTGCACTAAATGCCCCAATACAGCAGCTATGTGGGTGAAACCAGACAATCAATACGCTCTCCAGTGAACTCACATAGGAAAATAATAAAAGACCAAAATGCCACATCACCTCTGGGTGAACACTTTCCACAAAACGCTCACTCTATAGCTGACCGATCGGTTCTCATTGTCAAAGGAAACCCCCATAACACTTTCAAAAGACTAGCCTGGGAGCTTAAAACTTTACTAGACGCTAAAACTCATTGACTGAAGAAAGACACTTGACTTATGGCTTATTACAACAATCTGTAAACCACTAACACTTCTATCTTCCCCTCTCCCATTTCCCTCTCCCTCCTTTCCTTCCTATGACTGGAAGGGGGTAAACAGGCCTCTTGAACCTTGAATGGTCCCTTGAAATATGTTATTTACTTATGCTAAACAATCTGTTCCACCTTGTATTTAGCAGCGACACTCTGATTAATTTCCTAGACCTGAAGATGAGCTCTGTGTAGCTCGAAAGCTTGTCTCTCTCACCAACAGAAGTAGGTCCAGTAAAAGATATTATTTCACTCATCTTGTATCTCTAACATCCTGGGACTGACATGGCTACAATATGTTAATCCAACTAGACAGACATAAGCTATTTTCTCCTGGCAAATTATGTGTAATCAATAGGAACAGAACCAGAGCGTGTGAACAAATGTAGACTATAATAATATTTTTACTTACATAGGGGTTAAAGTGAGTTATAATAAAAAATGAACAGCTTGTTCACTCCAGACTTCATAAACGTGGCACTCATTGGGAAGGAAGCATGAACAATTCTAGAGAAGCACCATGAATCTAGCACACAGTTATGACAAGTTATGATCTAGCTCTCATCTTCTGAAAGACAGAAGGAATAAAATTCTATTATCCAAAAGTTTGATAAATATTTCACTTTCTTTAAAATTAGGAAGCACTACTGAAGTCTTAGTTTGAACAAATGAGTACAATGTCAATTTTCTACCTAAAATATGGAGATGAGGGAAGATTTTTTTTTAAATTATGTACTCATTCACCCAGAGTTTAGTGCACACTTACTCACAGACAGGAACAGTGCGTTGACGGAGTCCTGGGCTACACTACACATTTATACCGATTTTAGCAGAGTTAAACTGATTTAATGCTGCACCCGTCCACACAACAAAGCCCTTTATATCGATATAAAGGGCTCTTTAAACCCGTTTCTGTACTCCTCCCCGATGAGAGGCGTAGCGCTGAAATCGGTATTACCATATCGGATTAGGGTTAGTGTGGCCGCAAATCAACAGTATTGGCCTCCGGGCAGTATCCCACAGTGCATCACTGTGACCGCTCTGGACAGCAATCTGAACTCGGATGCACTGGCCAGATAGACAGGAAAAGCCCCGTGAACTTTTGAATTTCATTTCCTGTTTGCCCAGCATGGAGGGCTCACCAGCACAGGTGACCACGCAGAGCTCATCAGCACAGGTAACAATGCAGTCTCCTGAGAATTGAAAAAGAGCTCCAGCATGGACCGCACGAGAGGTACTGGATCTTATTGCTATATGGGGAGAGGATTCTGTGCTAACAGAACTCCGTTCCAAAAGACAAAATGAAAAAACATTTGAAAAAGTTTCCAAGGCTATGATGGCCAAAGGCCACACCAGGGACTCAGTGCAGTGCAGAATGAAAGTTAAGGAGCTCAGACAAGCCTAACAGAAAACCAAAGAAGCAAACGGAAGGTCTGGGGCAGGGCTGAAAACATGCCACTTCTAAGCTGAGCTGCATGCAATTATAGGGGGGTCCGCCACCACGACCCCACCGCTGTCCGTGGATTCCAAGGTGAGGGTGGTAATCTCAGCCATGCCTGAGGATTCTGCAGACAGGGAAGATGAGGAGGAGGAAGAGGAGGACGAGCTTGCAGAGACCACACAGCACTCCGTTCTCCCCAACAGCAAGGAGCTTTTTCTCACCCAGATAGAATTACCCTCCCAGCCCTCCCAAGCCACTAGCCCAGACAATAAAGGCATGGAAGCGACCTCTGGTGAGTGTACCTTTGTAAATATAAAACATGGTTTAAAAGCAAGAGTTTTTTAATGATTGATTTGCCCTGAGGACTTGGGATGCATTCGCGGCCAGTACAGTTATTGGAAAAGTTTGTTAACATGTCTGGGGATGGAGCAGAAATCCTCCAGGGACATCTCCATGAAGTGCTCCTGGAGGTACTCCAAAAGCCTTTGCAGAAGGTTTCTGGGCAAGGCAGCCTTATTCCATCCACCATGGTAGGACACTTGACCACGCCACGCATGTAGCAAGTAATCTGGTATCATTGCATGACAAAGCCTAGCTGCGTATGGTCCCAGTGATTGCTGGCATTCAAGCAACATCCGTTCTTTATCTCGCTGTGTTATCCTCAGGAGAGTGATATCGTTCATGGTAACCTGGTTGAAATTCAGGAATTTAATTAAGGGGACAGAGATGGCCATTCCTACTGGGCTGCTTGCCTGTTGCTTAAAAGAAATCCTTCCTTGCAGGTAGCCAACCAGGGGGAGGGCGGGGGACGGAATGGCACTGAGCTTTTTGGCATTTGGCTAGCAGGGGTCTTCAATGCTACCAGCCACGCGGTGGTGAGGGAAAGGGGGGTAATTAGCAGTGATCTTCCATGATACCAGCCACGCGGTGGGGAGAGGGGTAAAGCGATCATCCCAGAGAATTGGATGGGGGGGTGGTTTCTGCTGCTGCATATTAACAGGAAAGAAGCAGCGCTGAACGGGATTTGCTTGGTATTTGGGAAAGGAGGGCACTGTGTATATGAAAGCTGCAGAAGCTGAAAGACAATGGCTTACCATGGCCGCATGCAAGCTGAATTCTGCTGCCTGGACCTGCATCTCTGAGATCTCCGACGTCTGGTGGAGCTTCAGGAACAGCAGCAGGGTCACAGAGTGCCCCTGCAGCCCCTGTGTAACCACCCTCACCACTCACCGTGTTCCATATCTTCCTCACCCAGACATGCAAGAACGCGTGGGGGAAGGCTTCGTGCACCGGCCCACTCCACCTCCGTGGACAGCCCAACCAAAAGGCTGTCATTACTTTGAAATATTTTTAGTGGCCTTTTCCTTCCCTCCTATCCTCCTCCCAAACCACACCCGGGATACCTTGTCAGTTCTCTCCCTCTTTTTATAATGACTTTTTAATAAAGAATACATGATTTTTAAACGATAGTGACATTATTTCCTTAAGCAAGCTGTAAGCGAAGGGGGAGGGTGGGTTGCTTACAGGGAATGAGTCAATCAAGGGGGGAGTTCATCAAGGGGAAACAAACACAACAGTCACACTGTACCCTGACCCGTGATTAAACTCATTTTCAAAGCTTCTGTGATGCGCACCACTTCCTGGTGTGCTCTTCTAATCGCCCTGGTGTCTGGCTGCGCGTAATCAGCGGCCAGGTGATTTGCCTCAGCCTCCCACCCCACCATAAGGTCTCCCACTTACTCTCACAGAGATTGTGGAGCACACAGCAAGCAGCAATAACAATGGGGACATTGGTTTGGCGGAGGTCTGAGCAAGTCAGTAATGTGCGCCAGCGCCCCTTTAAATGGCCAAATGCACATTCTACCACCATTCTGCACTTGCTCAGCCTGTAGTTGAACAGCTCCTGACTACTGTCCAGGCTGCCTGTGTATGGCTCCATGAGCCATGGCATCAAGGGGTAGGCTGGGTCACCCAGGATAACGACAGGCATTTCAACATCCCCAACTGTTATTTTCTGGTCTGGGAAGTAATTTCCTTGCTGCAGCCATTTAAACAGAGTAATGTTCCTGAAAACGCGAGCGTCATGAACCCTTCCTGGCCATCCCACGTGGATGTTGGTGAAACGTCCCTTGTGATCCACCAGTGCTTGCAGCACCATTGAAAAGTACCCCTTGCGGTTTACGTACTGGGTGCCCTGGTGCTCCACTGCCAAGATAGGGATATGGGTTCCATCTATCACCCCCCCACAGTTAGGGAATCCCATTGCAGCAAAGCCATCCACTATGATCTGCACGTTTCCCAGAGTCACAACCTTTCGTAGCAGCAGCTTAATGATTGCTTTGGCTACTTGCATCACAGCAGCCCCCACAGTAGATTTTCCCACTCCAAATTGATTCCCGACTGACCGGTAGCTGTCTGGCATTGCAAGCTTCCAGAGGGCTATTGTCACTTGCTTCTCAACTGTGAGGGCTGCTCTAATCTTGGTATTATGGAGTTTCAGGGCAGGGGAAAGCAAGTCACAAAGTTCCATGATAGTGCCCTTACGTATGCGAAAGTTTTGCAGCCACTGCAAATCGTCCCAAACCTGCAAAACTATGCTGTCCCACCAGTCTGTGCTTGTTTCCCGGGACAAAAATTGGCGTTCTATGGCTAGAACCTGCCCCATTACCAGCAGGATCTCCAAAGCGCAGGGGACCGCAGTTTGAGAGAATTCTGTGTCCATGTCCTCATCACTCTCATCGCCGCTCTGCCGTAGCTGCCTCCTCCTCTCCTGGTTCAGCACAGACTGCACGAGAATGTGCGAGGTGTTTACAACGTCCACGATTGCGGTCTTGATCTAAGCAGGGTCCATGCTTGCTGTGCTATGGCGTTTGCACAGTTCACCCAGGAAAAAAGGCGAGAAACGGTTGTCTGCTGCATTCACGGAGGGAGGGGTGAGGCTGTACCCAGAACCACCCGCGACAATGTTTTTTGACCCTTCAGGCACTGGGATCTCAACCCAGAATTCCAAGGGGCAGGGGGGCCTGCGGGAACTATGGGATAGCTACGGGATAGCTACCCACAGTGCAACACTCTGGAAATGGATGCTAGCCTCGGTACATGGACGCACACCGCCGAATTAATGTGCTTAGTGTGGCCGTGTGCATTCGACTTTATACAATCTGTTTTACAAAACTGGTTTATGTAAAATCGGAATAATCCCGTAGTGTAGACGTACCCAGAAACAATCACAAGAAATAACTAATGGGATAGTAGATTTCGAGAGCGTTCCATTTCCAGGTCATCAGTTACAAAAGCAGCTGGGGAAGCGTTTCCTGATTCTGCCACTCCCGAGCCTGAAAACCTCAGCAGTTTGATTTTGTTTAGGTATCAGAGGGCCTCACCAGAGGACAGGCCTTAAGCTAGGGAGCACCCAAAGCAAGCTATATATTGTTGCCTCTTTCAGACCCAAGCAGCTAGTCAAAGTTTAGGGCCATGGGGATGTTCCAGTTGAAGGTAGAAATTGATGATGGGATCTGATAGTTTCTTTGGTGCAATCCTGTTTATTTACAAGGACTGTGCAAGGTCCTGCCTCTCCAAACGCAGGAGGAACCAGAAACAAAAAAACGCTTTCTTAGTTTACAACCCTATGCCCAGCACCAGACCCAAAAAACTCTTTCTAGCTTTTTCCAATGTCATGCATCAGAGTTCGGGGGTGGAGCTATAAAAGCCTTTAAAAGACCTTCAGTTTTTGAATTTTGCCTTTCGCTTTCGGATTCCATTTCAGATTCGGATCGTGCCAGTGCCAGCAGTGGTGGTTTGAGTTGACTTGAAATTAATCTTGAATGACTGATGACTACTTTTCTCTTCTTAAGTATTCCTCACCCCACCACTTCCATCACTTTACTTGCTCACTACACTGACTGGCTCAGAAGGAGAATTCAGTGAATTGAGCACTACCACACTGTACTAGATAACCGCGGCTCGGGTCAGCTGGCTCCCCACTTTTATTTTTTTTAATTCGAAGCAGACTGAAGTTGGGGCAATTCTGGTGGTGTGGTGCACCTGTGGTGGGGGGGGGATCTGTTGGGGGCTGGTGGCATAGCTGGGCGGCAAGGGGGAGGGAAAGGGTCTGTGTGTGGTGTGGGCTGTGGGGAGCGGGGGCTGGATTGGTGATGGGGCTGTGTGGGAAAGGGGATTTGTTAGCAGGGAGCAGTGGCACGGATGGGGACTGGGAGGGGTCCAGTTCAAGGAGGCTATGGGGACAATGGCATGGCTGCTAGGCTGTGGGGCTGTGAGGGCTGGCAGCATGGCTGCCCAGGGGGACAGCATGGCTGTGGGGGTTTGTGTGGAGGACAGGGCTGTGGGGTAGCACAGCTGGGTGGAGGGCTGCAGCATGGCTTGGGGCGAAGAGGGACTGGGGGGGCACACACCTGGCTGGGATGGAGGAGGACAGTCAGGGAGGGATTGTGGAGTGGCATGGCGGGGCTGTGGGCGGCAGTTGCAGCTCCACGGGGCTGTGTGAGGCAGAAGTGGGAGGTAGTGGGATGGCATGGTTGTTGGTCAATCTTAGGGAAACGCTGGTGATGTGGTGCACCTACGGTGAGGAGAGTCTGTCAGGGTGATATGTAATTGTCCCAGGTTACTGGATGGGGGTTTGAGAAGATTTTGTGTTGTATTGTTGAAGAAAAACTCCTCAATATTGAACTCAACCCTGTTTTCTGCCGACTCCATCTGGAAGAAGGGCTACATACCTTTTTCTGTGTACTTACATTATTACTAAAAATAAATTATGGTATTTGTATATAAACACCCCTCTGAAATGGGTTTGGCTTGTTTGGGGCTTGCTGTGAAAGGCAGTGCAGCTTTTTTATATTGTGAAACCTGGCAACACTTTAGGGTTTGTGATTAACTTAGGCCTGTTCTAAACTTAAAATGTAGGTCAACATAGCAATTGAGCTCAGGGGTGTGAAAAATCCACACTCACTGAATGCTGTAGCTATGCTGACCTTAACCCCAGTGTACATCCAAAGGAAGAATGCTTCTGTCAACCTAACCTCGGTGCTGCTGCTCATGGAGGTAGAGCTGCTACAATGATGAAAAAACCCTTTCCACTGCTGATTGTGTAAACAGTACAGGATTACAGCACCATAACTACAGCACCCTAACTATGATGCTATAGCACACATGGTGTAGACATGGCCTTATCTTTATAGCTATGTTAATTGACAGGCACATTCATACGTCTCAACCTCAGTTAATTGGGCTTTTTTTTAAACTTGGCCCATAACAAGATTTCAACCAGCTCATAACAATAAACAACATGACACTTGGGCTCTTCACGCCAGTATGGATAAAAGTCCATCAAGCGTTCTCACGGGTACATCCCCCATGTAGACATTTATCAGCTTTGAAGAGGCACTTTCATGCTGGAGAACTTATCTAATATATTTGCCCTTCTGATCTTGTTCCTTTTCAGCAAATAGCAAACAGGAGGTGAAATCCTAAACTTACTAAAGGCAATGGCAAAACTCCCACTTCAATAAGGCCAAGATTTCACCACATTTATGCTGAAAACTATGCTGTGAGGCCTACAGAACACTTGATAATGGTGATGCAGTTGGTGTGCTCTTTTTTTACTGCTGCTTATTATACTAATTACAACTGTCCTACTCTTACCGTGTGCTACTGTTACCTGTTAGTTGTATCCATATGCTGTCTTTGATCTTACCCAGAGGCTGCAAGTTTTTCAAGACAGGAACCAACTTATACGTACATACCCTACATGTACAGTGCCCAACAAAATGTGGCCCTAATTCTTGATTGTGGCCTCTAAGTGCTACTGTAAAACAAATAATAAATAAAGCAATAATAATATGCTTAAACCAAGACTTACTTCATCCCATTTCCAGCTCCTCCTCTGCTGCTACAGCTGTAGTGCTGAGTTTGAGACATCACAAACATTTCCATGGCAAACAAATGTAATAAACTCAGGAAGATAATTTCTGCTGCATCCTGCGGGAGGGAGAAAGCTCTTATTAAAGGATAAAACAGCAGCAACAAAAGATACCCCAGAAAAAAGTCATTGAAACTATGACAAGACTGTTCAATATAGCAACTCAAGAACAAGTTCTTATACAGATTTTTAAAAAGTAAAAATGGGTTATTTTACCATAATAATGTTTCTGATGTTACACTTTTTAGGCTAGTATAATTCAAACATGGTGTCAGTTTAAAAATTAACTTTGGAAAGTGATTTATCTATCTCTGGCCTCCATGCTTTTGGTATTTTTGGAAAAGAAGTGGGGGATTCAAAATCTCTATTGCAAATGTGTAAGTAATGAGTTTAAGTCAAAAATCTGGAGTGGGGCCCTGTAACTTGCTTTCGCTATACTTTTAAAATTTACTTTTTAAAAAAGTTCCCGAGAGTGCTGTATTGTGGCTCATTGGCTACTCTATAAAATCCTGCTGCTGGAGTTCTCTTCTGGAGTGTGCGCAGTGACACAGTCTGACCCAATGGATCAGCTGAACTTAAATCAACTCATGCAATTGCAGGTGACTGGACTTGAGGAACCAGGACGTCCCTTCTAATCCTATGACCCTAAATTGAACATTTATCTAAAATAGCTATTTTGTTAATCCCACCACTCCAATCCAATGCTTTAGAAAACAGCTTCTTTGAGCAAGGAGTTTCAGTGCTTCCCTCCACTACGTTACAGGCAGTAGCGTAGATGGTGGGGTTCAGTGGAAGCAGCTGCTTCCCCTCAGGCCAGCAGGAGCGGAAGCGGTGCCTGCCGGCCTGCGCTGCCAGCCAGAGGGCCGGAGGAGCCGCGGGGCGGCAGTGGAAGCCCAGTGCAGAAGCGGCGCCTGCCGGCCGGTGCTCTCAGCCACACAGCTGGAGAAGCCGAGGGGCGGCAGCAGCAGCTCGGCGTGGAAGCGGCACCTGCTGGCCGGTGCTACCAGTCACACGGCCGGAGGAGCTGTGGGGCTGCAGGCTGGCATGGAAGCTGCGCCTGCCAGACCAAGCAGCTGAGCTCTGGGACAGGAGCCAGGGACAGGCGGCAGCGCAGGAGGGAAGGTGAACAGGGGTGGGGGAATCTGGTAGTGGGGTGTGGCCAGAGGAGGAGTCAAGGGGGGTGCTTTTTTAATGTTTTTTGCTCCCCCTACACTGAAAACCTGGCTACACGACTGATTACAGGCTTCTCTATACAAGCCCAGTTCTTCTGAACATGACTGGCTACTCCCCCCCTGGTTCCACCTTTCCATTCAGCAAGCCCCTTAACATGCCACAGTCTTCCTCACCATAGCTTCTGCCTTCAGCTGACTATGCCTTAGTTGTCTTCAGTCTAGCAGGATGAAGCCTTCCTAGCTCCACCCAGCCTCCTGATTTCTTACCTATCCATCCACCTATCTCTTGCTCGCATCCCTGGGCCTCCCTTGCATGGTCCTCTCTGTTCCAGCTCCCTTCCCCAATAATTGTCACACTCACCGAAACCACCCCTTTCATCAGCACCCTCTCCCATTCCTAAATTTAAGTAAACCAGAAATTAAGATGTGAATGGTGCATAGATTTGGGACAAAGGTAAATTTATTTCAATGTGATTTTATGTCGCATTGTTCCAAATGGAGAAATGCCACACATATCATGGGGGAAGAAATGCCACAAATGCATAGCAACTAATTCAACAAAACCTGAAGATTAAAATACAGAATACTATTTATTTAGGCATTTTTGTGTCTTTCATCACTGCAGCATCTAAGCACAACACAAACATTAACTTCTTATCCTCACAACACCCTGTAAGGCCAGGAAGTATCATCTCCATTGTTCTGGCATAAAAGCAGAGATGTGCAGCCAGTATAAACCAGCATCACTCCATTGACCAGGCTGGTATTACTCTAATTTACTCCAGCTGCTCCAGAAAAATTAAGGCCCTCATTCTGCAAAGATTTAGACACACATTTAACTT
This sequence comes from Gopherus evgoodei, assembly GCF_007399415.2. NCBI lineage: Eukaryota > Metazoa > Chordata > Testudines > Testudinidae > Gopherus > Gopherus evgoodei. Next base: position 34,941,056 of record NC_044324.1, read on the forward strand.
TAAGACAGGAATAGGCCCAATGGAGCAAGCATACACAAGTATTTGCAGGATCACAGCCTAAATAATCTTTCCAAAGTCACAGAGGAAGTTTTTCGCACACTCATAGATCTTGAACTTAGATTTTGAGTCCCACTCTAGTGCCTTAGCAAGATCATCCTTAGGAGTGCGTTGTTAAATTATAGATCACAATTTGCTAACTCAAAAAGCACATGAGGGAATTCTACATTAGACCCTCATCTTGACAGATAAATAGGAATTGATCTCAGAACTAAAAGTTAGTGGTTATTTAGGTGCAAGTGATCATGACTTGATCATATCTCTTATGTACAAACAGAAGAAAGTCCAGATCAGTAACATACATACTTTGTACTTAAAAGGGCTGAAAACAATTATAAGCCAATCAGCTGGGACAAAGAATTTAAACAGGAAACTGTGAGGGATAATTGGGAACTGATTAAGAACATTTTACTAGATGCTTAAAAAGTCACAATCAAGAAAGAAGGCTATGCTGGTTAAAAATCCAACCTGACAGAGAGGAAGTGAAAGTAGCTATAAAATAAATTTAAAAATACATTACGGGAAAAGGGAAACTTCATAGCAAAGAATATAAAGTAGAAGCTAGGAATTTTATAAAATTGTTAAGGGAAGAAAAAGGATATAAGGAGAAATCTGTGGTGAGCAGGACTGAAGGCAATAAGAAGGAACGTCTAAAATATATTAAGAACTAAAGAAATCCTAACAAGGGTATTGGTCCATTGCAAGATGGAAATGGTAGAACCATCAATAGTAATACACAAAAAGCAGAATTGTCAAATAAATATTTCTGTTATGTATTTGAGAGAAAGCCAGATGATGTACTTAAATTGTACAGTGATGATAGAATAATTTCCTTTCCAACAGTAATTAAGGATAATGTTAAACAGCAGTTACTAAAGTCAGACATTTTCAGATCAACAGTTCTGGATAACTTGCCTCCAAGAGTTTTACAAGAGCTGGCCAAGGAGCTCATTGGACCATTAATATTGATTTTCAATAAGTCTTGGAACTCTAGGGAAATTGCAGAGAACTGGAAGAAGCTAACTTTTAAAACATTTTAAAAGAATAAAAAAGATGACTTAGGTATGTATAGGCCTGCCAGACTCTCATCAATCCCAGGCAAAATAATGATACAGCTGATACAAGATTTGATTAACAAAGAATTAAAGAAAGGTAATATAATTAATGCCAATCAACATGGGTTTATGGAAAATAAATCATGTCAAACTAACTAAATATACATATTTTTAATTAGATTACAAGTTTTGTTGATAAAGGTAATAGGGTTGATGTAATATACTTAGACTTCTGTAAGACATTGGACTTGGTGCCACATGACTTTTTGATTAAACTCTAGAAAATACAAAATCAACATGGCACACATTAACTGAATTAAAAACTGGCAATTGGATAAGTCTCAAATTGTAAATGATAACAGTAAATCATCATTGAATGGGTATGTTTCTCAAGTGGTTTTCTACAGGGATCAGCTCTTGGCCTAAACTATTTAACATTTTTAACAGAAAGAAAGAAAGAAAGAAAGAAAGAAAGAAAGAAAGAAAGAAAGAAAGAAAGAAAGAAAGAAAGAAAGAAAGAAAGAAAATGATGACTGATGTTTTCAGGTGATACAAAGATTGGGGGAGTGGTAAATAATGAAGAGGACAGGTTACTAAAACAGAGTGATTGCTTGGTAAGCTGGGTGAAAGCAAACAACATGTATTTTCGTATGGCCAAACATAAAGCCACACATCTAGGAACAAAGAATGCAGTACTTACAGGACTGGGAACTCTAGCCTGGAACACCGTGAGAATGATTAAAGGACTGGAAAATATGTCTTCTCGTGAAAGACTCAAGAAGATCAATCTATTTAGCTTATCAAAGGGAAAACTTAAAGGTTGATTTGATTATAGTGTACAGTACTGTGGCCCATTGCCTGAGCATAGTCTGTTAGATATGCCATACCTTGCAAAATGTACCTTCAGTTTCTTGATCACAGTTCTTGCCTGAATGTCCTCCAGATAGTCCACCTCCCAGAAACAGGAGTAGTAATCTACTGTGACCATGTAGTTCCTGTTATTGTTCTGACCTTTTCCCAGGATGAGGTTGGGATTTCATGAGTCTCGGAATCTCCTTCTGTTGTGTCTCATTATACTCTTTCCATACCTCTATCCTAAAGTGTGAAGCATGTATCCATAGTGCCTACAAAGATTGGCTGGTGGCTCAATGGCCCCTCTAGCTCCAAATGCCTGGACCCATTCTTGACATCAGAAATAGTGAACGCCTGCCCTGGATAAATGGAGTAATATGTCCTTAATCACTGGTAATGGGTAGTGACTTATTTTTAATGCTCTATTCAATGGGTTTGGGTCAATGTAGCTCCTCAGGCCATGTCTACATTATAAAACTTTGGTCAACAAAAATTACATCGTTGTAAAGCCATCACAGTTAGTATATCACTTGTGTGCATGCATACTTGGTTGCTTGTGTTGGTGCTTTATGTACTCACCAAGAGTGCATGTGTTGACACAAAATACAGTGCACCATAAGTAGGTATCCCAGTGTGTCACAGGCCCATCCCATGCAATGCCTTTTCGAACATTTTCATAGTGTATTGTGGGGGCACACACCACCCACACATGGGAGCAAGAGGTCAGATTCCCATCATGCAACTTTCTCCCTTCTATAATGCCATCTCCAGCCCATAATTTTCATGCCTTTTTAAGGAATCCCACAAACTCATGCTGCACTTATCACTATCTGCCATTTCTGAAACATGTAGCCCGCACAGCTCTGCAGTGGTGTCATGAACATTGCAAACACAGGATAAATGATCCTTCAGTATTTGCAGAGCCTCAGGAAATACCGCAAAAATGGGGGACATGACAATTTCTTTGAGGACAGATTGCTAAGAGACATAGCAAAAAATAAATTCAGGGTTGTTAATGGTGTTTATGGAGCATCAGCAGAAGGACGACAACCACTTCTGGCAAAACATGAGCACTGACTGATGGGATCACATCATAATGCAGGCTTGGGATGACGAGCAGTGGCTGCAGAACTTTCAGATGTGAAAGGCTTTATATCTGAATCTGTGTTGAGCCTGCACCAGCCCTCCAGAGCAGGAATGCTAGAATGAAAGCTGCATTGACACTGGAGAAGCGAGTGGCGATTGCACTGGAGAAACTTGCAATGCCAGATTCCTACAGTGCAGAGGGAAATAATTATGGAGTTGGAAAATCCACAGTGGTGTATTGTCACACAAGTGCATAGGGCCATAAATTGTATCTTGCTTCACAGGACTGAGACTCTAGGCAATGTGCAGAACATCCTGGGTGGATTTGCAGCTATGGGGATCCTAACACTGTGTTGGAGCTATAAACAGCCCGCACGTCCCTATTTTGGCTCCAGCCCACTGGCAACTTTTCTATGGTTCAGCAGAAAAGGGCAACTTTTCTATGGTTATGCAGACACTGGTGGATCACTGGGAATGCTTCACTGATCTCAATGTGGGCTGGCCAGAGAAGGTGCATGACGATCACATCTTTAAGAACACAGGACTATTCAGAAAGCTGCGAGAAGGGACATTTTTCCCAACCAGCAGATTTCCATTGACAGTGTTGAAATGACAATATTGATCCTGGGAGACCCAGCCCACCTTTAGCTCTCCTGGCTCATGAAGCTGTACACAGGCCATGTTGACAGTCCAAGGAACAATTTGACTACCAGCTCAGCAGGTCCAGAATGACAGTTCAATGTGCTTTTGGTAAACTGAAGGGAGGCTGGCTGTGTTTACTCACTAGATTAGATGTCAGAGAGAAAAATATACTGATGGTTATAGATGCTTGTTGTGTCCTGCATAATATCTGTGAGACAAAGAACATAAGAACAGCCATACTCGGTCAGGCCAAAGGTCCATGTAGCCCAGTATCCTGTCTTCTGAGAGTGGCCAATGTCAGGTGCCCCAGAGGGAATGAACAGAACAGGTAATCGTCAAATGATCCATCCCCTGTCGCCCATTCCCAGCGGAGGAAAAGTGTCAGGGACCAGACCAGTTAGGACAAGCTGCAGGGCTGCTCCCTGACCGTGCTGCTAGGCAACCAGTGAGTCCAGCTGCACTGCCTTGGAACTGACAGAGTGGCCACAGCCCCTGCCTGGAGGCTGGTTCAGTGGTCTTTTCATAATCCTGGCCCCTACAGCAGTTCAGTGGCTGTGCTTGCTTTTGCTCCAGTCTGTTCCAGTCCATGTTCCTGCTCTGCTCTGCTCCAGCTCTTATACCCCTCTGGCTTCAGACCTCTGGCTTACAACTCCAGTTGACCCTCCGGTTCTGACATTCAGCTTCTGTCCCACCGGTACTGATCCCTGGCTCACTTCTCTGGTTTGCTCTCTCTGGTTGTGGAATTTGGCTTCTGCTCCTCTGGTACTGACTCTTGGCTCATTTCCTGGATTCTGCCCACCCTGGATCCGGCTCTAACCAGTAGGCTAAACTCTCACTTTCATCACTAGGCCTGACTGACCACAGCCCAATGTGATGGAATACACTCTTGTATTCACACCCTACACATGATTGTAGTAATCTTTGTACGAAGCTTGGTTTGTGATGTATCCTTTGAAAACTCATAATTTGCTGACCATAGTAAAATGCATGTGGCAACATTATGAACATAAGCTGAAATCATAACAGAAGTGTGTTTCCCAGATAACTCTGGGAAGAGGCTGAACCAGTCTCTCAAAGACAAAGAGCAAGCTGATGCCCCATCCAGATGCCAACAAAGCTGATGGCCATTTCCTACCAAATGTTCATTCTTTGGCCAGAAGGGCGGGGGTCATAAAGAGATCTGCATCTTAGCAATGAAATAGCATGGACTCTCCCTCCAGCAGACTACCTGTATCTTGCTTCTCTGCTGGAAATGTTTGTCAAAGAGGCACTAAAAGCGATGAAAAGGAGGGGCAAACACCCCAAGATACCCCTCTCTCTCACTATCTCTGGCATCACACCTAAAAAGACAAAGGAAAACAACCATTGGACTTTGAGGGCAGGGGCCCTGATCTAAAGAGTTTGGTCAGTAATATAGTTGGAACCATGCGCTGAGAAACTTTGCTTTGAATCTGATATAGTTTAAGTAGGCACTAGAAAGCATTTTTATCCTTATTTTTCTTATTAGCTAATTTTTTATTTTTTTATTCATTACTTATACTCACTTAAAATCTCTCTTTTTGTTGTTAATAGACTTGTTTTATCTAATCCAGTGTGTTTAATTTAAAGTGTCAGGATAACTCCATTTAAGGTGGCTAATTGGTGCGTATTATTCCTTTAAAGGAATAAGGAACTTAACATATTTGAACTGTCCCAGGAGAGGATTGGAAGATATAAGACATACATACATTTCTGGGGGAAAATCCAGAACTGGGAGTGTGTTCGAGTCACGGCGGAGACAGGCTGATGAGAGCCAGAGTGTAGCCAAGTGTGGCTAGCAGGCTACAGTTACTCCCAGACACTCAGCACGTGGTTTACATGCTAGAAGACTGTTTGTGAGTGGCCTGGTGGGAGCTACCTTAGCAAGACATTGTAAGGCACCCAAAGTTGCAGCCAGGGGTGACACAGCGCCCCCAGTGGTCTGGATTGCCCCTTGGTATGTCACACCAAGTCGGGAACAAAAGGTTGCCCACTGCCATTGAAGGGGAGCAGCTGTCTGCTGACTTTGAATAGCCAGAAATAAGCCATTAGAAGAGTTCAGTGTGGAACTATGCAGCTAACGGAGGCCTTGAAAGAGCACTTTAAGGGTCAGCCACCGTAACGTGGTGGGATGAACTGTTCTTTGTCTGGCCCTGAAGTTTTGGGGGTGTTAGGAATGGTTAGTGCTTCATGTATATTTATCGCTGTTTTTTAATGAACCTTTAATTATGCAGTGCTTACTGTATATTACACTGTTTTCCACTAAACCAATGAGTTCTGTGGTTCTGTTCTAGTATAAGTAATGCGGGCTTTGAGTAGCTCTAGGCTTTCTGGGCTATATGTTAGGAAGTTATACAGGTGAATTTCCAAAAAAAAATGCACATCAAAAACAGTGCAAGAAATAATGTGCAATTAAAAACAGTACAGTGCAAACTTATCAAATAAATTCATAGAACTTTCAAATTAAAACAGTAGAAAACGTGTGTCTACTTCAGTCCATTTCTGCCAAACACAGCAGATAAACAAACTGTCTGAGCCCGCCAGGGTGCAGAGCCACGTCTAGGCGCCGGACCTGCTGGCCACTTCCAGGAAGCAGTGCAGAGTCAGGACAGGCAGAAGAGCCACCAGAAGTAAGCCCGCGCCCCAACACCCATCCCTAAGCCCCCCGCAGCCCAGAGCCACCTCCTATGCCCCAAACCCCTCATTCCCAGCCCCACCCCAGATCCTACACCCCTAGCTGGAGCCCTCACCCTTCTTTCCCCCAACCCCCTGCCCCAGCCCAGAGCACCCTCTCATACCCTGAACCCCTCTGCCCCACCCCCTAGCCTGGAGCCCCCTCCTGCACTCCCCATTTCTGGCCCCACCTCAGAGCCCACATCCCTAGTTAGAGCCCGTACCCCCTCCTGCACCCCAACCTCCTGCCCCAGCCCAGTGAAAGTGAGTGAGGGTGGGGGACAGCGAGCCACCAAAGGAGAAGGAACGTAGTGAGCGGGGAGCCGGGCCTTTGGGAAAGGACAGGGAAAGTGTGTGGCCTCAGGGAAGGGGCAGGGCTAGGGTGTGGCCTCAGGGAAGGGGAGGGGCTAGGGTCTTCGGTTTTGTGGGATTAGAAAATTGGCAACCCTAACCTGACCATTAGAAACCCCTTCAAAACTTTGTAGAGGCTAGAACTTTCTGTCCGAGCTTCGAATTTCTTTCCTTGTGTTTTAAGTGACATTCTGAACTTCATTTAAATGTATTTTTTATTGTAGCGATAACATATGTAAGCATTAACATATACAGAACAATTATCCAACAGTGTGAAAAGCATAAAAACATCTGAAAGTAATAGTTTTGTTGACCTGCAAGAAGATTAATACCTATGAATTGGACTTTTCTGTGCTCTATGCACTCACTTTTCATGGAAAGACTACATTTGTAGCTAGGGAAAATCCTTCATCCGTTTTCAACCTCACAGGAGCCCAACACATAAACAAGAGGTGTGGGTGGTCCCCCCATTACCTTGTGCAAATTAAATTTCAAGAAACAGATCACAGAAGGGTAATTCCTTCAGCAGCTAAAAGAAAATGTTACTTCTCATTTCTTTATGTTTGATAATTTGGTTTAGAGTTGTTTCAAGATGATCCACTGCATCTCCCAGCATAAAGCTGCTTTAATATTTGTTTAGCAATAAAAGAAGCAATTTAATTTGCAGTAGAACCACTTTGGTTCATTATCTAGTAATTCTGAAAATACTGAATTTGCACCTTCTTTGTCTGTGTGACTTGGAAAGAAGTCACTACTGAGAAAGCAAAGTGAAATGATTGTTATTGTCCATCAGATAGGAATAGCACAAAATTTCACTAACTCAGGATCAACCTGTGGCTAATTCCAGAGCAGCATGATCATAGACACAAAACTGCACAAGTGTTATTTACAAATCTTTAAAAGATTACCATTTAAACATGTCAAACTATGTCATTATCCCACTATTTGTAATAAATATTTGGAGACCTGAAATTCAAGCCTACCAATCTTCTTTACATTCTACATATAAACTGGTGATTGGATTATTATTGTATGGTTGCTCTACCACTCTGTTTTAGCAAGTGAACAAAAGCAAGGTCTGTTTTGTTTGTTTGAGGTTTTGTTTGTTTGTTTTTTAGAATAAAATCAGAGTAAATTAGTATTGGGGCCTACCAAACTGTACAGTGTCCTGTTAAACAATAACTAATTTTTTTAATATACCCTTTTGGAAACCAGTCAGCAAGTATAACTGTTAGTTGAGTGCTTCAGTGTAACAATAAGGCAGACAAGGATATTGAAAGGAAATTGGTTGTTATGGTTCTCACATCAAGGTCCCCTCCCCTGGATAGGTTGTAATGTCACTCCCAGCTGAACATATGGTAGCAGTCAAGCATATAATCTACCTGGAGGTCCTGGTGGCCCTACAAACAGATCACCTCCTCCCTATGTTCTTTAAGGACATATCAATGTGCACTTAAAATAATTAAAACCAACATTCTTTCAATTTCACCCCTTATAAAACGTCTGGGAAATTTTTGTTCAGTATGAACCATGACTCTGGTTTAGTCCAACGCAGGCTGATCTCTTGTTCCTAATCTATCAATCTGGGTATAAAATCAAACCTCTCAGTGCATTCTATATTCAGCTGTTCACAGTGATCCTGAGACTGCTGCAGAGTGTGAAAAGCATCAATAAGTGACAGGGATAGGTTTACCAGAATGCTAATGCCATCAAGAGCATGAATCAGAGTGATCGGGTTTCTCAGCTACAGTTTGGAGTACAGTTGCCTGTGACTTTGTTGTTTTGAACTCTGCTTCAGCCCTTGAGCTGAGACTCATTTCAGTTCAGGCTAAATGTGCTGTAATTGAAGGATTAAATAAAAGATACTTTAAAATTATTGTCTTCAGAATCTATTCTTGAAAATAACGATTGTGTTTCTAACATACTCAGATACTTCACTGGTCAGCACGTATGTAATGTAATTAACCTCTAGTCAAGGATGAAACAGTAGAAAACCGACTTTGGTCATGGTTATATTTTTTAAAACTACGGTCTCAAGGCCTGAAAAACTCATGTTTAAGGATTTGTAAATAACTTCTCTTCACTCACTTGCTTACCCTGAAACCGCACTCCCAGCAATACAAGTGCTTATGGAAAGATTCAACTCTGTGACCTTTCTCCTAGATCATTACAGCATAAAATCATGCTGCATTATGGTAAAGCTAGTTTTTGCTATAGGAGAAAATGTAAACCTAACAAAATAAAAGTCATTGGGCTAGATTCCGAGCCTCCCCACCCGTTAGCACAGGAGGGTGGGAATGGAGGGTGTCAGCCACAGTGCAGTCATCTTTGGTTGAAAGTACATACCCGCAACTGGTCAATTCACTTCACAGTTTAGGAATGCTCCTGAATTCCTCATTGATGTTAAGCTCTCACATTGCAGCAGTCATGAGCAATGCTTTCTATGATCTCTGCTTAGTTAGGAGGCTCCCTCTTATCCTGGCAGACAAAGACCTGACTTTGCTTTGTTATCGCCCATCTGGACCACAGCAATGCAGTGTACCAGCCATCACTCCTCCGCAAACTCCATCTGATTCAGAACTGAACAGCACACAGAGTACTGCAATCACATCAAATCCTGTCCTCAGTTCCCTACACTGGCTTCCCATAAAATACAGAATCAAGTTTAAAGTCTTGGCCCTTATCTTCTCAAGGAATTCAATGGCCTGGGCCGAGCATATATAAAAGGTCATTTATATCTGCAGAAAGAACACTGTGATCAACAGCTCTATTCCTCTGGCACAATGGAACTTTCTACCAGAAGATTAAAGTTCAGCTGCATAGGAGACACAGCTTCCTCGATCACCACGTCAGAATGGACTTTCTCAGGAACTCAGGACCACTGCAAACCTCAAGGCAAAGGCAAGGTTCACTTCTATAGTCTATAACAAGACATTAGAAAACATGCGTTGTAGTGATTGAGCTCTTTGAGTCTATTTAGCTTAACAAAGAGAAGGTTAAAGGGTGACGATTATGGACTATAAGTATCCACATGGGGAACAAATATTTAAAAATGGGCTCTTCAATCTAGCAGAGAAAGGAATAACATGATCCAGTGGCTGGAAGTTGAAGCTAGACAAATTGTGTGAGAGAGACAAAGAGAGTGAAAATAAGGCATACATTCTTAATGGTAAGGGTAATTAACCATTGGAACAATTTACCAAGTGTCATGGTAGATTTTCTATCACTGACAATTTTGAAATCAAGACTGGATGTTTTTCTAAAAGGTCTGCTCTAGGAATTATTTTTGGGAAGTTCTATGGCCTCTGTTACGTAGGAGATCAGACAAGGCCCTTCTGCCCTTGAAATCTATTAATCAATCTGCCTTCCCTAACAAAGACAGGGCAGCATGTACATTTAAAAAATCAGAATAAAACAACCCCCAAAACCTCACTCCACTACACACATAATTCTCCCAGTTAAGAGAGAATGAGAGAACAAATGAGCCACATGTGACCGGATGTTAGTCACACCATTTTATGTACCTCAGGAAGGTGCTCATACACTATAGTAATGAGGACAATAGAAGGACCTATTCTTATGAGCTGAGTGAAACCTTGTTATGGATTGAGTTAAAACCCCTTTGAGATTGATAGGTGTGAAGTCATCGTTCAATTAATATAATTGTAAGCATAAATCCCCACCTAAACAAAAGGGGTGTGTGAAGCCACCCAGGACTTATTGGGTTAGTACTGTTTTGAGTAGGTGCGTTACGGGTGGAGAGGGGAAAGACAGAGCACACAGAAAATGAGGACAGACAAGAACAGAGGCAGATGCAAAAAAGCAAGAAAACCAAGCAGCAGCCTGTGAGCACCATCTGACCCTGGAAAAAGCTAAAGAGAGAGTTTTTATGTCTGGCGTTGGCGAAAGAGGTTTGAAACTGTAAACCAGTAAACTGCTTTCTGTTCTTGATTCCTCCTGCATTTGGAGGAGCAGGATTTTTACGTTCCCTGGAAACAAACACTATTGCATCAAAGAAAAAGACCAGAATCCATCAATTCTACATCCAGCTAGAATATTGGCTGAGCCCTGAAATTTTCCTTGCTGTTCGTATCAAAAAGTGACAATGCTATCAAGAACAGAATAGGCTTCCTGATTCTGGCTGTGCACCCCATCTCCAAGGTGACTTAGAGCAGCCCAGCAGCTGTTTTAAATCACATACCTGGCACTGGGTTCTCACTGTGTCCTGCACCAGTGAGGAGTCATGTAGTAGAGTGCTGCTGTGCCACGCCTTCTCTCCATAGGTGGCCAGCCGAGTGTCCAGTTTTTGCCTGTCAAAAAGGGGACCTGGCAGTGTCTGGTCAGATGTACTGACTAGACACTAAAAGTCTGGTTACTGCGGGTGGAGGTGAGGGAGAAGGCGCTGGGTCATCAACCCGTGCCCACCTCTGCTCAGCTGGGGCTGCCTCCTACCAGCATCTCATGATCAGGCAGGCAGCAGGCTCTGCATTGGGCTGCAGCTCCCATCCCAGCCCTGGAGCAGAGGGAGCCCAGCTTGGGAGGAGGGAAGTGAAAAGCAGTGAGTGATGGCAAAGTTGAGGGGGAGAAGAGAAGTGAGTGGGAGGTAGGCCTCGGGGGAAGAGGTGTGGCAGGGGCAGAGCCTCGGGGGAAGAGGAGAGCAGGGGGTCCAGTCCTCATAAATTAGAAAGTTGGCTACCCTATCTCTTCACCTCTGCTGTGTTTCCTCCTACCCACTCTACCATGAGAGAGAGGTAGCAGTGACACAGTATCAAGCAGCAATACAGCTGAATCAACAGGGGAATGCCCCCTTCATTGGGGGCAGATTGCAACCCCTTGAGTACACACATTAGAAAAACTTGTCTTTAGAAAAGCATGAAGTAGGCAGGTGCTTTATCCTGTAGTGGAATTCAACAGGACAACCCATCTGAGCTTGGCGTACTTGTATGAACAGGACCGAGACCTGAATTTCTCCTTCAGAGCTCAATGCAATGTGTGATTATTTCAGATCACGTTGTTAGACACAACAAGGAACTTTTTCATTCTTAAAACTGAAGGAAAATCTTAACATTGGCTTCAAAACTAGTATGTCTAGATTTTACTTTGCTATACAATGTACTTGTAAAATAAAAGCTTTTTGCAACTGGGTTGCAAGCAAACCAACAGCCATTATAAACATTCATGCTGCTACAACAGGCATTTCAAAATAAACCAAAATTAAAAGGATGGCTCTAAGAAAAGCCCTATAATGAGCCCTTGTGATCCTTGAAGTGGTTTCTCACATCAGCAGCACCTCACTAAATGAACTCATTTTTCTCTTCTTAAATGCTCTCTACTAAGCAACAGTCTGAGAGCTGCAGATTCCTCTCTCTGGAAATGTAGAGGCCCTTGCACTCAGGTTAATTAGCTTAATGTAAGACACAGACTAGTGAAGTTTGGGGTTTCTTCTTTAAATAATTAAGATGGAAGTTCTAGATATAGTAAAAAGTCTTTGGGAAGGTATGCAATGGCAAAATATCCAATAAGTACAACAGTAGTACAAGGCACAAGGCCATCATTCTAAGGAATTGCCACAGGAAGGGGGAGAGAATACAACTTTTTGGCACTGCAGGTAGAATGGGTTGAACAGTATCCAAAAACATACATAAAGTAGCCCGGTGGGCTAGTTTGCCTTTATTATATTCATTGCTTTGCATTATATTCAACAATAATGCAAGAAACCTACAGGCCTGTATCCCGTAAGACATTAGCTTCACCAAGGTAGCATAAGGTTTGAGGCTTACGGACTTTGAAGAGATAAATGGCCCAGTGGAAAACCCCAAGTATTTGGGGAGCTGATAATAGAGTTTAAGGGAAAGTTCTGATCACAGGTACACGAGTCAACCACAGAAGCGTCCTGGCAATGAAGGGACATACAGAACAGGTACATGAGATATATCTAAGACTAGCCTGCTTGCTTGCCTCTATGTCTTTTCTTATAAGTTTCTTATTTTCTTATGGGTTTGGTTATTTATTAGAATAGGCTTATATTAGAGTATATTTTGGCTGTAACACAAGGGACCTGCAGGCCACATTCTGTATGTTGAGCTAAGGGAAGATTAGCATACATACATTTGGGATCTTTCACCTAGATAGATGGTGATGAGCTAAAGCAGAAGGTTTATATATGGCTGCAACCTTTAACATAGAGGATGCGTTAAAGCAGGTTGGCACATGGGCTTTTCTAAGTTCATAGCCTTTTAAACTTAACAGGTACACCACAACTTGGAAAAAACCAAAATAACCGGTTGGGACAGAAATAACAAATGTGATACCTGCTCACAAAAGGGCCATGATAACAAATTGACATATATGATAATAAGTTGGGATCATTGATATAGTAACCTATAGGAAAAAGTCACTCCAACATTAGTAAGGTGAGGAAATACAAATAAGGAAAAGGGGAAAAATCCCCTACTAAATATGGATCAAACGTAACGGCATCAGCGTAACATATTATAAAAGTGGCATCCCAGGCTAGGGGCAGTAGGGGAAAGAGAGAGAGAGAGAGATGTAGTCCTTGGGAGGGTGCCAGAATGATGTCCACTGGTGATAATGGAGAAGGTGATGGTGATGAGGAAGATGATGTCTAACACTTCAGGTTGTTCTACAAGGGATGGTGTGAGTATACAGGTGTGTAGATGTACATTCTGTGGTATTTCTATCTTACTAAGCTGGGGTGTTTGAGACTGATATTTGCAACTTCAGTTTATTAATACATTTAAAAGTTCCTACAGTGCGAGTGTTGCAACTGTGTACATTGGGGTTCCCAACTATATAATACACCTCTACCCCGATATAACACAGTCCTCAGGAGCCAAAAAATCTCACCGCCTTATAGGTGAGACCTCGTTATATCGGGTTTGGGCTGGTATGCCATACCAGACTGGACCAGCTTCCCTGTCAGTGATTTAAAGGTCCTAGTGCTCCAGCTGCTGTGGGGAGGCCCGGGGCTCCCTGCAGCAGCTGGAGCCTCTGGCTCTTTAAATCACCACCCAAGCCTGGCTGTGGGGATTTAAAGATCCCAGTGCTCCAGCTGCTGTGGGGAGCCCCGGTCCCTTTAAATCACCACTGGAGCTCTGGCAGCCGGGCTTGGGCAGGGATTTAAAGGGCCCAGGGCTCCACATGAATTTGGATATAACGCAGTAAAGTAGCAGGCCTCAGGTGGCACTTTAAAGGGCCTGGGGCTCCAGGCTGCTTTACTGCGTTATATCCAAATTCGTGTTATATCAGGTCACGTTCTATCAGGGTAGAGGTGTAATTTGAATAATACTGGGCCTGATTTTGGGGCAAGAACCTGTCAACCCTCAATAATGATAATCATTATACTTAAGTAACCAATATAATGAATGCCAGACTTTAGGGAGCTTATGTAAATTTTCACTCTGTTTTAGTAAGATAGGCTAACTTTGATATGCAATATTTAAAATATGATTCTGCTCTGAAGAGCGACTATAAAAATATGGCATTTGAGTGGAAGAGACAGTTCTCCAGTAGCTAAGTTTTTCCAATGTGATTAGTGATTTTAAGACATCTTAGAAAGGGGCCTGATTTTCAGAGGTGAGGGCTCAGCATTTTCTGAAAATCAGGACCCTTTAAAAGTATCTTCAGCTGCACACCAAAAAATTGAAACACCTGACTCACTGGTGACTTTTGAAAACTTTTACCAATGAGCCATGTTTACATGATGTATTGTTTCCTAACTGGCAGCCATGCAAAGAGCATGGGCTTTGCAAGTCCCCTCCCACCCCTCCAGCTTAAGCTCCCCTTCTCACACTCATTACAAATAAGTATTGCAGGCCAAATTAGGCTTTCAATGACCCCTGTGCAAACCCCATGGTCTTAACTGGTTAACAACAGATGTAAACTGACTGGAACCCTGCAAACAAATGTGTGGAGAATCAACAATATACAGTTTGCTCTCTTCAGCATGCAGGCTTAACAGGAGTAAAAGGCAACTAACTTGTTTACTTTAGTGACAAAAAGCAGGTATGATTCTGGACACATGCAGTCTGAGTAGGAAAAGAATTTTACAGGGTCTCTCTTTTTTTAAAAAAAAAAAAAAGATTTTATTTTGAAAAGGGGAATTGTAAAGGCAAGATGAAATTGGAGGATGTGTTCTGATTGCAAACACATATCCCTGACTGTTTGGGTTATTTTATAACCCATGTTTAACTTGATCAGGTCCTGGGCATTTCTTGCTGTATTCAATAAACTGCAGAACGGTGCATGCTGGGGCACCTCCTGAGTGTAGATTGCATGCAAGATCACACACTAATTAAAGTGGGTCTAGAATACCCCTTGCAGCCTAGGTTGATGGGGCACCATGGACCACCCTGGGTTTAACTTATTTTTCATTTTAGGTCAATCATTCATCTTTACAAAATGTGTTTACATTTTAAAGTTCATTTGCCAAATGAAAAATGTCTTATGTTGTGAGATGCAAAGATTATGTCCTTTAAAGCAGTTAAGGAAGGTTGAGAGCACACAAGGTTGTTTTGGTTTCTTTGTTTAATTTTTTAAACTCAGTAGGATGCTAAGGAAAAAAAGCTGCTGTATATTTCAAGGTACTACGTGCTTTAGAAAATGGAATTAAATAAAGACACTAGTGAAAAAGTAGCATATTGCACATCAAGCTGTCACAGCAAGATTTTTATGTAATTTGGACTGTTGACAGAACTTTAAGTGGCTTCTGCTCATTTTAAAGCTTTTAGAGACTTTTCCTTGAATTTGGAAAAAAGTGTTCTATTCATTAGTTTGGCACACTATAATAGTACTGGTAGCAGTACTGTAGGTACGGATGAGCTGACAGTTATTGTAAACCCAATTATGAAGGTCTAATATTCTATTTCAAATTGCATTGGGCTGTAACATGATACAAGAGGACAATGTGGATACAATTTTTTTTAAATACAAAAAAAAACTAGCCTCGAAGTTTAAATAGCAACAAAAAAACAAAAACACCCACTCCACAACACACTTGAGTCATATTACTTTTGCATGTTTTTTGGTCCCAATTCTGGGTAAAAGTCTAACCTACTACCATTGAAGAACCTAAATGTACACAAACAGCTTAGAATTTTGAAACAGCTGATTTAAAATATGGCTACTAAGCTGCAGCTAAAATTTCATAACCACTGTTTTACAATAATTATTCATTCACTTCAGTAAAGCAGGTTTGTCCTTCACAACCCTCTCTCAAGTTTATGAAGACCATGCTGCAGACGCTGCATATATAATATAGCAGCTGCTAATATGCCAGCTACTCAAGTATGTCAGAGAGAGTATCTTGGACGCAGTTTACATAATAAGATGATGCCTCATTAGAACGTGCTGATGCTCAAAAGTAGTAGAAAGATAGCTTGTGTGGAGAACAGTTGTTTATTATGGGATTTTACTGATCATGTATTTTTGGCCTGTGTTCATGGTGTGGCTTTTAGCATCAAATAGAGATAATTAGTTTTGTTTCAAGTTAGATACGATGATGCTACCTGTTGTGCTTGGACTATCTGCTGGGTTTTCGCCCAGAGCAGCCGACAGTTAATGAAAATCAGGAGGCAAAGGCTGGTAGGCCAGGGTACTTTTATTAGCTTATACATTCTAACTGGTGGGATATTTTCATACATGCCGGAGCTAATTGACTTGAACACACATGGTTTCCTCACTTTAGTTTGCTGCATCACATTAATTTTTCTGTAATTGTAGGCAAAGTAAGTCTTCAGCCAACTAGAAACAGTATGGCTCACCTGTCTAATGCCCTCTTGGGTATTGCGGTATATAACCCCAGTTCAGCATATGTACATACATGTTCTACGAATTAACTCAGTCTTAATACAGCACTTTTAATACCTTGCTTTATAATGGTATATCAGCTATGAGCAACAGTATTCAGAACTTTAGCAACTAGATATCTTTAATGGGTCATTACAAGGATTACTTTTTATTTTTGGCCCATATGGATAAAATATTTTAGGTAGTACAGTGTGTATTTTCCAAGCATTACTATGACAAATTCTTGGTAAGATCATCATGTTTAGAGAGGGAGCATGATATACAGGCTTGAGCAGAGGTCTATGAAATCAGGAGACCTAGGCCCCATTCTGTCTCAAGTCTGACTCTACTGTACTGTCTGCTAGTATAAGACCAGAAAGACTCAGGAGACCAGTGTTTTATTCCTGGCTCCGCCACTGGCCTGCTGAGTGACCTTGGGCAAGTCACTTTGCATCTCTACCTTCATTTCCACATCTGTAAGATGGGAATAATGATACTGACTTATTTTGTAAAGGTCTTTAGAAATGTATAGATAAAAGCACTATGTTGATGACAAGCACTATACATAGAGCTAGGACAGGAATCACTCATCCACCTTATGAAGCTGTCAGCAAGGTTATGGAAGGAGATCATTCAGCATTATCAGGAGATACTTTCAAACAATTATAAAACTTGTCTATAAAGTTTGTGCTGAAATGTTTGGTGAATACAATATATTGAGAACAAAAAATTGTCAAGGGAACTCCCTACAATAGATGCTAATTAGGTTTCTTCCAGGTTTAACTTTCATAATTCATGGTTATTATTGGTCCACAGGTGACTAGAGGTAGAACTGTGACTGGCTGAGGATTTAAACAAACACACACAACCCAACCCAACCAGTTACTCACCTCGAGTCCTCATTTTCCCCACCCCGCAACACACACACACACACACACACACACACACACACACACACACACACAAATAAAAATCTTAATTTAAAAACATGGCATAGTGTATGCATGCAATCCCCAATCAAAAATATAAACGTGTAGCTCTCAGCTCATTTTGTTTCATCCCACGTTTTTGTTAGCACTATGCGCCCTAAGCTATTTTGATAATTGATTTAAGTATGAGGGAAAATAAGTTAGATACATAGCATTATATGGATATTCACATATGGAAGTGACCACAGACCAATTACATCTTCAAGTAGACTAGGCACATTTATTTGCTTGTGTGGTTCCATAAACATGAGAACATTGAAGCAAAACACAGTATTGCCAGAAGCAATTTTGTCTGCCCTCACAGTAGCAAAATAGAACCATACTTCAAGTGTAAGAGACCACTGAACTCCTGCCTTTGGAGTACACTAAAAAGGGGCCCCAACTAAGCAGTTTGGACAGAGTGGCAAACACCATCTGTATCCTTTTCCCTTCCATAAAAGGAACCTTTATAGTGTAGAAAAGGAAAACAAAGAAAGATTACTTCCAGTAGTTATAAATACTCCAATAGTTAATCATCCAATAAGAGCATGAATTCTCATGAGACATACAAAGCTGTTGAATTAGTATTTTAGACTGTAAAATAGTGCCCAAATAAGTGGAACTGTGATACACAATTCAACATCTTATTCCTTCCAATTACACCCATTTTAAGAATTTTTTTTCTAAAACAAGAAGTTCAGGAAAAGTGAAAGTTAGCATTCTTTGCTAAGTTTTATTATATTCTTAAAATGCAACATAACTCACTTTTGACCAGGAACAATTAATGTGTAAGTGTACTGATTTGCTGGCCATCATTACCCCTCTTCATTCAAAGCGCTGAAATTTAAAGACATTTAGCAACAGAGCTACTTACACAGGGTTGTACATTTATCATTCCAGGCTGATTGCTAGAGTTACTGAGAACAGTAATGAACATACACAGTTTTGACATGTACAGGTGATCTGTCTACAGCACGAATTCATACTGTACCCAAAACAAGGTACAGGCTGCTTATATAGTTAGTTGTGCATAAAAACACTGACAGTTTAAATTGCATGTTTAATCCTGTTGCAGCAACAAGTCAGCTAATGAAGCAAAGTTTCTTCATTGTGAACACTAAGCTTAGCTCCATACATGAAGATCCAATATCTTTGATTAAAAAAAATTTAGCTTGAAACAATTTCACCATTTAAAAAAAAAAAAAAGGAAGAAAAAAGACATTGACGCCAAGTGGCAGTAACAGACTAGTTTAGATTCTGCGCCCCTTAGGCATCAATGAAACATTAGCACCACCATGAGGTAGTCAATAGATTTTGTTTTTAGCAATGAACTTAGGGAAAAGAAACAAAACAAAACACACACACACACACACACTCCCCGGCCCCACAGCCTTCAATATTAATTTGGCAGCCAATTTAATGACCAGGATACTAGTATGAATAATATTTTGGATATTATCATTGGTGTCTGTGTTCTCATGCCCAGCTCACATAGAAAATAACATGAATCTATGTGAGTTTCCAAGATATTCTGTCTTTGTTTGCACTGGTGTGACTACACTTAAAACCAACAGAACTGCTCCAGATTTAGACTGGCGGCAAAGCCTCATCTTTATCATCTCTCAGCCATGGATGCAAAAGCAAAATCAATACTGCCTGATTCAGAAAGAATCCATTTGAAAAGTGCACTTAATTGGGGCCTTGGCTAGGTAGCTTGGGTTGCTTGCCTATACAGCATCAGTCTTTGCCTATTTCCAAAGGCTCCTAACCTACAACCAGCTGCTCTTATTTGTCAATAGAGCAAGCTACTTTGATTAAAAAAAAAATCTAAGCATCTTAGCTGAGTTCAGCTCTCAGCTTTATGGACTCACTAAGAAGGTGGTCTTATTTGTCTGAGATAGATGATCAGTAAAAGTTACTGTAACATTATAAACTGCCACTGATGTAGCCGGCAGCCTGATTTAATACAAGCAATTCAGTTTAATTCCTTGTAATAGGGAGCACAAACAGCCTTGCCAGTGTACCACCTCAACAAGACACAACTGCCCCCAGCAACGATCTACATAAAATGCCTACACCTTGCCCTACATTCTGTTTAGCATAGCCAGGTTCTGAAGGATTATAATAGAGAATAAAATGCATAGTCAAGAATCCTTCACTAAGTCATGTTGCAGTCTTCAAGAGTACATACTTAAACTACCAAAAAAAAAAAAAACAAAAACAAAAAAAAAAAACAAAAAAAAAAAAGGGCCTCTTAAATGTAAGAGAGGCTGACACTGGAAAAAGAAAGCCAATGTTTTCCAAACCTGAGTGCCTAAAAACTATGTACTTAAAGCTTTATTTAGCCATCTTCAGTCCTAGGATTGGACTTCAGAATTGTGAATATTTAATGCCTCAATTTTATTTTGGTGCCTGAACAAGGGTCTTGCTTGAGACATCTGGTCTGAACATTTTTGCTAGTTCTGTTCAGAAATTTCTTTTATATGCTTTACACTTGGATGAATGTTTAGGGAACAATTTTACTGACAAAAAATCTCCACCCACTGAATGATTCTGATGCTTGTGTGTTTGTATGAAGTGATTTTAGTGTTGCAAAAATGAAAATTTCACTTACAGCTACAATTTTTGAACTACTGAAAAGAACATTGTTCAATTAAGTGCACCTGCTTTGTGTATGTCATACTGAGGATGAGGAAGGGGAACCATTACCACCTTTTCTGATGTGAAGTCACATGGTGGACTTCCATTGCCACATGGAAACACACTGGTGAGAAGCCTGCCTGACCTGTTGCACCTTTGCTTGTATCAAGTACAAGAACACTAGAAAGATTTTCAAAGATAAAAAGAGAACTCATAGGACATTGCCCAATTCAGTTATGGTGTCAAGTTCTAATGAATTTTCCATCATTTTTTGAAAGTCAGTTTTAAGTTACTGACAAAACAAGTTCTCTTCCCTCTCCCGGCCCCACTCCCTCAACATAGTCTCTTATGTTGAACTACTACATATTTCTCTGTGGGACAACTTGAAACCTAGGCTGCTGGGTTCTCATCCCAATGCACACTGAGCCATTTCCTCCATTCTGGCAAGCAGGCACACTACTCCAATTCTGGAAATTGGTTTTCTGCTCACAAGAATGAAGAAGATATTCAGGGGAATGGAACAACACTCACACAATATCAGATACTTCCTGTAGCTTTGGATATTTTCAAGTGTCAAAGCAGCAATTGCTTTGTTAAGCCACTGAAAATAATTTTAAAGTAACTTTAAGGTTTTTACCTGAAGCCACAAAATGGAATAAATCTAAACTTTTAAATGAAATGCCATTAGACAGATTTTACCTGAAATGTGTGCGTATGCAATTTATAGCTACTATAAAAAGCAGTTTCTCCTCCCTTGGTGTTCACACCTCAACTGCTAGAAGAGGGCCTCACCCTCCCTGATAGAACTAACCTCATTATCTCCAGACTGATTCTCGCCTGCATACTTATACCTGCCTCTGGACATTTCCATTACATGCATCTGACAAAGTGGGTATTCAACTATGAAAGATTATGCTCCAATACATCTGTTAGACTATAAGGTGCCACAGGACTCTTAGTCTGGATCTGTAAAAAGCAACAAACACGGCTACGTCTCTGATATAAAGAGGATATCCACAAGGATATCAGAGGGCTATTCAAAAGCCTCCCTACTAGCGCCTTCAAATTATTACCATTTATAAGGTCTGCAGAATGAAGATGGTCACTTGTAATGCTTATGAATGCTGCAGGCTCCTGGGCCCATGGACTTCCATTTAGCCAAGTGAATTCAGTGTTCATTGACTTGCCCCAACAAACTAGATTACATATGCTAAATTGCAGAAGACTCAATGTTCTGCAATACTCAAGCAAGTAGGACAGTTTGAGAGGACCTACAGTCCATGTTTTAGTAGATAGAAATTAGAGGCTCTGACTTGTAAGATACTTAAACTTGATGGATTTTTCCCCACAATGTTCATTTTAAAACAATGTACTTTGTGAAAAGTCACAGTTGTTTGTTATAGTATGCATTAAAGATACCTGTGTTTTTTTAAAAAAACTAGAACACAAGTGAACAAAAGTTTGTGTCAAGGTTGACTATGTGATTGAAAACTGAATTTAACCCAACAAAATATAAAATGACTTGTCCTGGTACTATTTAGTAGAAAGATACATAAACATTCTCACTCAACTGAGTAAGTTATATTTGCATTTTTAGTAAATGAAAATGCTACAAAACTAGTGATTCTGAAAACTCACTCAAGGGTGAGGGGGAAAATGTAAAAACAAAACAAAACACACAACTCAAGTTTAGATTAGTTCTCTTTTATTAGGCCAACATTTATGACAGCTAAAACATGGGCGTCGACATTCTTGAACAGGGTTCCTTGACATGCAGAAACAATGCCTTGTTTTTAAGAGTTATTGTAAATACTACTGCCGAGAGGCAGCACAAGATTATAGTATTTTCAATGTGGAGCTTATTTTATTATTCAAGGTCTTGCCTAAAGCGTGGCACATTCAAAACATTCTGAACAGCTGGTTAGGAAGGTAGCCAAGATGTAAGAAAGATGTCTGAGCCTCCTTTTCAAGGGCAGCCAACTCTTGTACTGTAGGTGCCAAAATATCCACATGGCCTTTATAGGTTCCACCTGCCAAAAAAAGAACCACACTCTAAAGGACATGCTTGAAATAACTTGTCAGCAGTACTTATGTTCAGTTGCAATTGTTCAGAAAGTTAACTATTCCAGCCTTACTAACTTGCTACTGGCAAACTTGCAGCCCTCACCACACACAGTAAATATTATCTGTTGCAACTAAGCTAGAAACAAATTAATTATCTAGACAAAAACCAATAAAAACACCTTTAATAAAATCAGAGTTTAGAAGATCAGTTTATTTAACTGAATTTATGGTTATGGTTAAACACATGCTCCCGGCCATAGATAGATAAATACATAGCCATGCTTGCAACTGCCTGAAAAGAAACCACATCCTTATTTTTATATAAATTTATATTTTGAAAAACAAACAAAAAACCAAAAAACACAGGATCCACACAGGAGGACGTTACATTTGATGGCCTGCCATGTATCACAGTCACATATAGGGGGTGGAGTGAAAATAATCATGGATGCTTTGTTTAGTGACATGGGCTATTCCAAAAGGTTACATAAAGAGTGGTTACATAAATTAAAAGTCTTAGGATAACGGACCATTTTGTCAATTTATTGTTAAGTCACTCTTTCCAATGTTTCCGCTAATTGACTGAACGAAACATAACTAGACTACTGAACACCAGTTAGTTGCTTACCGCCTGCAGCTCTTCTTTGTCCATATGTAACTTTCCCATCGAAGTCATCCACTGGTACTTTTATGTCTGGCTCAACTTGGGAAATAGTACAGTTCAGATGCTCTTCAATCTCACCCAGCAACTAAGAAAGAAAAAAAACGAAACAAAACACAATTCAGTCTTAAAGATTCTTCCATTTCTGAAGCAAAAATAGTATTATATTGTTCTAAACCAGTGATTATGTTCAGTGGTTCTAACAGGAGTGGCATACATCCAAGAACAGAGTTGCCCTGAAAGGAATAAAGTCTCAGAAGCATATGCATACTAGCTTAGACTAGATGACCTCTTGAGTTCCCTTCGAGTCCTTCATTTCTGTGATTTTAATCACTTCTGTGATTAAGTCTCTCTCTAGACCAGTGGTTCCCAAACTTGTTCTGCCACTTGTTCACCAGGGGCTTTCCCCACCCCGGGCCAGTTTGTTGACCTGCCGTGTCTGCAGGTTCAGCTGATCATAGCTCCCATGGCTGCGGTTTGCCGCTCCAGGCTAAATGGGAGCTGCTGGAAGCGTTGGCGAGTACATCCTGTTTGTGTCTAACCTATTCTTAAAAGCCTTCAATGGCAGGAATTCCAGGTAACCTGTTCTATTCCTTAACAATCCCCCCCGTTTTAATATCAACCTAAATTTCCTTAGTTACAAACTAAGCTTTTTAGTTCTTATTCTACTCTCTGTGGACACAGAGAACAACTGATCACTGTTCTCTTTAGAACAACTTTTGCATTTGAAGATTCTGTTCCCCCCAGCCCCCCAAGTCGTGTTTTTTAAACATGGCCTATTCTTTCAACCATTGCTCACAGGTCATGTTTTTTAAAAACTTTTTATTTTTGTTGCTCTCTGAACTCTCTCCAATTTGTCTACATCTTTCTTAAAGGGTGGTGCCCAAAGAGTGGACACAGTACTTCAGCTGAGGCCCCACCAATGGTGAGGAAAGGGGAATTACTACCTCTTGTGTCTTACATATGACACTCCTTTTGATACAGAATAACCACAACTGTTATAATCAAGGCCCCTTTGAGACTACAAGTAACTCTCTATTGGCAGACCCCCTACATCCATATGGTGTCCCCACTGCAGTGGTTTTCAGAGATTTTCTATTGATGAGCCCTTTCACACAGTAAGTCTCTGAGTGTGACTCTCCCCATATAAATTAAAATGGGGACGGGAGGGGAGGTAATTTAATTGAAGCTTGGGGCTATCAGCCCCATGGAGCCGACAGCTTGCAACCCCCATGTAACCACCTTCCAACCCCAAGGGGTCATGATGCCCAGTCTGAGAACCCCTTCCTTATTGACTTGAATGTGGCCGATCCACACAGAATAACTTGTGGTCTGAACCTAACTGCTTATTTTATTACATACAAGGCATTTAATATTTCACAAGTGTAAATTGCCATGAATTTCCAGCAATTTCATACTGGATATAACCCATTCAAAAATCTGTACTTATATAAAAAGTGATATTCTCAAGTTAAGAGGAATGACAGATATAAATAGTCTTAAGAGATACTTCATCTCAGTAAATGAAATGAATTGAATGATATCAAATTTTTAATCCCATTTTATAACAGTTCACAGCACGTGGTTAGGAAGGTAGTAAAATACATTCAGAATCTGCATGTTATTCTGGATATGGAAAATGAAAATACAAGATTCTCTTATCAGTCTGTGCAACAGCAACATAATCAGCTGCACTTTAAATTATCAAAAACTGATTGGGAATTATTGTATGAAGCGATATGACATTCTTGAAACGGACATGCAAACGTATCAGTCTATATGACTAGATGATAAAAGTGAGACATTCTGCTTTTTAAAAAGGACAGTTAAGATGTAATTAAACATTCACTAGCAATATCCTAGCACAATGGAATCAGTTATTTTATCTGTGAAGACACTGGATGTAAGTCAGCGCCAAAACTAAGAGGACAGAAGAAAAGGAAAAACAAAAGTTCTTGGATACTTATCAATAGGATAATATAATCAAAATGAATTTCAGAATTTGTAGATTAAAATGAAATATATTATTCCCAACCACCACAATTTTGACTTTAAATAAGACTTATTTTTAAAGTCATCATCCATGGGATTTTGAAACTAACATGATTTATGCTTCAATTAAACAAGACTAAAACTATAATTCCTCTCAATCCGTGAAAAAACAAGTATCAGCTATTTTTTCACTCCTTTTAAATAAAAAGATGATATTTTTGAATTAAAAAAAACAAAAAACCAATGAAAGATTACCTGCATCTCATTGTACCATATAGTGCAACCTCCATCTTCTTTCAGCCTGGTATTATAGCAACCCTTTCCACGGCTACTACAAACATGATACCACACCTAGACAAGAAGTGAAATATATGCCACACACAAACAAAAAACAATTTAAAATCACATATATTATTTTCGTTAAATCTAGTATAAGAACTACAATACTCAGTTAAAGATGCAGACACACTAAACCAAAGTACAGTACACAAACAGGTGTTTTCCAAAGCAAGAGATTAAAGTTAGATATCAGCCATGATAAACTTCAAACAGCTTTTGTTCTGCCCAGTGCTTCTGCTTTTGGATTAGAATTACCTTCTCTTTTTCTGTTGCCACGAGGGAAATCGCTAGACCCATTCTGAAATGTTTGAAAAAAAGTACTTAAGTGCATTTGAGGCATTTAAACAAACCCCATAAAAGATTGATGAAGGTTCCAACATACCTTTCGGCTCTGCCTACTCTCCCAATTCGATGAACATAGTTTTGCTTTTCATCAGGAAGCGTGACATTGATAACTGCGTTAATAAAAAAGGTGGACGTTACCACATACAGGAGTATGACAATTCATAGCAGGAGCATACAATCCAGGTTGTACTAACTACTTATAGTAACCATACATACTGTTAACTTATTCTACCTAAACTCTGCTGTAATCCCTTTTTCATGCATATGCAACACAGTTTTACAGAGTAACAAAAACCAGTTGACAGGACAAGTTAGCTTTAATAAAAGATTTTTTTTTTAAAATTCTTGTTTCAACCCCCCCAAATTGTAGCCAGCTCAGGTGGAAAAACCTATAGTTAAAGGTTGCTCAACACCTCACAGTATAAGACTTCTCTGGGGTCCCCCCCCCTGAAAAATAAGTGATCATATAGTTAAAGACTGCAACGTCACACATACATATACAAGATGGACAAATTAAGATTGCCTGTGAACTTTCTAATATTTGAGTGCTTCATTTTGAAACCTTAATGTTCTCTTAGTGTGGTTATTATATATTTGGTTTAACTAGTTTGTATATTCACATACTTAAGCAAATCCTTACAGGAGTTCCATAGGTAAAATTCATGTGTTAATCAGATTTAGACTTCTTACCATAAGGAACACCATGAATATCAATTCCTCTAGCAGCTACATCGGTGCAGATCAAGAATCTGACATCTCCTTTCTAAGGAAAAATTGAATTCATAGTTAAACCCACTACAGCTTTTAAAAACACCCCCCCCCCCCACCTCACACTCACTGCAAGGGCCTTTAAATAGAGTAGTATCCTTTGAAAGCTGGGTTACTTGTTTAGCCTACAGTTTGGTTCCTTTAAAAAAAATTGGTCTTAGTGTAATTGCTTGTGTATAGCTTCTAATTACACGAAGAACATGTCACAGGGTTTAGACAATAGTGAATAATTACATCCTGGGCCTCTGGCTTGATGAGCTATTTTAATGTGGATGCTCCTAAAATTGGAAGACTGGCCATACACGTTAAAGCATGGCTTATGTTATTAATAAGACACCACATATGATATTACGAGCCCTATCCCATGGCCACAAGAGCAAACTATTTCCTTACAACTTCAGGTAAGTAGGTAGGCTACTAAAGTAGTAATCTTTCCACATTCCATATTGCATTGTGAAGGACTTGTTCACTCCTCTCTAGAACTCTGAGTAGCATGAAATGGAGAAGTGTTTGGAGAAGTAGTTGGGCAAAATAGCAGATACACTTGCGTACTTTTCTCTCAATCTAGATATTACAAGGCCCTCTGGCATCACAGACATCCTCATATGAAATAAACATCCTTATTGCAGTGGTTTGGGAATACTGCAGTTCCACATCAAGTCATCCTGGTTCAGATTTGTTTGGGGACTAAGAAGCACCACAACATAGCCTGTATTTTTACCTTAAATCTTTCCAAGTTTTGTTTTCTTTCATGAGGTTTTCTGTCACCATGCAGACAGACACATGAGAACTGATGTCCTTTCCTATCTGGGCCTAAAAAAAAAAAAAAAAAAAAAAAAGCAAGCAAAAGTGGAAGACTATTTCAGACCTAAACAGCCAATCAATAAAATGGATTAAATAAAAGTTTACAATGAGAAATATTACCTCCTCCTTGTTGCATAAAGTACTGCTCCATGTTATCACAGTCTATTTTAGTTCTGCAGAAAATAATTGCTTGATCCATCTTGTGTTCCTTAATTGCTCGAACAGCATACTCTCCCTTTAGTATTTTAATAGCTTCAGACCACATTTCTGAGTATAACAAGAGATGATTGTCACTCAAAGCATTTATAAAAATGCTATTTTCTAAATTTGTTACTAAACAGTTTTCTGAAGGCTGCTTGAACACTTATCATGAAAACTAGGTATATTAGTATGGTGGGTGCAATAGGCCAAGTCTGCACTCACATTCTCCTCTCCCAAAGAAAAAGGGTGAAGAATTCTCTTCCCCCAGCAAGAGTTAAAATAATACATTAACTTCCCCATGAGAAGTAAGTGGCTGAGAGAAGGTGTCTGCAGACTCAGGCAGAAATCCCTGCCTCAGTTATAATCAAATTCCATTTTCAAGCTTTTCTTTGCAAACTTGAGGACTAGAAACAAGCTTTTTTCCCATTTGACTATGACCTATCACTTGACTCCAGGAACTGAGACATGCTATACCTTTTTGTAGGGCCTCTCTCTCAATGCAACTCAACTCTGCCTCATGATGTCTTTTAAAGCAGGGATGGGCAAACTTTCTGGCCCAAGGGCCACATCTGGGTGGAGAAACTGTATGCAGGGCCATGAATTTAGGGCTGGGGCAGGGGGTTGGGGAGCAGGAGGGAGTGCGGGGTGTGGGAGGTGGTACAGTGAGCAGGAAGGGGCTCAGGGGTAGGGGTTTGGAGTGCAGGAGGGGTTCAGCAGGGGGCTCAGGGTAGGGCATCAAGAGGTTAAGGGCAGGGGGTTGGATGTGGGGTGTGGCCCAGTGCCACTTACTTTGAGTGGCTCTGAGGTAGCAGGAGTGCGCAGTGGGGCTAAGGCAGGCTTCTTGGCTGCCCTTGCCCTGCACTACTCCTGGAAGTGGCCAGCATGTCTGGCAATGGCTCTTGTGGGTGGGGTGGGACAGGCAGCTCTGCTGCACGCTGCCCTCGCCTGCGGGTATTATCCCCAAAGCTCACACTGGCTGCAGTTCCCCATTCCTGGCCAACTGGAACTGCAGGGGAGCCCTCTGCCCCCCCCCCTTCCCCAGGGGCTGCAGGGATGTGGTGCCGACCGTATCTGGGAGTGGCGCGGGGCCATGGCAGGCAAGAAGCCTGCCTTAGCCCTACTGCACCATGGGACTGGCAATCCTGCAGGCTGGATTGAAAGCCCTGACCGGCCAGATTCGGCCCATGGACCATAGTTTGCCCTCCCCTGTTCTAAAGAATACTATTTTATTTTATTTCAAAAGCCACTGCTCGGATACCAAATGATTTTAAGACCGCAGGGTAAGTTCAATTACCTGGACTGTTAACACCAGGCCTTGTATTATCTTTTGCATGTACCTCATCAGTCTAGAAAGGGGAAAAAAAAAATACGTTAATTATAGCAGTGCCTTCATAACTACGATAGTATGCAAAAGTAGCATCAATCTCATCAATAGTTTGCTATTTGCATTTAAATTTATTAAGCACCAACAATCTACTTAGCGTTCTATGCCACATTAAGACAACCATTGCTCCAAAGCCTTATCTAATATTAGCAAGCACCAAAGGTGAAGTTCTTGTCCCAACAGAATCAATGGGAGTATTGCTATTAGAGTTGCCAACTCTCCAGGATTGTGCTGGAATCTCCAGGAAATAAAGATCAATCTTTCATTAAAGATTATGTCACGTGATGAAACCTCCAGGAATATATTCAACCAAAACTGGCAACCTTAACTGCTATCAACTTAATCTGAAGTGAATTTTTTTCCACTGAGTTTTCAGCGGAATTTTCCTATCTCTAGGCCAAAAGTAGTTTGAATTTCGGGAAATTTAGTGTTTTTGTTTTTTTAAGTGTGTAATGCACACTACCGAATTTTTCATTCCAAGTTCTCAAAGTCAATGCTTATTTTATAGATATTGCTTTACCTCTATGTTTCAGTTTACCTAGTCCAAGAGCACAGAGCAAATCAATTGCATTGCATGAATTAAAATTTGCATGCTCTTGACTTTCAGTTTCATGCTCCTTTCTCTAACCTACATTGCTTCTCTGACACTGCTGAAAGGGAAACTACAGTATTTTGAGGAAGAGAGTTACAAATTTAGCTGATTCAGGATTTAAAGATATACTTTTTTTGTAATTAAGTACTGGGGGGGGGGGAGAGTAAAATTCAAAGTCAACAAAAACCACAAGAAACCTAATTGTCAAAAACAGCTGTGTTTATTTTTAAACCACAACAAAGCCCATCAAGAGAAAATACTCCATTATAGAAGGCAGTAGTAAGTAGACAGGTAAGCTAGTTACTAAAGCAACTCTCCTGAAAGCTGAGTACTAAGGGTATGCCTACGCTACGGGATTATTCTGATTTTACAGAAACCGATATTTGGAAACAGATTGTATATAGTCGAGTGCACACGGCCACACTAAGCACATTAATTTGGTGGTGTGCGTCGACTTCTGGAGTGTTGCACTGTGACTAGCTATCCCATAGTTCCCGCAATCTCCCCCGCCTACTGGAATTCTGGGTTAAGATCCCAATGCCTGATGGGGCCAAAAATTTGTCACGGGTGGTTATAGGTAATTGTCGTCAGTCAATCCTCCCTTTGTGAAAGCAACGGCAGAAAATCATTTCGTGTCCTTTTCCCTGGATTGTCTGGGCAGACGCCATAGCATGGCAACCATGGAGCCCATTCAGCCTTTTTTCCCCACCGTCACCGTATGTCTACTGGATGTTGCTAACAGACACGGTACTGCAGCACTACAAAGCAGCATCCCCTTGCCTTTGCAAGTTAGCAGAGACGGTTACCAGCCCTACTGTACTGTCTGCTGCCTTGCAAGGTGACAATGACGCTTTCCGGCCACACTGTACCGTCTGCTGCTGTCATGGGTGCTCCTGGCCAGCCTCGGTGAGGTCGGTCGACAGTGCATGAACAAAAATAGGAATGACTTCCCAGATCATTCCCTTCTTTAAGTTTTGTCTAATGGAGAGTCAGTCCTGCCTAGAATATCAGGCAAGCCTACTAAAGAACCAGAGAGCCCAACTGCCTCTCTAGGTCAGAGCCCCAGACATCCCGCAGAAATGATGAGCTGCATGCTACTCTAGGGGGTGCCCCTGCAACGCCACCCATTGCTTCCCTCCTGGACTACTGTGGCAGTTATCCCCCCATTTGTGTGATGAAGTAATAAAGAATGCATGAATGACACTGACTTTACTGCCTCTGCAAGCAGAGATCAAAGTGAGGAGGGGAGGGCAGCCTCCAGCTGCTAGGATATTCAAGGCAGGAGTGAATCTCCATTAGACAAAGCTTAAAGAAGAGAATGACCTGGGAGTCATTCCCATTTTTGCCCAGGCACCCCTGGCCGACTTCACCGAGGCCAGCCAGGAGCACTCACAGGATGACGATGGATATCAGTTCTACTGTACCGTCTGCAAGGGAAGGGAAAGGGAAGGGAAGGGAAGGGGATGCTGCTGTGTAGCGCTGCAGCACCGCATCTGCCAGCGGTATCCAGTAGGCATACAGTGACACTGAAAAAAGGCAAGAAAGGATTTTTCCCCTTTGCTAGGGGTGAGGAGGGGATGGGACACGATGGACGACGACAACAACAACGATATACCCTGAACCCCTCACAACAATGTTTTTGACCCTTCAGGCTTTGGGAGCTCAGCCCAGAATTCAAATGGTTTTCGGAGAGTGTGGAAACTGTGGGATAGCTACAGTCATCCCTCCCTCAGTGAGCGTCCATTTCATTCTTTGGCTCTTTGGTATGCTTATCTCGGCTCCTTAAGTTTTACGCAGCACTGTGTTGAGTCCCTGTTGTGGCCTCTGTCCATCACAGCCTTGGAGATTTTTTCAAATGTTTTGGCATTTCATCTATCGGAGCAGAGTTCTGCTAGAACAGATTCCTTTCCCCATACAGAGATCAGATTCAGTATCTCCCGTACGGGGGTCCATGCTGGAGCTCTTTTTCGATTCTGGGAGTGCATGGTCACCTGCACTGATCAGCACTCCACGCTGGGGAAACAGCAAATGAAATTCAAAAAAGTTTGCTGGGCTTTTCCTGTCTACCTGGCCAATGCATCAGAGTTCAGATTGCGGTCCAGAGCGGTCACAATGGTGCACTGTGGGATAGCTTCCAGAGGCCAATACCGTCAAACTGCGGCCACACTAACCCTAATTTGAAATGGCAATACCAATTTCAGCGTTACTCCCCTCGTCAGGGAGTACAGATATCGATATTAAGAGCCCTTTACATCTAAGTAAAGAGGTTCGTTGTGTGAACGGGTGCAGGGTTAATTCGGTTTAACACTGCTAAGTTCGAAATAAACTCATGGGCTAAGAGAGTCACATTAATTCTAGCCAAGGTAGAAAAAAAACAAACCAACCCCACCATGACCAGCTACACAAGAGCAATAGGAAAGTTTATATTTACCATTGCCAAGTATTTATTTTTATGGAGTGTTAGGATATAGATATTCAGGCCTGTCTGCAAAGGCCTATACTTTAAGAATTTAGGTGTATTCTTATCACTAAGCTAGTTATAGAGGTACAAAACAAGAATAAAATAAATAAATAAAATAAATCACAGTCTGCCTGTTTATAGGCCTTCTCTCACTATGATAGTCTAAGGCCTTGTTCTTAGGCTAAGGCCTTTGGATAAACAGCAGGGGCAGCCATAAGCTGGGAAGCGAACGGTCACATCCTCAGTCAAAGTGAAAAAAGACAGTATTGGGCTGTTAAAAATGTGATCCGATCACCTCCAGATAAAGGGAAGAGCCTAGAAGATGTAAAAGGGAAAAATTTTAGTTTGATAGTTTTCTGTTTGGTAAGAACTCATCAATAGATACAGCTGGGAAACCCTTATGTCTTTATAGATGTAGTTGTGAAATCCTCACTTCTATATTGTTTTATGATTATAGTTTCCACTTTGCTATTACTTGCATGGTCTCTGGCTCTGAGATTGTTTCTGTCTGCTGTATAATTAATTTTGCTGGATGTAAACCAATGAAGGTGGTGCGATGTAATTGGTTAGATAAACATGTTACAATATGTTAGGATTGGTTAATTAAATATCAGAAGAACGATTGGTTAAAGTACAGCTAAGCAGAAAAGTATGATGGCAGACTATATAGTAAAGCAGAAAGTGGTGGTGGGGGGAAATAGGAATCATGTTTTGCTAAGGTGGGAAATGGGAACATGGAATGGGAACAGGGACATAGGCAAAGCTCTGTGGTGTCAGAGCTGGGAAGAGGACACTGAGGAAGGAAACGGGAATCATGCTTTCTAGAAGTTCACCCCAATAAACATTGAATTGTTTGCACCTTCACAGACTTCTTGCATGAACAAAGAGCAACAATACCCAAAGGACCAGGGAAGTGAGGGGGCTTATTCCTTCACGCTCTAACATGGGGTTTGTATAAACGTATTCAAAAAAGTATGCTAGTTATGGAGAAGTATGTGGACAAGAGGGAAAAATCCTTGTTTTCTAAAATGATTTTTTCCTGAAAAAGCCAAACAAGAAGTTGAGGAAAAAACTATGTAAATTTAGGGAATTACGTTTAAAAGCAAGTTTCAGCTACACTGACAAATGCATGGACTCCCTCCGGTGGTTAGTTTAAGATCTACCACATTCTATATCCATATTTTGACTACAGAATGATCTAAAATCTCAGTGAGTTTTTAAATAACTAAATACTTTACCCTCAACTCAATAAAGATAAGTTCTCATCAGATATCTTAATTCAAACACTGCAAGCAAGTTTGCTATACCAGCCTGGCTTCTCCATCTCATCTTGAAATGGTTTTGCAAAGAGCAAAATTTGTCTCTGGCTGGAAATGCTGGGGTTTATCCATCCTCCTTGTGGGGTTTAAGGATAGTGAGATGTTTATCAGGGAAAATGAGTTTTTATGAAACTTGAAATCCAGCCCTGGGCAAGAAAAATATAGTTTACCTTTCCCCAGATTAGCCAATAACTGCAGGCAGAGGCATTGTGAAGTATAAAGGTACCTGAAGGTAAATGTCAAGGAAGATATCTGCTCTCTTGCCAAAGAAACATGAGGCCTCCTCAGAGCAGGTTTGCCTCATCAAGCACAAATAAATGCCAGTAGATCTAAGAAAGTGCAAGCTCCCCAGTTAAAGCCCTCAGTTGGAGGGCAGACTAGACACACAGAAGCTACCAAGAACTTCGCGTGGTGGAGCTGGAAAATAGAGAGTTCCTTGGCTCCTGTTCTGAGGCTATAAGATCAGAGTGATCACTGCCTCTAATTATTTTGTTTAGGGTAGCAAGGAATAAGGTCAGTTGTCCACATCTCACAGAAGAGAAACCTACTCCTAATTCTGTGCTGCAGTGGGGCTGGATTGCCCAGAATGGCATGCTAGCATTTTTGCTGCATGAGGGATGTAATTTTGTTCTTGAAATGGCAGCCTCCATAGCGTGATTTCTCTCACACAGACACACACAGTCCTGCATGGAGGATGTCATTCGGTAGAGCAAAATGTCAACCTCCATACAGCATGCGTGTAAGGTCATGTCAGAAGTGTTCTGGTGATTGCCCATTCAGGACTACATCCCTGTCCTTATGTGAAATGTAAGTCTTAACTATTAAAATTCCATCAAATGAATAGGTTTAAAGAGCAAGAAATTAAAGAAAAAAATCTATAAGCTTAATTTAGCCAGCCAAAACTGGTCCATCTGAAACAAAGGCCTGGAATTAATCAGCCAAAACTGACATTGCAGTTGCCAATCTTCATTTGTAAAGCCCATTAGGGTAGTTGAACTCAATAAGGGCACAGACCACCACAGCAAGATCTACATTAGAAAGGCTTATTTACAGACTTCTGACCAGTCACAGATGAAAGATAATATAGGCCACATGTCTGGGACTATGGAACACTACAGCAAAAAAATATCCAGGTATAATGCTGTCCTCTGCAATTCAAACGCATTAAAGTTTTCTGGCAATCGGGTCTCTCATTCAGATTTCTATTTGAGTCAGGCACTTTGACTGCAAGAGTCTTGCAGAATTGGAGTTTTATTAGATCTATAATATTATGTTGACAACATGACTTCATACTACAATCAATATGCCAAATTCTATACTCAGATACATGCAGCCATTTCAACAAGCTACAGTGGCAGTTGGTCCCATATGGTTAAGTTCAGGTTCTAGCAGTTTAAGTCACTGTGTAACCTGAAAGCAAAAGTGGTTTTGTTTTTTTTTTTAAAATTAAGTTACATCGACTGTGGTCTAATAGGTAATTACAAACCACTTACCCTGATATGATTCTTGCCAAGCCTTTCCCATAGTTTGTCATTTTTGGGATTCACAGGAACAACAACGTGGTGCACAGTTTCTGGGACAGAATCCTCTCCTTTTAAGTCAACCCAAGTGGGGAAATGCATGATCTTCTCAGACAGTTTCTTCACATCAAAAGAATGTAGAGTTGCAGAACACACAATAACCTTAAGAAAAATACAAACACTTTAGGGCAAGAAGTTTTACCAAAGCCACAAACATCACAGCAGGTGACTCCTACTGGTCAAGAGTTTAAGTGGAGAGAATAAAGTCTGGAAAGGTCTTGTAGGTTGGTGACAGTAGTGTGGTGTCATGCAGAAAATTTTTTGCCTCCCTACTTCTGATACTATAGACTGATGGAAGCTAGCCATATGAAGAGCTTTCTGGCCAAGCCAAATAATTACTCCATTCTTCTCTAAAATCAGCTGCCAGTCAGTCATTCTTGGTCAAGGAGAGTGGCATTATTGGCAGCTGACAAAGAGGCAACACAGAGCAGAGATGAAATAAAACAATTCCTCAGATATATTCATCACATGGGTACTTCACAATTTTACAGATTTCTGAATGTGGACTTTAGGGTTGTCATGCATCTGTTCCAAGTATAATTTTCATATCAAAATGCCTACAGTAATATTGCAGATTATGAAAGTTGTTTATCACACTCCTAATTTGAGTTACACTTAGAACCAAGTAGCAGACTGTAGTTCTAGTGGTGGTGGTCATCATGCACTTTTTTCAAAATGAGGAAGTACACAGCTCTTGATGGCATTCTAGGTAGTTTCTAGCCTACAAATCTTTTCTTTTCAAATCGAAAGAAAGCCGACCTTTAGTAAGAGTATATTAAAAAATAAATATAATGTAAAAACATATGTTTTGCTTTTCATATTTTGGTTCAGTTCAAAACTAGCATCTTAAAATTACTCAAGATAACCAAACAAACATTTCAGCCCAACAATGAAGGCCATGAAAGACCAGCAGATTAAACCCAAGAGTATCTTCTGTAAACACTAAGAAGGAGAAATAGTAATTTCAGGAAATTGCTGACTTTTTAAATAAAATCCCATGTTATACCTTTAAATTAGCAGACAGTCATCTATAAAAACTATTGTTAGAAAAATATAACAAATAGGTAACCACTTGTGGTGGAAGGTAGATTAAGAGAGTTGTAGGCCAGTATATCACAGGCTATTAAGCTATACCCAGTTACCCCTGTGTTCAGCCCAACAACTTGCGAACAAAACACTGAAATAAAAGAGAAAGTGAAGTATTAACTACCCCATAAAAGAAAAAAAGTGCATCACACTGATACAAGCTGTTGAATAACAGTTTAACGTGTTAAAAATGATTGCTGATTACAATAAAGAGAGCATTATACCTGCAGTCTTTTTCCATCTGAAGTTATCTGAGGAATCTGACCATGGATTCTGTTTATGAAGTCTGAATAACCTTGGAGAAGGAGTCCATCCTACATTGGGTACCAAAAAAAAACACGCTATACCACCTTTTGTTAATCTACTCAATTCGACAAACAAATATTAGGATATAGACTTTGATGCTCTTTTTAAAAAAATCTCATCTGGCTAGATGGACTAGTCTGGCTGGGAAAGCATTACCAAAAAGGGAAAAATCCTAAAACTCCAATTTATTTAAACTGGATCCTGAATAAAATGAAAGTGGGTGGACAAAAACAAACCCTCCAGAGCAGCTGCTGCACTTTAAAGATTAATCTACTTAAATAAATGGAGCTAGGAAACCTGAAATAGCACCATTGTAGCTTTTTGAGTAGAGCAGGAGTTTGGAATAGCCCACACAATTCCAAAAGCTGATTTAAAATAATCAGGTTTTGGGGAAGAAAACAAAAGCCAACAAGTAGGAAAAACTAGTTTATTTTAATCAATACCCAAAAACCCACCTCAAAAACCACCCAAAATTAGTGTCCAAGCTAAATTTAGAAGATGAACTAAAGTCAGAAGTCCGACGGTTGTGACTGCAGTTGTATAAACTCAGCCTAGGTAGTAATTTTCAAAGTTAGTAAATTAGGTATTTTTCCATAGTACTTTTTTGGTATTTGGCATTATATTACGACATCAAATCTTGTGATAGTAGCTTCTACCCCAGGGCTTTGTACATTCACAATGCTGTCTTTGAGGCTACTTCCATGCAAGATTCCTCTGTTACAAGGTGAAATGACTTTTTCTGAGAGTAGCCATTTAAGTTTTTCCAAAGGTGAAGTTTTTTGAAAGCCTTGTGACCACTCATGGTCTCCCTATTTCAGAGGGACGACTAGCTCAGTCCACACCTTGGATGCAATGCAAGTGGAGGAATTGAGCATGCTGCATTTAGAAAAAACACCAACTAGGATAACGAACCCTGAAAACACAAGGATATTGAACTGTTAACTAATGCATTTAAATAAATAAATGCTTTAACTCTAGGGCAATGAAAACTTCATCTAACTTCTAACAATGAATCAAATTGCCAAAGTTTTGTTCTTACAAACAATATTAGTTATTTTCTTTACTTACAGCCTCATCAAGAACCAGGAATCTAACTTGAGATAAGTTAAGCTTTCCAGTGGACACCAAATCATCCAATCTTCCAGGGGTTCCCACAACGATGTCCACCTATGAAATATAAAAGGGTTTTAAAGTACATTTACAAGTCAAAATTTAACACTAAATTTAGGAAATTGCATGCAGAGCTAAGTGTCGCAATTAAGGTAGCACAACTCTTCCCACTAAAAGACCTAGTTTTCAGTTGCTTATAAAAAAAAACTTTGCCAACCTTTAATAGTATCAGCTGAAATTTGCCATTCCCACTATCTGGTTCACACTGAATCTCTTTGGAATATTTCAGCTACAATGGTTCAGCTGTTTCAGACAAGGTTGATGAAAGTAAGTGGTACTGCCCACATTTAAAAACCTCTTCCCCCACCCTCCGCACCACAAACTTCTAGTCATCTAATTGAGAAGCTCCAAATCCTCTACCCATTGACGCAGAAATTTGATATTTTGCAAGGGCAAGGGAGGGGGGAGAATCATCTTTCTGGTCAGTGAGGTGATTTTTGCCATTCTTCTGAAAAATATACAGCTAAAATTTGGCCAAGCCAAAAACCAAACCCCGCTTAGAACCTCCCCCCACCACTACCTTAGTTAACACATGTTTTGTGGAGACTTGTTAGAACTTGGCAGCTAACTTCACTGAAGATTCATCTACACACCAAAAAGCTCCTATAGACACCAGCCAGACATACTGTATCCATGCTATCCATGGAAAGCTGAACATAGAGTGGCTGAACATACTTCATCCAAGCAGGACTTTCCTCACAATTGTTCCTTGCATTAGTTGGGGCTATTTGGGGCACAGGAATTGAAAACAGGGAAACCTCTCAATTGTGCTCTCAATGCTAGTGCACAGGCAGCAAGGAAAAGGAGAAGAAAGCGCCTGTTTGAATGCTGATGAGAGTAATATGCGGGGATGGGGCGCCAGATGATAGCACTAGGGCAGAATGCTCTATAGCCAACAGAGCACACTCCCCTATAGAGCCTGAAATTGAACCCAAGAATATTCAGTCTCTATACTCCTCTGTCAGCAAATACCTGTGAAACCCATTCATAAAATGTACATTGCATCCCCCTCTAGGGGCTGATCCACATTAGAGGATAACAGTCTACTTCTGCTACCAGTTCCTCCATTTGCTTAAGTGGAGAAGGTCTGCTGTGACCTCTAAGGATCCAAACACATTGTTTAAAACCCACAGGATAAAAAAAACCCTGAAAAAATGGAATTTCTATTAATATAAAAGGTTGCAAAGTCAAGTACCCAAATGCCAGGAAAAGCCAGCATTAAGGCTGCCTGTGCAACCTTATTTACCCCCCTGGTATGTAAATACTATATCATATAATGCATAATTACATGATTACACACTATTTTTTCCACAGGACCCTGGCCTTGTTTAGTGAGCAGGATGGATGGCGTTCAGAGGATGAAACAGGGTGGAGTAATGAATGACACTTATCTCTAGGCACAAAGCCAAAATGTACTCTAATGCATTTTACAGATACATATGGGATTTGTTCCCCCACCTGCAAAATCAAGAACTGCAGTCACTTCTGGGGTCAAACAGTAGCAGGTTAGCACAGACATACTAAACAAAAGCTTAAGACTGAAAATGAATAATAGACTGCAGGGAACATTTAGGTAAACAAGATGTTAGACATCTATCTATTAGTATGCACCGGAAAGAGGATTCTAATTTGTACATCTCTTACGTTTGAAGAGATGAAAATGACAGTTTCCATTAAATCTATAAAACAGGTTAGTAAAGATTAGAATATCTTTAGGACACCAATAACGACAATGATATAGGCCTGTTATTTACTGTATGTGCTTAGGACCTTGGTTTTTACAACTCATCTGAAAGATGGTACCTTAAACATTGTGCTACTGAACACCATGCTGGGGCTCAGGTTCTGATCCAATCCAGAAAGAAAATCATCATTTCCTTCAGTATCTGTACTTTCCCTAAATGTATCCCTGACAAGAAGGATGCCACTTAGCTTAGGAGACCTGACAGGATTGTGGCTGGAGGTGATACGATTTTGTCTTGGTCTATGAATTACCTTACTGATCAATGCACCAGCTTTTCTTGCAGAACATAAAGGTTTGTATTTCTCCCCCAACCCACCAAGTTTAGTTCTTCTAGTTTCGACACCTAATTAAGGCTCTAAGTTTTCAGGCTCATGTGTCTCAATGCCCAAAGCAAAAAGCTATTATTTAGTGTTACAGTAAGCCAGCTTTACCATGATCTACATAGGTATTACAAACAATAGCATGACAGCCAAGCTTATCTAATGAAAACCTTCCTCACATCTCCTTCCTATTTCCCCTGTTTTGGAGGAGGAGAAGGAAATGACAAATTAGAATCTTTTTTTGTGAAAACACAATAGATGCAGTTTCCAAACTAATCAAGAGAGAACACAATTCCTGAAAAGCCGTGTACACATTTAGAGATTGGGTACATAGCTCCAACTATGCATTTTCTTAGGTTTTGGGAGGAAAAAAAAAAGTTTCAGAACTGAATGACCAAAGTTAACAGGCTTACTACAAAATTAAAAGCTATTTGCCTTACCTGGCTTAATTTGATCAATTTCTCTGTCTGAAGGGAAATAAACACTAGAATACCACAGTAGTTGGGCAACATACCACTCATTTCATTTGATCAGACTTACAGAAGCTATACGGAGTGCAACACTGTCAGGGAATTTGGGCTGTGGAACACCACAACTTTAAACTTTCAGTTAGTGATAAGAACACAAAACTTACACCGTTTTCCAGAATGGAAAGCTGATCTCTTGCTGCAACACCACCAATAATTAGGAGTTCCCTAAAATAGAACAGAAAATAAGAAATCAAAAGTTTTTGAAAATTTTATATTTGTATGTTATAGACACATCTTATTCTCCAGCCTGTAGTCCTTTGCATATACAACAGAGTAATCAACCAGCTGGCCTGGTATTCTGTACATCATTATCTATATGTACCTCATGCTAGAGAACTGTGGTTAAGGAGATTACAGAGCTCTTTTTCACCTCTGTCTGAGCTTGAAAGCTTGTCTCTTACCAACAGAAGTTGGTCCAATAAAAAGATAATACCTTACCTACCTTGCCTCTCTAATATCCTGGGACTAAGACAGCTATAACACTGCATACGTTTAAAGAGATTGATTGTTCAAAAACAAAAACACACTAACTTGTTTTAAACTAAGCATCAAGAAAAATAGCAGCACTGGACAAAATTGTGGCCTACAATACATATGCACATATTTAAGACCAGAATGTGAATCATTTTGTTGAATTCCAGGAGCATGAGTTTCAAACAGTGGCAAAAATGTTTGGAAAAAAAAAAGTGAAATTACAAGAGAGTGACAAATGCACTAAGTATTCCGATCCCTTCAAAAGAGATGTATAAGATTAAACGTACACTATATAACTTCTTATAGCATGTTAAACTATGTTCTCAGAAGTTAGGAAATAAATGCATCATTATGAATGCAGTGAGCTATACACACTAAACAAATCTTATAGCTCTACTTTTAAAAAAAGGGAACTGAATTGTAGTCTTGATTTCTAAGGTTTCTTCATTTGATCAAAATATTTTGTAGGTAAAAAACGATTTAAAACCACATCAAACGTCAGCACAATGAGCATCCACATACAAACCAAGAGACTTTGCTCTGATCCCACTGGAACAAGAGGAACAGGTCTATTGTACTAGTTCATTTGTAATGGCACTGTAATAGCCTGAGAAAGCAAAACAAGGAGAGCTAGTGATGGCATTAAGAAGGCTGAAGTACTTAATGCCTACTTTGCTTTAGTCTGCAGTGAGAAAAAGTACGAACACAGCTCTCAGTGATGGTCTCTAGGTATACTGGGTCCTGCCTAGCCCTAAAGTTCTATGATACCGCGATTACTTATTTTCTTTCTTCCATTTTCCAAACTTAAGGGAGCTTTAGATATACATTTGGCAACCTGAGGTCAACCCCCAAAAAAAACACACACATCAGGTAGAGATGGCCTAAACAAATATCAACTGTTTGATGATCTAGCCTTGATGCTGCAACTATCACCCTAATTTCTTCTCTACAATCTGCCGTGTCTCCATCTGCTTCATCTTGAGGGCACATGAATCTTAAGGCTGACCCTGAAAGCATATAACCTATGACATCATCCACACAGACCAAAGGTAACTGGACTGTTACCTGGATTGCAGATAATATTAGAAGAGATGTTACCTTAATTTAGGATTATCAACGTATTTTTTGAATTGTTTTACGTTGTTCAAAGTTTGTTCTGCTAACTCTCTGGATGGTTCCACAATTAATGCTTTTGGAGCATTAGGAAGGTTCTTTGTTTGAGCCACTTGTGCACTTCCTAGAGAAGACAACATTTGCAGTTGAGAGAAAGTTAAATTTCACATCTTTAAATTGATTGTTAGAAATAATTTTCCAGACCTCCTCAGTTAAAAAAAAAAAAAAAACACAAACAAACCACCCTTGAGAATGCACCTTTTAAAGGACTTATCTACTCCATTTAAACAAAAATCATTGCTATGGCCAACAACTTTACTCATTTGCAACTAGTAGAGTTCACCTCCAGTTTTACATTTTGAACTGAAAAAAGTGTAATTGCCCACTCAAAAACAAATCAAGCCAAGACAAATGTTCATATTACTCACACAATATGAGCCATTCACTGCTCGTCCTTTAATGGAAAATTGCTAATTCTTGAAGTGGGTGTCCTTTTATAAGTAAAGTTGAATTCCCATACATTAGGAGTTGGATATGCATAGACTAAATAGCTAAAAATGCCAACTTCACATTAAGTATTAGACTACACAGAGTTAAGACTTGGATGAGATTTGCAGAAGTGCTCCATGTTAACCTAATTCTGCTCCAACTGAAGTCAATGGTCAAGCATCAAGTGTCTTTAATTGACACAATTAGGTCAATTCAAAGCCCTTCTGAAAAATCCCATTTATTTAGTCTCCAAACTATCTCCCCCCAAAAAAACAGACCTGTGTGCTGTGATTTCAGAACATTTCCATCAGGAGCCTTGCAAAGAGCAATAAATCCATCCTTTGGTGGAAACTTAAAGTCTTCTTCACCAAAATTGAATTTCAATTCAGCATTCTGAAATAAATAAGTTTCACAAAACATTTCAGACATTAATTCTAGGTATCTACTGTCTTTATTAACACTTCCATAAAAAATTTCCGTGGAAATCAGCCATAAGCTTATAGTAACTGACAGATCCAAACCAATAGAGTACAGGAGTCTGGTAGAGGGTAAATATACTGGTCACTGGATGAGTAGTTTTCTGTTCCCCAAGTGACCAGAGCAGAGGCTGCACTAGAGTAATTAGGAACCTGCTAGAACCAATTAAGGCAGACAGGCTGGCTGCAGGTGTTCTAATCAATCAAGGCAGGCTAATCAGGGCACCTGGGTTTAAAAAGAAGCTCACTCCAGTCAAGTGAGGAGGAGCTGGGAGCAAAAGGTGCAAGGAGCTCAGAGTGAGAGAGTGTGCTGCTGGAGGACTAAGGAGAACAAGCGTTATCAGACACCAGGAGGAAGGTTCCGTGGTGAGGATAAAGAAGGTGTTTGGAGGAGGCCATGGGGAAGTAGCCCAGGGAGTTGTAGCTGTCATGCAGCTGTTACAGGAGGCACTATAGACAGCTGCAATCCACAGGGCCCTGGGCTGGAACCCAGAGTAGAGAGCAGGCCCGGGTTCCCCCCCAAACCTTCCCACTCCTGATCAGACACAGGAGAAGTTGACAGAGACTGTGGGGAAGATCACTGAGGTGAGCAAATCTGCCAATAAGCGCAGGACCCACCAAGGTAGAGGAGGAACTTTGTCACAACTGGTATCAGAGGTGGGATTTGGTGTGCACAGAGCAGCAGAAGGGTGACTTTAAAAAAAAAAAAGAAAAGAAAGAGGTCTCCCTCCCCTCCCCCCCCATCACAATGGATGACTTAGTGCGGGCATTGATACAAGCTACGGCAGCCCAGCAGGAGGTTACCCGTGTCCAGGCAGCCACCCAACAGGAAGCAGTGCAGCTGCGGCAAGAGACTAATCGCCTGCTGATGGACCAGGCTTCTCAAGACTGAGCTATGTTGCGGGAATTGGTAAACCAGGTAAAGACCCTTACAGAACTGAACCGTGGCCATAATGGGACTCAGATCATATGGGCCAGCCATTGGCTGCAGAAAATGACACAGGAGGATGATGTAGAGGCATTCCTTCTGGCATTTGAGAGGACAGCCCTATGGGAGGCTTGGCCTTGAGATCAGTGGTCTGGCATCCTTGCCCCATTCCTGTGTGGGGAGGCCCAGAAGGCCTACTATGATCTGCCTGAAGAGGCTGCAGCAGACTAACCCCAGCTGAAAGCAGAGATCCTGGCCAGATCTGGGGTTATGACTGCAGTGCGGGCCCAGCGGTATCATGAGTGGAGGTACCAGGAATACAAAACCCCGTGGTCCCAATTGTATGACCTCATCCATCTCGAACGAAAGTGGTTGCGAACGGAGTCCCAGAGTCTAGAAGAGATACTAGAGGTTCTGGTCATCGACCGATACATGAGGGGACTACAGCCAGACCTTCATGCCTGGGTAAGCCAGAACGAACCCGCCACCTATGAGGAGGTTGTTGAACTGGTAGAGAGGCAAAGGACAGTGAGGGAGCTGACCCGACCAGTTAAGGAAGAGGCACCCCAGGTTAAACTAGCAGCACCAAGCCCTAGAGCTCAGGTGACTGGGCAACCAGGAGACCACAGGTGGAAGAAGAGGGGCTGAAGGCCCACCAAAAGCCACAAAGAGTCTGAGCACTGAGGGAGAAGAGGATCGTGATGTCAGACTGCCCAAACCAAGAGACCGTAGAATGCCTAAGGACCCATACAGATGTTATGCCTGCGGGGAGTGGGGACATATAGCTGCAGTGTCCCAATGCCGAGGAGCCTATACAGCGTAACCTGGGGAACTGGGCAGACGCATGCTCCCTAATCCACCTTGTGGGGGTCTCACTAACCCCACATATGTACATCAGACCAGTAAAGCTAAATGGGTTAGAGACCACAGCACTGGTTAATTTGGGAAGCGCTATCATGCTTGTCTCTGGGAAGCTCGTGAAGTGTAGTCAGCTGCTGCGGGCTAAGCGTATGGGGATAACATGTGTCCATGGGACAGTTGGTTACTACCCCCCATCATCCCAGTAAA
The DNA here is from genome assembly GCF_007399415.2 of Gopherus evgoodei. NCBI lineage: Eukaryota > Metazoa > Chordata > Testudines > Testudinidae > Gopherus > Gopherus evgoodei. The sequence goes on from NC_044324.1 coordinate 34,985,419, forward strand.
AAAATAATCAAGCGAGATTCAGGGGAACACTACGCAGGTAGCAGCAGGTGTAGTCCCTAAACTCCCACACTGGGTGCTCATAGGGAGGGACTTCCCAGGGTTTGGAGACTTACTCCCAGTAGGATTGGAGAAAGAGGGGAACCCTGAAGTTAGTGAGGCATCCACAGTAGACTGTCAACCCCTAGTCTTCTCTGAAATATCCCCAGATTTATTTTCCATTCCCAGACACAGTAGAAAGTCGAAAAGGGAAAGGAAGGCAGTTAAGTCCTTGGGAACCTGAATACTGACTCAAAGCCAGAGGGTTGTTCCTGTAGGTAGGAGGACCCGAGCAGCTGAAAAGGAGGCCATCCAGGATGGAGAAGCACCTGAGTCTGACCCCGACCCTAACGCTTCTGAACTAGTAGAGGCAAGAGACTGGGCCCCTAGATCTTGAGCAGATTAGCCCCAGGAGAGGAAATTTTGGACAGGACCAGGCTGAAAACCCAAGGTACGATGACATTAGGAAGGTGACTGAAATAGATGGGGTCCCTGTGGAAGGGAAAACCCAGGGACTAGGATCCTACTTCATAATGAAGAAGAATCTCTTATAATTTGAGATATATATATTTGACAGGTTGATAAGTTACCTTCAGAACACAGGCTGCAAAGAGTGCTTGGCTCTTTATATGCGGTGGGATTTCAAATGCAATGCCAAGGTCTTTCCCTGAGAACATAATATATGCAACACAATTAGGGTGAAATGTTCAGTTAGATTGTCAAAAGGAGAGAGGAAAAAAAATTAAATCACAGCTTACCATTTTTAGAGAACCTGATTTGCCCTTTGTCTATATCCAAATAGCATCCAACTGTATCATGCATAGTGAATTCCTACAATGGAAGACAGATTGAGAACAGAAAACTGATTTAGAGTAGTTGTATTAAAAAAAAATTAATCTTCATAGTTTGACCCAAATAGCTTCAAAAGCAGATACAATTTTAAATTTGATTTAAAAACAAAAAACCACCACCACCACCCACACCTCTTCTCTGAGCAGCACACACTTGTCCTATAAACAAGTGTGTTTAAACAGATGAAACTGGCATCTTATTACAAGAAAGTTTGATTTCACATAATTAGTTTGTTCATGACTCTAATCCAAAATGTTTTTTTGGTTTTAAGTCTGAGTGGAAGTGCACTAAATATGGATTAGACAAGCAATCTCAGTTTATGACAAACATGCAAGCCTATGTACATGCCAACTTATACAGACACGAGAGAGATTGCACTTAATATTTTTGAAAGATGTTTATAATAACCCAAGGGTGATTTGAAGAGGTGCTACATAAAGTACTTCAATTTTAGTAATCAGAAATATTTTTTTAAACAGCTGCACAAGCTGCAATGCATAAGCTTTGGACAGTTCACCGATAATATCAAAGATAATTATTAAAATTGGGTTTCTGCTGAGGTACTTGGATTCATATAAATTGAATCAGGAATTTAGATAAGCATGTAAGCTTCTGAAGTTAACTACAATTTCAAAAAGGTTTGAACAGAAACAGGAAAGAGGAAAGACTAGTTAATAGGAAACTAAAAAAATTCTCAACTGAACAGCTAAGATGTAAAAGGTTTAGGTCTGACTGACCTCATTGTATTGGTATAGTGTGACAAAAAAGGTGCAGTAAGTGAAGCAAGGTGGTAAGGAATTTGTTTCACATTAATTACTGCTCAATGCAATACAAGGTCCTCACTGTGGTGGTTGTTAAGACCCTAAGTAGGTCAGTTGCATAGAGGCCAGTGATAACAGAAAGAAAAGCCCCAGAAGTCCAGGAGATGACAATTTTTTACTCTATACGTAGCTGTAAGTTTTAAGATGTGGGCATGTTGGGTCAGTATGTTCGTGTAAATAAATTCCAGATTTGTGCTAATTCAATGCCTGTTTTTTAAAGCAGCAAATCTATATTATACACATGGTACAGTACATGGCTAACAAAAATATTTTAATTTCTAAAACAGATGCTGTTATTTCTAGTAAACAATAGCATTTCTAGCCACTTCATGATTGAAACTTACCTCACCATAACTGTCAAACTGTTTGTTGTGTGACTTCTTTCCAGTTCCACCATAGCCAAAGCCAAATTTGTCAGTGCCTAAACTCAAGTTAAACAATATCATTGTTACTGTTCATATTGAAGGTCACAGATCCTTTTTCACTACCATCTCAAACCATGTCAGACCCAACTGTTTGGATTGCCATCATGCAAGGGAACAACACTTGCTCTTAAACAATTCATTGCCTTAGTGCACTCTAGAACACCATCTCTAAGATAGCATGCTGATTTTTTTTTCCTTCAGTCTCTACTCATCTACATGTTAATAAACTATGAAAATAGAAACAGAAAATTAGAGAGAGTGTATCCCCTCTACAGGCAGATCTCTTCCTGCCTGCTTAGCAGTGTTTGGATGAAAAGAGCTGCACATCCAGGGGCTTGCTCTCCCTCCAATGCAATCCCCACAATCCTCCAATGCAATGTCCCCTCTACTTGTTCTCCAGAAGACTGGAGCAGGAGATTATATACCCTCTGTGATACTGACTCCTGTAGACCAGATGAACTTCAGAATTTTCTATTTTATGATGAAAACTCACCCAAATCCAATGAAGCCTGCATAGTGGACCACCCAATTCTGCATAAGCCCTGGTCATGACAGGATACTTCATAATAGTATTTTCCTAAAATAAGACACATACAACATTTAAATTTCAGTTTCATCAAAGCAGTTCAGCTTGGTTACTTCAAGAGAAAGACTGAAGGATTGTTTGGTAAGATAATTAGTAAAACTGAACTTGAATACGCAAAAGCACATTTCTTCTTAAGGTCTTCGATCTGTTTTAAGAGTATGGATCTGGGTCAACGTACATTGGCTCAGTGACTATTCTGAACGCAGCCAACTTAAACTGAGGATAGTTGACAAGGTAGAAAGTCAAAGATAGTCAGGTTTCAGAAACTCATTGTTTTCAACATGCATACTTAAACATTGTATAGCTACCTTTAGTCACTCCTTTAGTTGCTCTGCATCCATGCCATTCCTTTACCTCTCTGCTTTGGCAACACAGACCATCTGCTCCAATTGCTGAACAAGACAAAACAATGAACTTAAACATTTTAGAGTAGAGACAGAAACTTGATTCAGCCTTATATGAAAAACTCATGTGGAGAAATGCTATGGACAGGAATGTATCTTAACATTGCTTTGACACTTCAATCTTCAACCAGAGTAAATTATAATTGGTGTTACAATTACGATCATCTAGTCTGACCTCTGGCATAACAGGCCAGAGAAATTCAGCCAGTGATCTTCACATTAAGTCCATAATAAGCTATAGTTCAAACAGAAGTTACCTAGAAAGATATCCAAGGTATGTCTACTACACTTAAAATGCTATGGCTGTGCTGCAGCATAGAGACTACTTTTGCCAACAGGAGGGATTTGCTTCTCAGTGTAAGTAATCCACCTCCTTCAGAGGTGGAAGTTAGGAAGAATTCTTCCATCAACCTTGTGTTGTTTACACTTCAATTATGTCTGTCTAACTATGCTGCTCAGGAGTGGGAATTGTTCACACCCCTGAGCAATGCAGTTAAACCAACTTCATTTTTTAGTTTAGTCTTTAGTCAAGACTAGAGTCTTGACTAAAAGGATTCAAATGCTGGAGAATCCACCATACTCCTAGGCAAGTTTTATCAAGGGTTAATTACTCTTGCTGTTAAAATTTTTCACCTTATTTCTAGTCTGAATGTGTCTAGATTAATCTTCCAAGTACTGGAAGTCATTATGCTGTGCCTTTTTTTTTTTGCCAGATTAAACAGAGAAACAGACTATCAAAAATCAGGTACCTATAAACCTTACTGACTGATCACAGCTCCTCTTAACCTACTCTTCGGTATAAAACAAAAAAAAATTTTTTTTCACCACAGGCCTTTCTAAACCCCTAAGAATTCTCATCTCTCTTGGCTGAACCCTTGCCAGCTTTTCCAACATCATTTTTTGAAGTGTGAAAGCCGGAACAGGACACAGTATGCCAGTAGTGATATTCCTAATGCCATATTCAGAGAAGATCTCCGTACTCTTACGTGACATTCACCTGCTTATGCATCCAAGGATCATGTTTACCACTTATAACTCATCTGTTGGATTTGCCATATGGTAGATCCAATGTGGGCAACCGTTGTACTCACATTTCATAAGCAACACCTGCCTTAAAGCCCTTTGTGCTAAACTCTGCCTCCTTGGTCTTGATAATGAACTCTTACTACCTTATTAAAAATTAGTTCTCAGCCATCGCTGATATAAAAATTTATATACTGAAGGGATCTACGTCATCCTGATTTCAGAGAAAGATTTAACATCTTTTAACATGGAAAAAGTCACCCTCTTAATGACAGTCTAAACTTTTTAAACATTTTATTAATACCACTCCAGGACTAGAAAGATATTGTATTGTTGGTCCACATTTCACAAACCTACTGGATCTTCATTAATTTCTCCTTAATATTGCTGAATTGGTACATATATTAACAGTTTCAATTTTGTGTGTCTAAAATCAAGTACTTCAGATTAAATTATAAAATTTTGAAGGTTTCCCATGCACCATATTCAACCTGCTCTTTCTGTAAATCTGTTTTTGAGTAAAAAGGAGCCTGTTACAAGTTACTTTGACTTTTAATATTTAGAGTAATACTCAAAAACATGCCCCACTCCATGTCCTGCAGCTGATACCAAAAGCAGTTACAGATTTTGGTCAGAACCCTGGAGCCTTTAAGCAGTCCACTGAAATCAGTAAATTACTTACACTAGTTAAAGATGCAGGCCTAGGTCTTATTTCTAGTTACATTCAAAAAATCAGCGTATACTTCTATTTACAGACTGCATTTTACAATTTAATAATATTTGTTAGTCACTCTTACAGCATTAAGATGACAACTTACCAAAAGCTGATCCTCTATCGTATGGGTTCATCTGCCACTTGTTAAGCACTATTTAAAACAAAACAACCACACAAAACACAAATAAGGTCAGTCAGTATAGCTAGCGTTAAAAATTTACAAAGGTGTAAATATGTAAGTGAATGGTATTTTGGTACATGGTCTTACTGCATTTCAGGTCAGAGAATAAGTTCTTTAACTGTTAGGCCCAGATCTTACAAACCTCCTGGCTTTTTGTCATGGTTTTGGTCCTACAGAAAATACTCTTAAAACGTAGCAAGGAATTTTGAATGTTGTTGCTGTGTACATTGAGTATTCACTTTTCAGATATCTTGTATTGGCTAAAGTACTATTCCAGTTGGTGGTATCTTATCTATATTCCAGTGTATCTTTCAGAAACACAGCTGTAACAAGTCAAGTTTCAGATGTGTGTGTGTGCAGAATGAAATCAATTTGTGAAGAGTTTGTACACATACTAAAATAAAAAGGCATCTTGTATTTTGCAGGTTTAAGTTGGCCATTAAAAACAAATAAAAGTTTAAAAACAAAACTCCATGGCAGTTAGGTCTACAAGTCCTTTCCACATGCATTAAGGTGGCTCGAGTAGTACCATTTATTTCCTCCCTGCCCCCAACACACTTGAACTGTCCCTAGTGCAATTGGAGCTCAAATCGTAATTGGAGACTGAAAACTGTTGCAACATAAACACATTGTGACAGTTCCAAAGTCGTCCCTACAAATCTCCACATTTTGTATAACATAGTATACATAGGACTTGGTTAAATAAATGACCAAATTCTTTTTTTTTTTAAAGCTGTATTTTAACTAAAACATGACTTAAGAAACAGAATGAAGTATATTCAGTTTCAACATTTCAAATGCCACAAGAATTATGTAGTTAAGTGAACAGACTTACCTGCCCCACCTGTTTTGATAGTTGTTTTCCCCTTTTTGCCTTCCTGCTGGTCCTTAAGTGTTTCATAAACAATCTGGATAACTGGGATGCTGAAAGCCTAAAAATACAGAGCTCTTTTGATACTGAAGAAATACATCAAATGTTAAGCCACAAAAAATAAATTATGCATAAAGTGTTATGATCTTCCAATCCTTGTGTTTAAAAAAAACCCCAAAGCTGTCAAGTCTAGTTGTAACACATTGTATGTGTTAACAGAAATGTTAAATTCTTAAGTAAACAAACAGCAACACACCAAGACATACCTGTCACATCTGAATTGTATTAGTCTACATTAGGGTTGCCACCTTGCCCGTTGAACAAAGCTGAACACCTTAGCCCTGCCCCTTCCAAGGCCCTGCCCCTTTCTTAGGGCATGCCCACTACATCCCCCTCCCTTGGTGGCTCACTCTCCCCCACCCTCCGTCACTTTCACTGGGCTGGAGCAGAGGGTTGGAGTGCAGAAGGGGATGGGGTGAATGCTCTGCTGGAGGTGCAGGCTCTGGGATAGGGCCAGAAATGAGAAGTTAAGGGTGCCTGTCCTGGCACCACCACTGCATGGGCCCATGAAACAGCCAGCAGGTCTGGGTCCAAAGCTGGGGGTGGGGAGGGTGTAGGGCAAGAGGCTCCATGCACTGCTCTTGCCCGCAGGCACTGCTTCCCCAGCTCCCATTGGCCAGGAACCGACCAATGGGATTGTGGAGCCAGTGCTCGGAGCAGGGGCAGCGCACAGAGCCTTAGCGCTGCAGCACTGTCGACCGGACTTATGACAGCCTAGTTGGCGGTGCTGACTGGAGCAGCCAGGGTGCCTTTTCAGCTACGTGTTCCAGTTGAAAACTGGACTCCCGCTCACTCTCGTCTACATACTCAAATTAAGCCTGTTTACTTACACCAGTCTTTCCACTCCCAGTTTCTGCAGCCTGTGGGGAGGGGAAAAAAAGTTTCAGAAGCTACATTAAATATTGCTCCATAATAAATAATTGGTATAGTTGTAAAATTTATAGTACGTTCACTTGAATTTATGTCTTCACTATTTATTTTAAGTTTCTATAGTACACATCAGTATAAGTTAAATGCTTTCCAGGTAAGTTAGATCTAGAGAGTAACATTTCCCATAGACTTTCTGCTTTTCCTTGATTATAGGGGCTGCTGACTAGTTTTTGTTTTTTTAACATAATTTAACATACATTTTTAATGTACTGGTCTGGTTATGAAGGAAGTGTTCTCAAAGAGAAGGGTCTTTGAACACGATAAAGTAGTACTTCATAAGAAAAGATTTCCTCAGCTGAAACTGTTTAATTGCTCCTCTCTCCACTGTAATGTAATCTGCTATGTACTATTTTTCTGCTTGTCTGACATTCAAGGTGTCTGTTTTTCAATATTCACAAACTGCAGCAGTTTGTGAAGTGCTCTGTTGTCCTTTACGATGAAGGCCACTGCATGCGTGTAATGTAATATTACTGAAGGTACCCAGGAGGGACTGTGTAGATGAGTGGGATGAACAACACTTGTGAGATAGTTATTTCTGGATAACTAAATGAGACTGAGTATTAAAGCACTCTGAATTCTTTAAAGATGTGCAAATTTAAGCAATAACTTCAAAGCTTGATTTTAATCAATGTAAAGGTGGATGGAATACTTAAAATTACAAAAAAAAAAAATTAAAAATCCAAGAAAAAAAATACCCAAAATAGTGGTGTATTAAAAAGGGGACACATTTTAAATTTCTCTCTTTGGCTTTCTAAAATACAATAACAAATCCTATATTCTTTGTGCCCTTTCGACAATACAAAATATGATATAAAGGATGACTCCATTATTATTTCTTTTGTTTCACCGTTTCAGAGCAAGAGGTCCGAAAATATTAGTAAACTAATGCATCATTATGCCTTTAACATAAATAAGAAGTGGGCAGCAGCATCTCACATAAATGTAGCCAAACTTGTTTGTCTTAGCTATTGGCTGAACATGAAGTAAGACTGAGTGAAGTTGTAGGCTTTAAAGTTTTACATTAAAAAAATAATTGTACGTTAAGTTGTACTTTCACACTAAAGAGAGTGCACTATAGTACTTGTATTTTTAATTCACTTCATACAATTTCATCTTTTTTTACAGTGCAAATATTTGTAATGAAAAATATAAAATGAGCACAGAATACCAAGTGGTCAATGTTGTAATTTAAATCAATATATTTGAAAACTTAGGAAAACATCCAAATATATTAATTTAAATTGATATTCTATTATTAAGTGTGATTAAAACTGATTAACTGTTTTAATCTAGTTATTTTGCATTAATCACTGAGTTAACTGCAATTGACAGCCCTAAATTAAACAGTTTTACATAGATATGTTGCAATACAATCCATAGAACATAAAAAAGTAAGTTTGAGTAAATGGACTGTTTGATTATACCATCTGATAAAAATTAACTGCATACTGTAACTAAGCTTTTATGAAATATGCTCTAAATTAGTGTCAGTGCTTACTTACTAGATTTAAATAATCCATCTACTGTACATTTAATTTTAAAATTGTAGAGCCATGAATTTTATTTCTATGTAAACTGAACAGTTTAACATACATACCATAAGCACATCACCACCTCCTAGAATCAATGGGATAGACTCAGCTTGAATATCTGTGGGAAGACTGCAAAACCCTCAGTGTAAAACAAGAGCTGACAAAGTAAAATGTCAGTCTCCTTGCATATCAGTTTATAGGAAGCTTATAATTGCAAATTAACCAGTTTAGTCAGTGTCCTGAAGTGTTCAAACCTGCAATGTATGAATTTTCTCCATAGAAGCAGAAATGTAGTCAAAGAAAACTGAACTAGAAGCTGGAAACAGGGAGAAGTCACAATTATGCAACCATCCAACTTCATTGGCAGCAGAATGAGGCCTGGTCTACACTACGACTTTAGGTTGAATTTAGCAGCATTACTTTGATTTAAGCCTGGACCTGTCCACACGACAAAGCCCTTTCCCCCTCCCCCAACTTCAAGGGCTTTTAAAAATCAATTTCTTTACTCCACCTCCGACGAGGGGATTAGCACTGAAATCAGCCTTGCTGGGTTGAATTTGGGATAGTGTGGATGCAAGTCGACGGTATCGGCCTCCAGGAGCTATCTCAGAGTGCTCCATTGTGACTGCTCTGGACAGCGCTCCCAACTCACATGCAGTGGCCAGACAGACAGAAAAAGGCCTGCCAACTTTTGAATTTCATTTCTTGTTTGGCCAGCGTGTTTGCAGAGCTCATCAGCATGATGTACACATTGCCCAGCCTGTACTTTGTGAGAAGTCTATGACCATGTCCCTCTCGTTACTGCGCTGCTGTCACCTCCTGGCCTGGTTTTGCATGAAACAATTGTCTGCCATTGCTCTGACGGAGGGAGGGGTGACTGACAACAACATGGTGTCAAACAGATAACTAAGGGTTAATGTTCTTTTACCTGTAAAGGGTTAACAAAGGGAACCAAACACCTGACCAGAGGACCAATCAGAAAACAAGATTTTTCAAATATCCAGGGAGGGAAGTTTTTGGGTGGGTGTTCTTTGTCTTGGTTCCGTGGCCCTCTTGGCTCTGAGAGTGATCTCTCTATCTCCAGCTTTCTAATCTTCTGTTTCCAAGTTGTAAGTACAAGGATAGTAAGATAATAGGTTTATATTGTTTTTTTTGTATTTACATGTGTGTAGTTGCTGGAATGTTTTAAATTGTATTCTGTTTGAATAAGGCTGTTTATTCAATTTTTCTTTTAAGCAATTGACCCTGTATATTGTCACCTTGATACAAAGACCATTTTTATGTCTTTTTCTTTCTTTTTATATAAAGCTTTCTTTTTAAGACTTGTTTGAGTTTTTTCACTGGTTAATGCTAAGAAACAAAGGGAGGGGAAAATCTCTTTGTGTTAGATTTACTAAGCCTGATTTTGCATACTCTCTGGGTGAGAGGAGAGAGAGATTTGATCTCTCGGTACTTGTGTTTCAAGGACTTGAAGCAGGGAATATCCTAGAGTACTCAGAGCGGGGAAATCTGGGAGGAGGTAAAGAGGGGGAAGGGAAGTGGGTTATTTCCCTTTGTGGTGAGACTCAGGGCATCTGAGTCTTGGGGTCCCCCAGGGAAGGTTTTGGGGAGACCAGAGTGAGCCAGACACTGGAATTTTCTGGCTGGTGGCAGCAATATCAGATCCAAACTGGTAATTAGGTTTAGAGGTTTCATGCTAGCTTCTCATGTTCTGAACTCTAAGGTTCAGAACTGAGTAGGAAAGTTATGACACATGGCTTACAGGGAAATAAAATCAACAAAACGGGTGGCTTTGCATCAAGGAGAAACACAAATAACTGTCACACAGAATGGCCCCCTCAATGACTGAACTCAAATCCCTGAGTTTAGCAGGCCGTTGATTTCACAAAACAAATCGGGTCAATTTCTTGTTTTGATCCATCTATCTTTCAGATCTTAGGCTGGTAGCAGACGGTGCAGTATGACTGCTAGCCATTGTCATCTCCTGGGTGCTTGGCAGAAGATGGCAATGACCTGGCTGAGTCACTCCCATGTCTGCCCAAGCACCCAGACTGATCTTGCCGAGATCGGCTAAAAGAGCACCCAGAAATACGATGACGATGGCTACCAATCGTAATGCACTGTCTGCTGCCAAAAGACAATGAGCTGTTGCTGTGTAGCAATGCAGTCCCACATCTGCCAGCACCCAGGAGATGTACGGCGACGGTGAGCTGAGCAGGCTCCATGCTTGCCGTGGTATGGAAGCTGCTCAGGTAACCCAGGAAAAAAAGGCGCAAAATGATTGTCTGCCATTGCTTTCACGGAGGGAGGGAGAGTGGGAGCCTGACAACATGAATCTAGAACCACTCACAATACTGTTTTTGCCCCATCAGGCATTGGGATCTCAACCCAGAATCCTAATGGGCAGCAGAGACTGCGGGAACTGTGGGCAGCAGAGACTGCAGGAACTCACAGCTACCCACAGTGCAATGCTCTGAAAGCTGATGCTAGCTTCGGTACTATGCATGCAGTCCGCCGACTTAATGCACTTGGAGTATTTTGTGTGGGGACACACACAGAACTGACTGTATAAAAACGATTTCTAAACAACAACTTCTATAAATTCAATCTAATTTCGAAGTGTACCCTAAGACAAGCTAGCAAATGACTGCATAACATCAAACCCCAGTTTGAAAACCACTGCCTTCAGTGATTAAGATATACTAGTTATCTGGTTCTGTAAACTCACCATAAGTACAATGAAAAGAAGGTGGAAAAAAAAAAAAGCTTTTTGCAGAGAAAAGGCATTATAACATTGGGGAAATCAGGAGTAAGGTATTGATTGCAGCCAATCTGGGTAACATCAGCTCTGCAATTACATTTATCAGATTTTTCAGTCATTCATGATAAAAGGAATACAAGAGATGCAACCAAAGATAGGGAAAACACATGCATCTTTGCTGTTAAGTGAATAGAGAGACTGGATATTTCAGAAACTGAATTACACATCACTGACAGACCAAATTTTGATTTTGAGCTCCTGCTTATTAGATATCTAAGCACTCATACTTACAGCCAGTCCATCTCCTCCACAGCTTGAGCTATCTCTGGCATAACACCCATCTCTATCAGAAACAAAAAAACAAACAAACAAATGCATTAGATATCTCATCATAAGTCTGATGGCATTATTTTCAAATACCAACCCATCATGCAGTTCAAAAAGAAAAAAAGTGTTTATATATTTTTGTCATCACCATAGTACTGTCTCTTTTTTTGCACCAAAACGTTTTGCATCAAATTTGTTACTTTGTCCATTTCCTCTGTTGTGGTTGACAAAGTAAAGAGAAGATGGCAGGATTCTGAGTTCTCTGACCCCACCTTTGTTAGTGCCAAATTTTACTCTTGATGTGCAAGTGCATCTCCACCTTGACATCAATGTGAACTGCATGGGCGTATCAGAGGGTAGAATTTTTCTATGCTCCAAAATCTCAACTCTGACTACAACAGGATGGAAGTTAGCTTTGCTCTTCAGAAAGTATCAATGTTATATAGGGAATCAGGTTTTCAGAATTCAGAACTTTACTCCTCCTATAGCAAGTACTAAAAGTGCCAAGACAGAAGAGGCTAGGAGAACTGCTACTGAAGGGTGCTCAGCTATAAAATAGGAAACACCATATATCACATCACTCTACACTGGCTTTGTCCAACTAAATGTAAACTAACAACAGAGGCTCCATTTAAAGTATTTTTACAGTAACACTGCCAAAAATGAAAAAAAAAATCCTGCAACACAATGCTTGGTCTGTTTTCTTTCATGTCCCCAACTCTCATTACTCCAGCATGAAGTCAGGAACAGAGTTGCAGTGAGTTTACCAATTCTGATACGTCAGTGTGAAATAAATTCTTTAATAAAAGTTTTTGCCCACATCCAATTCTGCTACAGAGGTTTTTTTTTTAAAATCAGAATATATACCAAACTTCTGTGTCTGGTGGTTATGAGTTATGCACAAGTGAACAGGGCAAACTCATAAATTGATGGATGGACTCTATTACCTTCCCTCATGCAGTTCAATAAGGTGAATGAGGTGCAAAGATCTAACCAAACCAGTTGATTGCATCATGCTGTCAACCTGATTCTTCAGCTGCTGGTCCACCTCTTTGCATGCAAGTGCTCTGTGCTTAATTCCATTATATCTAAACATGGAATGTGCCCCAACTTTCAAAGGCTAAGAATCAGACGCATAGACAGTTATCTGAAGAGAAAGGCCTGCCTAATTGGCCTACTGTGAACCCCAGTCTTGACCCAATGATGACACTTAAGCAGCCAAAAAAAAATCTCCCTCCCCTCAACACCAAGTTACAGAACTATTCTAATCATTGTTGCATCTCAGCAACACTGTGATATTTGAGTAAGACACTTTGATATTTTAGTACTATGTTTAAGTTACTAGTGTCCTTTTAAACCAAGGCACTTCTATTTAAGGAAAAAAATAGAAATAAATAGTCTACATTTTTTTTAACACTAAAAGGAAGGACCCAAATTTCCTGAACAGTTAAATAGAATTTCAAGTTGAGTGCATTTTAACTATATTTTCATGTTGCCTGCTCATAAACTTCTGACTATTAGTTGCTTCAACACAAAACTTGATGCGAGATTTAAAGAATTCTGAGGCAAACTACAATACTCAAGAAAGATGTGTAAACTCCTTGCAAGGAATGGCTATGCTAAGCTGTACCAAAGCACTATCATTATTGTATCTAGTTTAACTCTAATCTGACATTTATAATTGAAGACCACATAAACAACATGGCAGTCTCAAGTAATGAGGTTTCACAATAGCAATGATAGGTCCCTCCCCCACCTCCGATCTCAAAATAGATGTGATTTTTCAAGCTAAACTCTCACCATAAAGTAAATCAAAAAGTCATGAAATTTTGGCTTCATCTTTGTATCATTATGTCTAATTGCTGGATTAAAGTTATGAAAACTTCATGATACGGAGAAGAATTTCTGATTTATTCCATTGTGTCCCAAGATACAGTTAGCATTACAGGAGAGCCCTGAAGGAGTCTATAGTAAATCTCTGCAGAGAAAACCAAATATCAAGTCTTCTTGTGAATAGGATTCTGTTTTTCTTGATAATTTTTATCTGTCAGCATAAACATATTTTAAGATTCCATGCAATTATGTATTTTAATGTATTGGAAGGGTGCTCAAAACAAGGGCTGACACCTAATAGTATAAAATAAAAAAATAGCTCCAGTCCACTGTAGTGTGCAATTCAGCTATCATGAAACACCATTCACAAAGCACTGAGGTCGGGAGTGTGTGTGTGTGTGTGTGTGGGCGGGGGGGAAATCTGACAAATATTTAAATAGTATAACCTCTTATAGGGAGCACCTCCTTGAAAAACTCACAGCCCTTCTACTGCTATGTGAAAAGCTACCGCCTTAATTTAACTAACACTAATTTATAACAAGGCAAGTTATAAAATGAACATTACACCCGGCAGCAGCCAGCCTGGCCTAGGCCCCTATGGGTGAAGAAATCTGGCTATCCTCAACCCAAAGGCAAGGGGCCGCCCTAGCGTAAAGCGCAGCGAGGGGCAGCACTTTCCTACAAGCACCTGTTACCGAGACCGACTTCTCTTACTTCATGTACAAGATGTTACCTCCATATCCCCATCCCCATCCCCCACCCCGGGGGTAGCAGCCTGTGACACCAGCCCCCCGCGCTAAGCGCCGCGAGGAAAGCGGGCTGCCCTAGGCCCCAGCGCGACGGGCCTGAGACAGAGCAGATCCTGCTCCCTGGGGGGACGGCGACACCTACGCCCGGCTCCCTTGGGTACAATGTAACCAGAGAGCCTGCGGCTCCTCGTCGGCCCCCTCCCCGGCGGGGGCTCCTGGCTGGGCCCTTGGTGAGCCCGCCTGCCCCCGGCCCTCTCCCCGAGCAGCAGCCCCTGCCGCACCCTGCCCCGGTGCCACATACCGGAGAAAGCCGCCATCTCGGCGCCACGCAGACAGATGCGTTAGCGGCCCGCTACCGAGAGCGCCCAGAGCCTGTCCGCGCGCTTTATCCTTCCGGGCGGCTCCGCGGCCAGACCGCACCGGTTCCGGCTGCGGAAGTCACCCGGGCCGAGTGAGTCCGACCTGAACCCCAAACAACCCTAACCCGGTCTGTCCTGAACCGTGACCTGGGTCTCCAGCCATGACCCAAATCCCGAGCCTAATCCGAGCCGCTCCCTGAGCGAACCAGTGGCTACCCACCAATTCCCAAACTGAGTTCCTGGTCTGGATCCTCACCCTGTACCCTCTCCTGTCTGACCCCGACCCCGCCCTGACTGATTCTAATCCCTCACCCGGACTGGGGCCGGACATGCCCTAGCTGACCCCCCCCCCAGACCATGAACCCTCACCCTGAGCAGCCCAGACTGACCCTGAGCTCTGTACCTAATCCAAACCCAAACCGAGACTGACCAAACCAAGACCATGACATGGATTTTAAATTGGCTGGTAAGCCTGAGACCATAAACCAAACTGAGCTCAAGTTCTGAACCAGGGCCGGCGCTACCATTTAGGCAGCCTAGGCAATCGCCTAGGGCGCCAGAATAATTGGTGGGCACCGTTTTGCCAGAGGGGGCGGCAGGCGGCTCTGGTAGAGCTGCAGCAGTGGTGCCTGCAGAGGGTCCGGTGCTCCGCGGCTCCAGTGAACCGCCCGCAGGCATCACTGCGGCAGCTCCACCAGAGCCACGGAGCACCGGACCCTCCGCAGGCACTACTGCGGCAGCTCCAGCAGAGCCGCAGGACCAGCGCGCGGGGCGGCGAAATTGCTGTCTACCTAGGATGCTCAAACCCCTAGCGCAGGTCCTGTCTGAACCCTCATTCAGATTCAGTGTTGCCCACACCAAGAGTTCAAAACTGAAGAGTCAATCTGAAATTATTAATTTGAAAACCTGGTTCTTTTTGTCACAACTTCAGGGTAAACTGCTCTCTGTGCTCCAAGTCATCATCTCTCTTGGGCAGAGACTAGTGTCTTGTTCCCTCCTAATAGGGATTTTAAGGCAGTACAGATGCTGTACACTGTGATATCAGCTGCAAAATGGACTGCCTAAAAAGGCAAGTGCCTGCACTTCACTTTCTTGATAAGGGCTATGGCCTGTAGTTATCAGTTACCACACAGATTCTTCTAAGCAAGCACATTTATTCTTAAGATAAAAATTTTACAGAGAAAATATATTAAAACAATAATAAAATCTATCTACATGCATTCTATAAAGCTTACTAGTAGTCACCTGCAACTTGAACCTAGGGTTCTGGTAAGTTTTATTCCTTCAAAACTCACAACTGGGTTTCCCCCTTAGTTATGAGTTCATTAGTCTATGGCAGGAGTAGGCAACCTATGGCACGAGTGCCAAAGGCGGCACGCGAGCTGATTTTCAGTGGCACTCACACTGCCCGGGTCCTGGCCATCAGTCCGGGGAGCTCTGCATTTTAATTTAATTTTAAATGACGCTTCTTAAACATTTTAAAAGCCTTATTTACTTTATATACAACAATAGTTTAGTTATATATTATAGACTTAGAGATTTTCCAAAAACATTAAAATATATTACTGGCACGTGAAACCTTAAATTAAAGTGAATAAATGAAGATTTGGCACTTCTGAAAGGTTGCCGACCCCTGGTCTATGGGCTTGTCTTTCTTGCTCAGGGATGTGAAAAAACACCCCCCTGAGTGCAGGGGTTGGGGCTTGAAGTTGGGGCACGGCCTTACCTCGAGTGGCTCTTGGTCAGCGACACAGTGGGGCTAGGCAGGCTGCCTACCTGTCGTGTCTCCGTGCTGTGCCCCGGAAGTGGCCAGCAGGTCTGGCTCCTCGGCGGCAGGGGGAGGAGGCTCTGCGGCGTGTGCTGCTCTCACCCGCAGGCACCGTCCCCACCCCTGGCCAATGGGAGTGTGGAGCCGATACTCGGGCAGTGCCTGGAGCCCCGTTTCCCTTCCCTCCTAGGAGCCGGACTGGCTGGCTGCTTCCGGGGCGCAGCGTGGTGCCCCAGGACAGGTAGGGGACTAGCTTGCCTCGGCCCTGTGGCACCGCCGACCGGGCTTTTAACGTCCCGGTCAGCATTGCTGTCCAGAACCGCCAGTGTTCCTTTTTGACTGGATATTCCTGTCAAAAAAACGGACACCTGGGAACCCTGAGTGTCTGGCATATTTTAAATATAGTCTTTTGAACTCCCAGGTCTCACATCTGTCACATCTCACCTCTGCAGGGGTTACATACAATTGCAGCCCAAAATAATCCATAAACCATTCATAATATAATATGGTCTTCCAAAGATACTGCAGGAAGTTGTATTATCTGTCACACTTTTTATTTGCCCTTTGTTTTTTATTTTTTAGGATATATTCAGATCAAATTTTCAAACTTTTTTCCATAACCATTAGAGCTAGAAACATACTTTTATCACTCAAATTAAAGCTAAGATTCTCACATAATCAAGGGATTCTGGAAGCTGGGGTTTTAAGAAAAAATACCAAATATAATGAGAATTGCAATAAAATTTAGAGAATTAGTAACACTGCTCACTTAACCCAAATCTGAAACTGAACTCTTTACCTGAACCTAAATCCAAACTATCTGTGTACAATGAGTATTTTGTCTTTAAATTATGCAATTATTGTCACCTCTAGACAACTGCACTGATGTAGTCTGGTTTCATAGTTATTTAATCTTCTATAACAGCATGTTTCTTAGAAAGTATCTTTACTTACACGTATGGAATTCTAAGTTGTTTTTAGTAACATATTACTGAAGTCCTTACTCAACTTTTACACAAATGTACTCATTTTCTACTCAGTCGGTATTCAAGCAAACTCCTATTGACAAGAGTGAAAATCTCTGGATTTGACACTGTAAGTATAAGATTAACGCCATACTGGGAACAAAACAAGTGCAACTCTACTTCACCAGTTTACATTAATGGCGCATTTGGCCCATTATAAGCTAGTTTATGGTTTAGAGAGCATAGCATCATGGTAATTCCCTACTGTTGTTAAATCGATACACAGAATGTTTAACTTACATTGGGAGTGTCCCCAGAGAGAGGAAGAAGGCACCTAGGTTCAGATTTCATACTAAGGACAGCATCTGTAACAATGCAGCATCTCCTACTACTGCACCTTAGCATGAATGGTGGCTAAACTAATTCCTGTCATGGGAGTTGAATTCAAAGCCTTCTGTCCAAGCGTGTTACCATTTGGGGCATACTGACCATTACTGACGTATGCTGATGACATATGAGATAGGAAGTATTATATTAGAAATAATGCAATAAGTATTTTAGTACTTTAATACCACATTTCATTTGTGCTATCGATGGTATTATTTTGAGTCCTTTTTGGGAGCTGTTTTTTAATAGTAACCAAAGTACATGGAATCTAGGTTCAAAGGGGCATCAGTTTAATCTCTGCTGTATCTTTGCAGTTATATTCAGATCAGATCAGTTAAATACAGTTCGTTTGTATGATGCTAATTATTTTCTGTTTTCTCTTATTACAGTGGTTATTACATTATTACATTACAGTGATTAGCTCATTTTCTATCTAATCTATCTATCATCATATTCTGCCTTGCTTTTGGATCATAAGATATGATACTCATGCAATTTTTTTTTTTTAAAGATGCAGTGTCCATGTGAAGCCCTTGCAGAGCTCCTTGACAGATTGGAGCCTGTAGCTCTGAAGGAAAAATTTATTGTGAACTTCATATAGTTCCTGTAAACTATGAACATTGGACTGATGCACTGCTGATGTTACCATTTTACCTTGCTAAACATTATTCAACTAAAAAATATTCAGCAAAATAAATAATTATTAATCACTAGTAATTTCTTCTCAAATGGAACTATTTCTTCAATGTTTAACACAAGCTATGTAACAGCACAGAATGCTAGGTCTTCTAATTTCACACTTTTGTCAGTATCCAAAACTGGACCACACAGATAACTACAAATTAAAAAAAGAGGTTATTAAAATCATGCTAAAAATAAAAATTAAGATTAGCAGTGAGGTGTGAGCTCATTTTCATTCTGTCCTAAGAAGTCTTCATTATCGAAAAATACTATACACACAATTGTCTTTTTAAATTACCATTTCATTTATTAACTCATTTGTGTTTTGCTCCTAAATTAATGCTACCTGTCCCAATGATTTTGCAATCTAGAGTGCTGATCCTGGAACATGACCATGGGGGTGCTAGACCTCTATGCCTAAGCAAAGCCCTGCTGATACACTGGGGCCTGAGGCCAAGCTCCTGAAAGGTATCTGGTATTCAGACCCTTAACTCCCAATGAAATTAGAAGTAGGGGTCTAAATACCTTTAAGGACCTGGCCATGCTGGGACCTCTGGAAAGTATTTTGCCCTCATCTCCCTATCTTTTGGGCAAGCCCAACTAGCTCTACGCAGACAGCAGCAGAGCGGAAAGCGTTAAACACCTCTCTCTTCCTCCCCCCGCCCACCGGGAGGAGTGTGAGGTTTGTCCGCTGCCGGGCGCCGTAGCGGCTGCAGCAGCGGTCCGGGTCCGGGCTGAGTATGGCCGCTGCCCGGCGGAGCTGGGAGGAGGAGGCGGCGGCCGATGTCAGTGGGGAAGAGGAGGAGAACATCCTCTACGACCTGCTCATCAACACCGAGTGGCCGCCGGAGACCGAGGTGCAGGTCAGTCCTCCTGCCCCCCCACGCCGGGTGGGAATAACCGCAGCGGGGGCGGGGAGGAGGGTGGCCACGTAGAGCTCTGCCAGGCAGGGGGGAGGGAGAAGGGGAGTGTGGATGGCGGGGTCTCTCTCCCCCCCCCCCAGCGGTGCGAGGTGCGGGGCTTGGGCTCACGTTGGGGGGATCTTGCACGGATGAAATTTACAGGCACACAGCAAAACCCTTTTGCCGGACAAAATGAGGCCAAGCCCTAACATTAATCCTGAGTGCGGGGATTCCTTCTCTCCAAGATGCTGAGGCCACTCTTATATGCAGCGGTCGTACATCCATCACGATAGCCAGGGCACGGACAAAACACCTGTACTATGCCACTGAATGCTGCTTTCAGTGGGAGGGAGAAGTGAGTCCCCTCCAGTTTGTCACCTCACTTTTACACGTGTGCTGTCACAGGTGCAAGAACAAATGTTTATAATGTGGGTGCTGAAAGCAGTTGAATGCAATTGTAAACCCTGTATATAATGGAAACCACTTCAAGCCAGGGGGTGCTGCTTCCCCCTAGCACCCTTAGTACTAACACCTATGGTTTTAGATATTTTTTTAAAAATCTTCTGTCCTTTTTATACCAATAACCAATATTGATTAGGTTTTTACTTTTTAACAAACATACAGAAAGTTGTCAGGGAGAGGTATTCATTGTGTAATTTACTTTGGGCCTGATCTCCAGAAATATTAAGTACTCACAGCACCAAAGGACTCAGTGGAAGTTCTTATGAAAACCATGTCCTCTGTCAAGTAAACAGTGTATGATGCAAAAGAAATTATTTCATATTAAAGCTCTGGCAGGGTTTGATACATCTGCAACATGTGCTGAGTGGAGAGGGCATACAATTTTTGGTATGTTTTCAGAGCTTGTCATGAGTAGATATCACAGCACAAAGTTTGGGTAAGCATTATTTCAAATTCACAAATTAGAAAATTGTAATTGTTGAAGTTCTGTTTGTTCTGCATGGACCATTAGAGAAACTTTGATCCTTTTCTATGGTCAGCGAATAGTGGCTTGCCCTTGTATCCTTGGGGACAAATTTTCCCTCTCTTCTTTTTCTATTCTTTCTCTTACTCTGTGCTATAAAATGCTAAGAATTCTGAAAAGTTAGGTGTTGGTTTCTCAAAGTAAAGCCAAAAGTGTCATCTAAATTTTGGTTTCCAATCTCTGTACTCCGGTTTCCCATGTGTAAAATGGTGATGGTAATAAAACCACCTCACCTCACAGGGGTGTTGTGAAGATAAACTTATTAGTGTTTGTAAATAACCAAGATACTGTGATGAGAGCTCCACAGAAAAGCCCATGATGGCTTTCTGTATTCAATGCAGGATTTGGATAGTGTGTAATAATGCATGAGGCCACATGTACGAGAATAAAAAAAGAAATATTGAATAGTTAACTGTTTACTGAACACTTCATTCTGTGCACTGAATGAAGCAGGGGTCATGTGGGGAGAAAAATGTATTTGATCACATAATTTAAAGACTGCCTGATAATGCTTAAGCATAAGGAGACTGAATTTTATGGTTGCCCATGTAATCTTAATTCTGGCATTTCCTAACTTTTGAGTGCTTGACTTTTCTACTTTTGTGTTCTTTTAAGGTAATTTTTATGAATGTGTGCTAGGCAGCCAACAAACATCAGTGCTAAATGGATATATTGTCATTGCAAAAGTAGATATGATTCATGTATAGATTTGCTTGAACAGAAAGAAATTTGAAGATTGTCCATCAAATATGAATGAATCAGAAAGGAGGTTTCTTAATGGGTTGGAAGATGGGTTTCTCTGTAACTATATGGTGTATGTAATTCCCAGTGGAGCTACGTTAAAGGGAGAGTAAATTCCAGTGTTCCTAATATGAGAGTAAGTTACTTACTTTTAGGGATTAAACAGTTGAAGAACAAGAGTACGTAGTTTAAGTTCAGAAGTGGATGCTGTAAACTTTCAAAAAAGTACTCTTAAAAGTAATGGGGGGAGACTTTCAAAAGTGCCTGTGCGATTTAGGAACTTTTCATGACTCCTTAGAATTTTCAGTGGGACTTAGGCTCATAAATCCCTTGGGCACACTGGGAAATCTTATGAATAAAAGAAACAGTTAAAACTTTGTCACTTATGGTTACTGTAATGCTATGTAGCAGGAGTGGCCAAACTTACTGACCCTCCGAAGCCGCCTACAGTAATCTTCAGAAGTTTGAGAGCTGCAACACACACACGCAGCGTGCCCCATGGGGCAGTACCTGCCAGGGTGCAGGGCTTCTTCCCCAATATCTCCTTGCTGGGCTAAAGCCCTTAGGCCCACTATCCCCCTTTCTGCTGGGCAGAAGCCTCTAGTCCTACCACCCCACCGCAGGGCAGAATCCCCAAGTTCCTTCCTGCCCAGTCTTGTAGGTGGAAGGGGGAGGCCCGTGGGGGGGTTCCTGGAACTGCACTGTAACTGTAAAAGAGCTGCATGCGGCTCATGAGCCACAGTTTGGCCACCCGTGCTATATAGAAACTGTGATCACATTGCTGCCTGGCTGATCAACTTCGCAGAGCAAATTGTGTATTGGGGCAGCTGTGTGTACTCCTCCCTTCAGCTCACCCACACTGAGGCACAAGAAACAGGCATTCTAAGGAGTTGCTCACACTGTGAAAGGTATTTCTTTAAAAATCTTTGCAAACGGTAAATAAAAAGAAATTCTACCTTAGGCCAAGATTTTCAAATCGGGATCCTAGAACTTAGGTGTCTGAAGATGCATTCATTTAGACATGTAACAAGCGGCCTGATTTTTCAGAAGTGCTGAATATCCCACAGTTCCCATTGACTTCAAAATATGGAGTCGGAAACCTAACTGTGGGCATTCATTTTTGAAAATCATAGCATTAGGAATTTAAAAAAAAATATATATTTCTACCTTTGTCACTGGCATGATTGTCATAAAACCATCTGCTCCATTAACCTAATCATTGACCTAAGAGTAGTTGTACTTCCTTCCTTCAGCTCGTGGTGCTGTGAGATTTTGACCAGAGAATGACAACCATATGTAAATGAATTTTTATTGAATTTAAACCAGTGGCTTTCAACCTCTTTTTTTCATTTGCAGACCCCTAAAAAACTTTAAATGGAGGTCTGGGCCCCTTTGGAATCTTAGAAATAATCTGTGGATTCCCAGGGGTCTGTGGGCCACAGGTTGAAAACCACTGCTTAAGCTCTGCTTGTGATGTCTTCCTTTCCTCTTTATCTATGCTATCCCTCTGTTCTCATACTCCTTTTCATTTCTGGTTTAAATCTCTTCCTCCTTCCTTTTCTTTTTCTTTGAGAAGTAGTCTCCTCCTCTTTTTATAGGCAAGAGCACTTAGCCCATGTTCTGTTATCTCTCCCTTCTCTTTGGATCTTACTTTTGGTTGTGTGTACTTTTTCCTTTCGTGATTCTCTGCTTTCCCTTTTGTCCTGGCTGATTATATTGCTTCCTCCGCTTGCTATGTAGCTCTCCTGCACTGCTCGTTTCTTCATGAGATAGAAATCGTGAGTTCTCTGTGTGCCAGGCAATGGATACAAAATGGGGTGTAGTAGCATTGCTGCAGAAGTAGAGTATTAGTGAGATTATGTGAGAGAAGGAAAGGTAGAAGAAGGGTACTGAGGAGAGAAAATGGTCTCTGAATAGGTGTTTTACTTGACTGAAATATATATAAAGAGACCTGTTGCTATTGAAAGTTCTTACTCTTTCACAAAATAAGAATTTTGAGCCAGAGACTTTCTCATGCATGATCAGAATGTAGTACACCAGTGATGGCACATTGAACAATTGTATCCTATGATAATAATCTGTTTTTATTACAATTTGGCACATACTGAAGTTCAGTTATACAGTCTCTTAGCTTATGCAGTTTCATATGGAATTGGGAATACTCAAAATTAAATGAGATGTTTTTAGAGGAGCAGAGAGTTTATCAAGTGCATTATTCACGGAGTATGTACATGAATATTGGATTGTTCAGATGTTGCATGATTAATATATTGTTGTAATTACAGCCAAGAGGGAACAAAAAACATGGTGCATCTTTTATCATCACTAGAGCAATTACAGGTAAATATGACTTATTTTCATTGAAGGATTGTTGACTGGTTTTATATTTATGGCTTAAATGATCTGTGTGTGGGTTCTGCTTACAGGCTTTGCTATGCCTGGTATTGTGATGGGGCTAGTACAGGGGTTCTCAAAGTGGGGGTTGAGCCTCACACTCAGAGGCTTGCTATGTGAAAGGAGTCATCCGTACAAAAGTTTGAGAACTGCTGGACTAGTAGAATGGAACGTATACTATGTATCAATCTGGGAACAGCTTTTGATCATTTCCCCCTCTGTATCTTCTTAGTTGTGAGTTTGTTCTGGTTAGATCAGGGGTTCTCAGACTTTTGTATTGGTGACTCCTTTCACGCAGCAAGCCTGTGAGTGTGACACCCCCCCCTTATACATTAAAACCACTTTTTTGTATATTTAACGCCATTATAAATGCTGAAGGCAAAGCAGGGCTTGGGGGTGGATGCTGATAGCTTGTGATCCCACATGTAATAACCTTGGGACCCCTTGAGGGGCCCCGACCCCCAGTTTGAGAACCCCTGGGCTAGATAGTACCCCATTGGGGCACACTAATAAAACATGCATCTGACAAGCATATGTATTACTGCAGAATGATCTTGAGGTTTTGGCATGTGCCTTGTCAGACCTAATGGTTTTTAGTTAAGATTTCTACAAATCTTCTACAAAATGCATTTTAAAATCATGGCATGCTGCTATTACTATGATGTATGCATGTTAGTAATTTTCATCTTCCAGATACTTTTCACTGAGTTTTCAAAAGTGCATGGAGTTTGAACTCTGTATTTACTTATTTCATAAAATTTGAGATTCAGTGGTCAAGTAGAAAAATGAAGAATATTCTTTTTTCTAAGAGTTCCCAGTGTCACAATTCAGGGCAACTGCACCTGTATTCCCCTTCTATGATCAAGCAAGTGCATCCACTCTAGGCTTCTGGCACCTCAGCTGTTGCCTCTCTCCCTTCTGACCAGAGTAGTTCCAGGCTGAACAGTTCCCTGCGTAAATTGTGACCTCCCTATCAAAAGACAGGCTGCTTAAGTAGGCCTTTTTGTCTTTTCTTGAGAGAGATGTGTTTGCCACAGTTAATCTACTCTACAGCTCTTCTTAAGCAAGCACGTTTTACTCTTAAGGCAAAAGCAGTACAGAGAAAACATGTTACAAACAATAAAAGAACCTACACACGTGCTAATAAACTTACCAGAAGTCACTCCAACTCCAACATCAGCTGTGGCTGATGAACAGTCTGTCATACCCCACACAGGGTTCTTCCTATGGTTTCAAGTTTGTAACACTCTTTGCTCAGAACAAAAACACAGTTTTAGGGAGTCTCAGTAGGCCAAAGTCTTCCAGCCCCTCCCTAAGGATTGAGGCCTTCGTGGACCAGAGGTTTTGTCCATTTACTGAATCAGGAAGAACACCATGAGTCAGTTTACTAACAGGTTATTTGTCCAAAAAATCCTTTCTTTGTCTGTTGCTCCCTAGAGAATCCAGTTTGAATTAGTTTATGTGAATCTTTCCTGGCAGTAGTGTTACTCTGGAGGTGTTACAACCGGAATGACTTTGACTGATCACCTTCTTTTGTTCTCACTTCCTGGAGGTGCTGTATTTTTACCTTTTCCATGGAAATACATAGAATCCCTCAATAACCCATTAACAATTACATTTTTAATAAATGGACCCCAATGGAAACATAATTCAGTACGGTTTATCCAGGAGATTGCCCGATTTGTCACACCCAGTTCTTTTTATTTTCCGCTGTTATTGGAGAACTGATTTTTTTTTTAAACTGTTGAAGCAACTGTCTCAATTTATTGCTTTTCTCTTTTCATAGGTCCTGCATTATTTTTGCTTCAGTATATCTGGTACAGGTAGGTTTGTTGAAATTGGAAACAAGAATATTAAAATTTTGCCAAATATTATTCTTCCTCATAACTTTTTTTGCTTTAGAAGGTTATTTTTTTGCCATGCAAGTAAAGACACTCCTCCCTCCTCAATCCTGCTTCTCTTGAGAATTACTGTTTCACTGAACCCAGTTTATGGCCACATTGTGCTTGTTAAAGCTGCCAACAAGTATTGGCGGTCAGAATTTGGCCACAAAAGTGAGTTTCTGCACTAAAAGGTGACTGTAAACACCCAAATGGCATTGTGTAGGGTTCCATGTTTATCTCTGTGACTCCATTTCATAGTGCTGAGTCATAATAAACAGTATGCGTAGATTTATATTATTGGCCGTGGGGCTCTCTTTCCTTGTGTTGACACTGTACTGAATACACTGGGTGCTTTTAAAATAAGTAAATGATCAGACAGGACCAGTTCCCCAACTCCTTAAAATGAGACATATCATTCCTGCTGTGACCCCAAATATAAGGAATTGGAAGGGAAAGAGGATGATCATCTCATTCTTGTTACTAGCAAGTGCAAGATTCTATGTAAGGGGGTCCTGTGATCAGAAGCCTAACTATGAATGGCTGCTGCACCTCTGACCCCGTGGAATGATAGACTTTTATACTTGCTAGTCCCTTGAGACAATTAAGATGAACCTGCTAATCCACCAGGTAAGTGACTGTCAAACATGCTAGTCATTCTGAAATTTAGCAGGACATAGTTTTCACGGATTTGGGAATTTCTGTTTGTTTGGTTTGAGGGCCATACCTCTCTTGATAAACAATGTCCCCTGGTTCCATTTTCTGTGTGATTTGATGGACAATAGTGTTCTTGTCTGCAACTCACGTGTTTTTTCTTTTCCTTGAGCTTGTACACTCTCTAGACTTTATCTGTGCCACTAGACGCGGGGTTCTCAGGACGAATTATTTGGTGGCCTCAGAGTGCAGCTACCAACTCTTGCTGGTGGCCGATCTCACATTTTTTCCTAAAATACTTTAATTAGCTCTAGGAAAAACAAATAAATATGCACATATACTTATACAAATCATTGTAATTTATTTGCTGCTAGCTAGTAAATCTGCTATGAAAAGTGATATTAACCAACATTCAGGTATCACTTTTCACAGCAGACTTACTCAGCCCCAGGGAGTCTGGGGACAAATAATCCCTAGATGAAGGATCGGAGGATGCTTCAGGGGCGATGGGAGGTGGATGCAGCTGGGGGGCTGGGGCCTGCCTCTCAGTGGCCAGAGCCTGCCTCCCTTGCCAACCCTGGGCTGAAGCCCAAATTCAGAGCCCCACCTCCCCTGGAAAGATGGGGACTTCACCAGCTGTCCAACCCTTGCTGGAAGCCCCAGCAACCAACAGCAAAGCTGTTCATCCAGGAGCACCAGGGAGGGCAGGGAGTGGATCCTTCTGCTTCAACACAGCTCAGGAGGCTGTGGCCACAAGAAAAGCCCCTGGTGGCTGCATGCCCACGTTGAGAAATGCTGTACTAGACGTATTCAAGTTCTTGGTTGAGCTTGTAAACTGTATGTTTCCTTGGCCCTGCTCCCTAGAGTGCTGAGTTCAGACTTACTACTTTTCTCCATTCTTACTATGCATCTTATGATATTTACCTGCGGTGAGCATTCTCAAGTCATTAGAAATCTTCTTATGTCATTCTCCTTCCTGAAGTGCTTGGCAGGGCCCTAGACATGATTGTGGACTATGCTACTGACTTGTAAAGTGATTTGCCTGAGGTTAGACAGCCTCTTAACACCTTAGTTTTCTCATCTCTAAAATGGGGTTATACTTATACATGCTGCTTAGAAATCATTTGATGACAAACATAGTCATCTAAAAGTGCAAAGCATTTTTGTTTTTTATACAAAACTTGAAACAAACACAATTATATTCAGAATCAGTTCATGCTACTGTAACTTCCTCTGAATTTTACAGTATTCCAACATGCAGAAGAGTAACTAGTCACTTTTTTAAGGATTACATGTATCCACTTGAAAGTTGTGACCTAGTTTTGTCAGAAGTCTAAAATAACAATTTTTCCAATAAGTAATTGGGGTTGGCATAGGGATAGAAGGGACAGAATACAATGCATGTCTCACAAAACACACAGTAAAAATTGTTCCGATAAACTCATACTATCGTGGACAAAATAAAAATGTAAATTTAGGTTCTCTTTCAAGAAATAAAGGAAAAAATACAAGGAAGACTCCCGAATTGGAAGAGCCACTGTTTCCATCGAACTGTCACATCATTGCTAATCTTAATTTGTAAATCAGTATAATGTGTTTAAAATCAAATGTTCTAGAAAGGTCTCTAGCAGGATATAGTATACGTAAATGACAGTCTTAGACTGTAAGTTTCATTATTTAGGTTAAATTCAATATTTAGTCTGCCATTTAGTCAGATTCTAAGTTTTTGATTTTTCTTGTCTCTCTCTCATTGGCTGGATCCCTTTGGTATCATTTGCATGGCAAGATGTTTCTTTCAAATAGCAGTAGACTACACAAGTAAATAAATCTGTCTGTGTATACTTTTCTAACATGAAGTGTGCACCTGGGTTTTGATCTTGGAATTGGATCAGGCGTTTACAGCAATACGTTGCCTTCTGAAGTCATTGGACTTCAGGCGGGCATTTAGGTCTGTATGCATGGATCCATTTGCCTTTTCGGGCCTTCATTTGTGTATGTTGTGGGAAATTTCTTTTAAGATTTCATAACGTATGCATTTGTTGTGTAAAAACAAAAGCACCCAAAGTAGTTTTGGACCTCTGACTTCCAGCTGGGAATCTTTTTTTCTGAAATAGACAATAACTTTTAGGCTAATATGTTTAGAGTGACCTTTTGAAATCAATTAATCTGCCATGTATTCTTTACATATTACTGTTTTGATATATATTGTATCCATTTTAAAACCTCACATTCTAATCTAAATATACTTGTAATTTCAGTCCTGCAAAGTTTTCCCTCCCTGCTGGGCTTGTTCGTCTGGTTAGCAAGCAGATCAACTGGCATCTAGTGCTTTCAAGGTAAGAGGAATATCATTTTTCTTTCTGTGTGCTTTGTTGACATGCACATTGTTTTATATACATTTGTGGGAGGAAAAAAGGCAAACTCACTCTTTCTAGTAATTTTTGTAATAAGAGTTAAGTTGGTTGAGCAAGCATATAAAAAACTCTATTTAGATAGCAATAATTTAGCTTTATCAGAGAGACATGGGCTAAAGAAGGAGAAAATAAGCTATGGGTCCAGATTTGGTCATGAGTTTAACTTTGGTGGCCTCCCTGTCCCTAAGCCTAGTGATTTGGCAGTCTTGTCTGAACCAGCTCATTTAGTTATACCCATCATATCTGCTGTGTGTGGAACTGCATGCAGGCTTCCATCCTCCTCCTGCTCACCCCTGAATGCGAGCTTAATTTGCATGTAAAGAGGGTGAATAGGATAAATCTTTGGCTGAGAATCTATTGGATGATTGACTTGTCAGGGCTTGCTTTGCTAAAGTCCTAGAACCTGCAAGATGCGATGTCATCAAGTTCCATTAAAGTTAGTGGGAGGTGAGTATAAGTGGTTTCCCGGAGCTGCTCAGCACCTTCTAAGTCTGGCCTTTAATGTGTGGAAAAATTCTGGGACTGAAAATAGCTGTTTTGCAATAGTTAAATAAAATGAATGATTTTTTTTCTAAGAAATGGAAAATGTATATATAGGAGGATTGCATGCCCTGATGTTAGTTTGTAATAGCTTTACACAGGGTGTTTTACTGTGGCTCTCAAACATAGTGTGTGTCATATTGGATCTGAACAAAGGTCCAGTGAGACTGGTATCCGGCTGAAGGCAATGGTCTATGCCTGATACTTCAGAAGAAGGGAGGACCCCTTCCCTCAATTGTGCAATGCTGTATATTTTGCAGCAGGATGGGAATTTCCTTCATCGCCCCTGTAGTGATCAGCTGACACCCTGAAGCATGATATTTGATTAACTCTTGTCTTAACAGGCATAATTACAAATATTTCTGGCTTTGAAATTATCCTTCAGCAGTGTTTGACTCTGATCTCCTTTGGAACAACCATTTTAGATGTTTTTAATAGTGCTAATAAAAAATGAGATATTAATAGTACTGAGTGATATGGTGCAGCCAGTGATGTATGGAATCTAACTGTGCTAATTTACATAATGGGGACCAGTATCTTCTAGTAATTGTCACCACCAGAGCCACCCAGAAGGGGGAGGGGCAGGTGGGGCAATTTGCTCCAGACCCTGCAGAGGATCCCACAAGAGTTTTTCGGGGCTCCTGGAGCAGGGTCCTTCACTTGCTCTGGGGGCCCCGGAAAACTCTCGTGGGGCCTGGGCCCCCAAAGCTTCTTCCGCTCCAGGTCTTTGGCAGCGGGGGGTCCTTCCGCCCCGGGACCCGCCGCCGAAGACCTCAGGCCCCCTGAATCGTCTGGGTGACCCTAGTCACCACCCAATTATTTTCACTTGGAATGTAAGACAGAATTTAAATCTGAGTTTGTAAAATGATACCTAGTTGTGTGACCCATGTTTAACAAAAGCAACTTTTTATTGTAATTGAATTTTAACATGAAATGCTTTTTTCCCCTCGTTTCAGTAATGGGAAACTGTTGGCAGTTGTTCAGGACCAGTGTGTAGAAATCAGGTAACTCAGTATTATCTATCGTTTCACTACCAATTTCATGGAGTACCTTGAAAAAATGAAGTTAGGGATTTATAAGCTATTTTTTTAAAGTTAAAGTTAAATTTTTGTATTTTAGGCATCATAATTTGTGAAATAGTCTTAGAACCCATTAACTGTAAAAGCAGGAGCTTTACACCCTCAGCCTTATTCCTGACACTGCCCATAAACACAAAAACTACATTTTAAAAAATGAAGACACATAGAGGCATGAACAAGATGGATGAACCTCACTAAGCACATTTCATGATCTTTCACTGCTTTTGTCCTCCTTTGCATCTTCCTCTCCTTTGTATTTTATTTCTTGCTCTGTTAAGTAATCTCTGGCTTTAACCTTCTGAGGTGCTGAGTGCCCTCATCTCCCATTCAAGTCACATTGCAGAAAGAAGAGGAGTTGTTTGGTATCTCACTGGATTGTGGCAAGGAGCTGTCATTTTACTTATCTGTAAAGTGCCTTGAAAACTTATGGTGCTGTACAAATAATACTGATTTGAGTAAAATGATGTAGAGAGTTTTACTTTCCTCTCCCCCAAAAAGACAACGTATCCACCTTCATTTGCAAGTTCAATAGCAACCACCTCATACTTATCTGCAGAACAAGTGTATTTGCTTGCTTCCCAAAAATCCATTTGCTGGAAGATCAAACCTGCTATTTATATGTAAAAGAAGAAAATGTGTGAAAACCATTTTGATGAAAATAGACAAAACATCACAAATATCAAACTTCCTAGAATGTAAGGTTGAAGTTTGCATTTTTACTGTGTAGCTGTAACTGGCTGAATTTTTACATTGTTTATGAAATACTAGCCTTAAAGGATACTGAGCTTGTGTAGATCCCACATTTACCTGCCTAGTTTTTCAGGTGCTAATATAATCTGGTGGAAAGGATGCCTCTGACTCTTTTGAGCAGTTTTTGTCCATGGATTGGAAAGAGAGAGATCCTATGTTTTAAACCATCTTGGCTGTCTGAGGATGGAATCAAATGTCTTAATAGAAAGTAAAATTAACTATGTGCAAATTCTTATTTTATAAATGCTGCAGTATTTGTCAGTTTTCTTCATCAAAATTCAGTTAATTACATGTGTTCATGATTTACAGGTCTGCAAAAGATGACTTTGGATCCATTGTTGGAAAATGTCAAGGTATGCAAAACTTTTTTTATGGCAAGGAGGTTTCTTAAGCAGTATTATTGCTTATTGGGTTTAAAAGATTATTCATATGCTCTTTTAAGGAAGTACCTTTTAATAACATTGATACAGTTTGACAGACTGTGTTTTCTCCACTTTTTCCTTCCTCTTCCCTAACTAGGGTACTGAGCCTGAATCTCTGATGTGGAGAGGGTAGAGTTAAGAGCATGTTGAGGCAGTTGTAGAGTATTGAATATAAAAAAAATAGACAGGCTACAAGCATTGATGTGTACAGAAGTATCTTGGTTATGGTGTGACTGCACAGTGGTTCAGCTGTCCTCTACCAAAGCTCAGTTAAAGATCAAATAAATGTTTGTAATAGGAGCTGAAGGGAGTACTTCATATATATATATTTTTTTTAAGGTACCATAACTCTAAAACAGAGTCCTTTACCTTCTCTATCCTGTTAATCTGGCTACCTCCTGCCATGCTTGGGGAAAATTTCAAAAGCATGGGCCATAAATCTCATTGACTTTCAGTGAGACTTAGGCTCCTAAATCATTTTGAAACTGAGATTAAGGTGCTTTTGGAAAGGTTACCCGTTGTGTTTAAATGACTCCTTCAAATGTGACAACTTTTATGTCTGAGGAAGGGAGCTCTTCCTTTAAAACAGCCATATCAATGCAGTATGATGGTAGGACAGATGCAATAGTGGTCATAAAGTAGAATTACAGTAAGCTTCCAAAAATTTTTTTACAATAATTTTCAATAGGGTAATACTGTAGTGCTGGAAATGAAAGGGGCTATATTGAACTTATACTATATGTACCAAACAAGTCAGTCTCTCTCTTTCCTTCTGCTAGTCTTAATTTTCTGTCTGTTAGATAATGGGATAGGCTGCCTGGAATAGGCTGTCATCTTCTCTTTGCTCATTATCCCAGTGGATGCTTATTTTCAGGTGGTAGGATGATCAGTTATTGTTGCTGGACAATAATAAGTGCACAGTGCGATGATTGAACTCTTTATGGTATTTAGAGAATACACTTTTATGTAGCACCTATCTACAAAAATTATTGTGTCTGTGTAATAAGGAAATTTGAGGCAGAGTGTCTGTTATATCTCTTCCATTTTTTTACACCACTCTATTTTTAAGATTATTAAAAAGATTCCCACATATGCAGGCAGTACATTGATGCTGTGTTAAGAATGACATATTTATAGTACAAAAGTTAGGAAATTCAGATTCCTAGTCTCAAGGTTTTCCACTACAGCGGATGAGTTACAGTAAGATTCATTTACGTGATCCAACAAAACTCTGTATTGTCGTAATTAAGATTCAGAAAGTTGATAGATGAAAACAGTTGAGTCCAGTTTATAGTGTAACCATTGAAACCATGGCCATATTATTTTTATGAATACATCTTATATCTTCCATCTCTGTAGTGCTGAGGGATCCTAACACACAGTGGAGACGAGTGGCATGGAGTCATGACTGCACACTGCTTGCCTATGCTGAAAGCACTGGAACTGTGAGAGTATTTGACCTGATGGGCAGTGAGCTCTTTGTCATTTCTCGGGTATTTACCCTCTTTATTAAATAAAGTTTCATACAGTGGAATCCTGCGTAACTTGTATGCACACAAATGACTGCTTCTACTCACTCCTCTGTAGAAGTTTAATAACAGTATATTCTAGTGCAAGGACTTGCACTTCAAAGACTGTTACTTTTACAAAAGTGCTATTACAGTTTAGTAGTGTAGTATGAAGTATTTATCATGACTAAATACAATTGAGCTGTAAGTGTTAAATGAACAAGTACATTATTCCTGTTTATTATTTTTGCTGAAAGTACCAATTGATCTTCAAAGAACACAGTTGACTGGAACTTTATCTTGACTCTCATCCAAAAATATGGCAGATCCAAACTTTTGGTAGCCTCTGACACTTTACTGGGGCATCACACTCGGAGGCAATGATACTCAGACTGAGCTCGTGAGCTGCAAGTGCTCTCTTATGTCTCTCCTGTGGCTCTTTGCAGCACGTGATATTGAAATACTGTGTGATTTAATTATTAACCAGTCTAAGTTATTAACCAATCATTTTGCAGTAAGGATAATATGTGTGTATACTATTTGTATACACCTATATAAACGAAGCAGTGAATTGACACTGGCTATGGCTCTTTTGGGTAATGTTTATCACTGATTTGGCTCCTGAACCACTGAGGTCTAAGTATCACTGGTCTAAGGGAACACTGCCAGCACCGCTACCCACAATAGCATCCGAATTTCCATTTTCTTTTTCTCTTATAAAAGTACTGATCAGGTCTGAAACTGCAGCTTATATTCTGATTTGATCACAGTCCAAAGTTGGCATTGCTGCTACAGGGATCTCAACAAAGTGATCTTTTATTTGAGGAGACGTAATGCTGTTTGCAGCAAGCTAATAACAATTTCAGAATTAAAAGCAATAAACCTTTCAGAGCCTGAAGGACAAGTTATTATGAGCTAACATTTTTGGATATCTTTTAATCACTTTCCCTCAATGTATTGTCTAAGCACCTTATGTTCTGTGTTAACGACTGCTTTTTTCTTAGTATTGTGAAGGGCAAACTCATTTCCCCTGGAACTAATGCAATATATGAATTATTTCTGCTAGTTCAGCTTAGCTGCTTTCTTGTGTTTTACCTATAAATGTCTGTCTTTTTTTTTGGTAAAAGGCAACCAGTTTTCCAGGAGATTTGAGCTACGCAATTGCTGGATTGATCTTTGTAGAATATAAAGCAAGTGCCCAATGGTCAGCTGAACTGCTAGTCATCAATTATCGTGGAGAACTGAAAAGTTACCTTGTAAGGTAAAACTAACTCGCATGCTTGTGGTACATTTCAGAACAAACTTAAAGAGCCTTTTTTTCCCTTATAAAATATAAACTGTGTTCATTTTTCCTGGTCTAGTGTTGGAACAAACCAAAGCTTCCAAGAGAGTCATAGTTTCAACTTCAGCAGCCATTATGCCCATGGAATAACTACAGTGGTTTATCACCTTGGGCACAGGTAAGCTTTTGATCAGACTAAATAAAACGTGAATAATCATTGTAGTGATAAATAACTAAAGAGTACTGCTTATAGTTATATGCATCCACACAGTGGTTCTTAGGAATACCTGTTGCTGATTAGCTGTCTCTAACTATGAATGGTCTCTGGGCGGATTGTGTCGTTTTACTGATACAACTCTACCCCGATATAACGCTGTCCTTGGGAGCCAAAAAATCTTACTGTGTTACAGGTGAAACCGAGTTATATCGAACTTGCTTTGATCTTCCAGAGTGCGCAGCCCCACCCCCCCAGAGCACTGCTTTACCGTGTTATATCGGGTGGTGTTATATCTGGCTAGAGGTGTAGTTCAGGCTCATCATGCAGAACACAACTGCAAGAATGTAGTTCTCTTTGGAATGTATGGGAAAGGTAGAGGAACTTCATGGTAATTGTGGCTTCCATCCTGCAAACTCGTGAACTCAGTGTAACAGCTTGCATACGTATGTGCAGGATCAGGACCTAAATTTGTAATTCTGCTTTATTTGAGCATGATCTGATGCCCATTAAAGTCAACAAGAGTCTTCTCATTAGGATCATGCTCTTAGATGTCACATTCCCTTTTATTAAAATGGAATTTACTACACAAAGCTATAATTTCCCGCTTTCCCATGCATATAAATTGGATCTACTTTCTCTCCATTTTTCTGTATCTGAAACTGATAATATCTTCTTTCTATGGGATGGTTAGTTATTTATTAAGAAATTAAGTATTCAATGTTACTCTTTTATGTTGTGATCAGAGTATTTTTCACATTATATTAGAATTTGGCTTCTAAAATATTGTTGCCTCTTTTAACCTGAGTGACTCGTCAAAGTTTGGGGCCCTGCCAATTGTTAGACATGGAATTTGAAGTTGATGGGATCTGGTATTTTCTGTGATGCAGTCTTGTTTATTTACAAGGAATGTGCAAAGTCTTCGGTGTTACTTAATACTTTCAAACCAGCGTTGGTTAAACACTCTGTCAGAGAGCAGAAACTACAGGCAGGCTCCGCTCCCACAGGCTTATATGAGAAATGCCTTTTTTACTTCAGAATGCTTTGAAGTCACATAGTAGTTATGAAATGTGTAACTACTTCACTTGACTGATGAAATCCTCCATTATTGCATCAAATATTCCTAAATACACAGGTTAGTTATTTACAGTACTGTAACTTTTTTGTTGGTCCTTACCACAGGAATGAAGTATTATGTGTTGAGCTATATAGAGAAACTCACATTATAGATGTTGAGGAATAGTGAGTCTTCTTCTCTTGCTTACACTGATGTAAATCAGGAATAATCCATAGAAGTCAATGGGATTACTCCAACATAAAACATCATGGTGTATGATCAGAATGGGGCCTAATAATCCAGCAGTGCCAGTTGTTGTTAATTTTTTGTGATAAGTTCTCTGTGTTTAAAAATGACACTTTCTGTGGGTGGTCAGTGATGCTGGAGTTTAGTGGCAGTGAAAATGTTAACTCCTTTAACAGTTATCCAAAGTAATCTTTTTCAGCTAATCCAGGATGCCAGTCTCTGTTTTGAGAGAGTTTTGTTCATGGGAGGAGATGTAGGGACGCTTGCTGATGTGACAAACCTGCTTTTCCACAAAATGGAACAATATTATCCCAAATGCCAAAAATGTTCAGAGGAATTTTCTTAAATTCCTTATGTGGCTCTCAATTATCAAATAAAGCACCAGACGTTAGAATGAGAAGATCATGCTGTATTGTTTGTGTAACATCAGATTCATGTAAAATGTACAGTTTTGAATCACATTTTTTTATTTTTATGCATAGTTTTTCTTTGCATTTGAAATTTTTCAACTACATGAATAGAACTGTCAGGCTTTGATATTCAAAGCTTTTCTATGTTGATTTTGTTTGTAATGTGTCAGGCACAGATAGTGGACTTGAAAGACTGGCTAATTGTGGCTGCTCTTCATTTGGATTTAGATGAGGTTAGGAAGTGGCTTCCATTCCTTTTTTTTTTAAAACTTATGTTTAATTATTTAATACACTTGTGTCTCTAAAACAAATATTTCCTTCATATATTAATCCATTTTTAAAAACCTCACTCTCTTTTCAGTTTTTCTTCAATGGCAGTGCATAAGAGCAAGAGTCTAAACTTTGGTCTTGGAAAGTGGAATTTCTCCTATGAGAACTGATATTGTTGCTGTTTGAGACTGAAAATTGGGGCTGTAATTTTCAGAGATGAAGCTAGGCATGTCTTCCATTGCACCAACCAAGTTGAAAAAAGTTAAAGGCAACATCACTGTGTTGAGGTGTGGGGAACGTCTACTCTGATTATGCAGGCCTAATGAGATGGCCATGCTTACAACTCAACAAATAGCTTTTTCCTTAGCAAGGAGAGCATCAATCGGGCGACCCCAGGACCAGCGCACCAAGCACATGCCTGGGGAGACAAGACGGGGGAGAATAGGGGGTGGCAGCCTGCCTGTCGCTGTGAGGGTGGCAGTCGGGCTGCCTTCTGCGGCATGCCTGCGGGAGGTCCGCAAGTCCTGTGGTTTCAGCGGAAATTTGGCGGCGAGTGTGCCGAAGCCGCAGTACCGGCGGACCTCCCGCAGGCATGCCGCTGAATCTGCGTTACCAGCGGACCTCCCACAGGCGCGCGCTGAAAGCTCCCTGACTGCCGTGCTTGGGACGGCAAAATACATAGAGCCGCCCCTGGCATCAATCCTTCTGCTTTACAGTCTTTTTAAGTAGGAGACTTGCATCTTGGAGTTAACTGATTTAGTGGGTTAATCCTGGCTTTGGTCAGAAGTGAAGGAATTTGGTCATCTACTCCCTCATTTGTTCATATCACGTAACTTGGCATAATTCAAATTCAGTACAAGTGACAGCCTTCTCCAGCATTCTTAGTGAGTCTAAGAATCCAGGGTATTATAGTTCAGAGTTAAAATGTTTTGGCAGAGCTCTATGGAGAAACTTATACAGCACCTGGCTGCACTGGGTCTCATTCAGGCCAAGCCTATTAGCTCTTGACATTTACTGTGTTTGCATCCAGATCTTAAAAACAAGCCATCTTTCTTGCTGCCAGATTTGTGATCAAGACTTGATTAAACCTTCAGGATGAATTTTACTGTACTGTGAGGAATATCGGCTAATTCACTAGCTCATAGTACATGTGTGTGACTGATCCACCCATTACTTGGATGTTCTTGGCTGTTTCGTTCTCTTTGTGGAAAAATTGCATCATGTTTTTTTTTTTTTTTTCATATTAGGTATATTGGCTGCTATGGAATTTTTAAAAAAGGAAAATAAATCAATTGATGTATTTGACAATTGAGTAATAGAAACTCTGAATATCATGCAGTTACTTGCACACAAAACAATCTAGTCAAAACTATTTATGCGTGGAAAACTTTTGAGATAAATAAAATATTTATTGCATAAAAAGTATTTCTTATCCCAGTGGATTTGGTCAAAGTCTTTTGTTTGCTTGATATTAGTAAGTAAAGCAAACAAAAGCATCAGACAGTATTATCGGGTGCCTTTTTGTTAGAAATGTTCAGTAGCCAAAGGATTAGCAATTATGGCTGATTTAATAGGAAGTCTACAGTCGATAAAAATTGTTTCCTCATTTTATGTAAATATGGTCTGTTCTATGAGGATAAGTAACATTCTGGCACGAAAAGAAAGATATATTATACCTAGTGCTGGAGGATGGCTTCCATCAAAGCTATCAGCATGTAGATATGGTCCTAAATTCATAATAATAGTATCATTAAATCTTGAACGGTTGGAAAAACTTATGTTCAGTAGTATTTAAAAATCAGTATTTGAAAGATTTTTTTAATTCTGTGGATAAAGAGAATGAAACAGATGATACTTTGACCCTGTGAGTGGGCAAATCCTCTGTTCCTCTTGATTTTTGCATTCATTCTGGGTGTCAGAAAATTCTTGACTTCTGACACCAGAGAGCTCAAGATTCTTAAGCAAAGCCTTTTCTTGAAGTTATTCTTCTTGTCCAGAAAGTGAGACAATTTAAAGGGAGACAGCTAGATTAAAAATTGCCTGATTGTGGACCTATGTGAATGCTTTATTGAAGTGTTAAGAACTTCAACTGTCTAATTTACATGCCACTGTTTTACTTACTGTTTGTTTGCTTTCTCCTTTTGTGTGTGTGTGTGTGTGTGTATGTGAGGAAAAACCAGATTGGTTCATTCATTAGCTTACGTATAATATTATCATGTAGTCCTGTAAAATTGCTACATAATGGAAGTTCACATTTAAAGTGCCACACAGTTGTGGTTAAGAGTCTGTGCTTTCATTTTAAAACAAATTTAAGACTCAAGATGCAATGATTGCAAAGTAAATAAATATAATGATGCAGTGTTGTTCAGTTGAGTCTGCAGACATCTTGAAACAATAGCTGTGTGAAAAGTGTAAACTGTGAAGTTTCACTGCTGATAATATTAACAGACATGTTAAACATGTCTGATGTTGTTTGATGTGATGTCAGGATTAGGAGCTGAGTACAGTTAAGCATCCTTTTGCCAAAATGGGTTGGAGTACAAGATGAGAAATTTAAATCCATCCCTTAAATTTTAAAGTTACCTCATCAGCTTCCCATAATGGGAGGAGACAGAGGAGGTTCAAAAAGCCTGAAGTGCTTCTTGAACAGCAAAACCAAAGCCTCCACCTGTGCCTTCCTAGATGTAAGTAACCCTAATTGTCCCCTTTCTCAGAGATTCCCTGAAGCTTCAGGATAGCGATTGGTCGATACTTCCATTCCTCAGTCAGAAGATAGAGCTTTTCTCAAGGGCCAGTGCAAGGCTGCAGAGCCAACTTCCACAGGAGCAGACCTCATCACTTTCCATTCTAAGTGCAAGGCACTGCTTTGATCTTGCTATCAAAATATATATATATATATATAGCACATAGTGGGGCTGACATAAAAGAAATCCATAAAACCCTCACAGAATTTTCCTAGAAAATGACAAGTGCTGGTCACCTTCCATAATGCACTTTTGGGAGGTGCTCGGACACTATGGTTATGAGGACGGTATAAGAATGGGTCCTTGCCAGGGTTGGCCTACCAGCAAGATAAGCTAGCAGAAAATCCATTCGCCCTTTGGAACTCTTATCTCTAGATCTAGATGTTCCACTGGTGATCAGATATGTAGGTTTTTTTGTCAGAGAGGGACAGTGCTTAATTTGTAATGAAAGAGTTTCTGGGGCTCAAGCAATCTTTTTACATTCATAATTGATGCAACGAGGCCAGAGGTGCGGGGCTATGAGCTGCCAAGCCTAGAGCTGTTGGTGCTCAGCCCTGCCACAAATTAAGCACTGGAGGCACAGTTCATCGACCTCATTCTCAGGGCCTAAAGTTGTTCTGTGTGGCAGAGTGCGTAGAGAGAGAGAGCATGGACGCACAGGGAGACCGTGGTAAAATATGATGTATAAAACCAAGCAGACAAAATCCCCACAGTCTCAAATGACAGCTCAAAACAGACATGGAT
Source organism: Gopherus evgoodei (assembly GCF_007399415.2). NCBI lineage: Eukaryota > Metazoa > Chordata > Testudines > Testudinidae > Gopherus > Gopherus evgoodei. Next base: position 35,024,921 of record NC_044324.1, read on the forward strand.
GGAATCTGTTCATACCTCAGCCCTACCTCACCTACGTAGTTGATGATGTTGGGGAAACTTATACAGTGCAGGCAGGAGTTAATGTAAAAATCTTAGCTCACTGAAAATATTTAAATTTGTTTAAATAAAACATTACTATTTTTATATTACAGTGAATGTCCTAGTGAGTGGAGTGGAGGTCAGTGAGGAGAGAGCGTGGGGGAATGTTGCCACTATTTTAGTTCTAATGTGTCACATAGAATATGGGGCTTTGTTTTCACGTCTTAGTTTGGTGCACTGACATGGTTGTGTGGTGTTTTGAACTGCTAGCTCTACAGAGAGAATATTTAAATAAGTATAGTGAGAGGTTATTGTGACTTATGGAGTCACAATTATGACCTAATGAGACTGTGCTTATCATTCTCTCTGCTTTAGAATAAAAAAATAAAAGACTACAAATGCAAGCGCAATACAGTCTCTTCACTTTTCCCTTTCCTTCCCTTGTTTAAAGAGTGGCTTAGTTTGGTTTAATGAATGGGTGTACTCTGAGAACTGTGGTTTGGAATTTGAAGTCACCACATTTTTAACAGTGAGGGTAATTAACCGTTGAAACATTAGCAATTCACTATCATATGGCATCTGGTCTTGATTTAAAGATATGTGCTAATGTCTAGTTCAACCACAAGCTGTTGGGCTGGATGCAGGTATCATTGAGTAAAATTGTATGGCCTTGGGTCAGTCCAGTCAAAATAGACCTCTTTCTCTTATGAACTGATAAATTTTGTATAGCATGGATTGTATTTCTAGTTGTCTTTGATGAGAGGAGTCTCCAATTCATGTTGAAAGAGTGAATGGGGAAGGAATGGTGGAGTCTTCAATTTGTGTTGGGAGGATGGGAGAGAGAGATTGGATAGTCTGATTCATAATACTAAGACGGATGAGGGACTGTTTGTAGAGTGAGAAGAGAAGTCATGCTGGGCATTAATCAATGCTCTGGTCTGTATGTGAGGTATATGGGCAATAAATTACTGGATGTGTCCTGTAGCAGGCTGATAGCACTTCTGGCTCTGTGAAGCATGTGTAATGGATGGGTGTTTTGGTTCATTGGGTTTGTAGCTCGTATTGGAAATGGAGAATGGATGTGAAAGGGCTTCTTATCTGAAGGTTGAGTCTGTGTGAGGATTTATCTCCGAAGTCCCTGGGCTTTATTTTTGCAATGTCTTTCCAGTTTGCTGAATAAGTAATGTTTTTGAATCTTACAACCTTACTTCTTTTTCTCTTGGCTCTGGGAAGCCATATGCATTTACCTACTGTAGAATTGCGTGTCTTCAATACTGTGTTGATAGGGAGACGGTGCTTTGGTTATCCCCAACAGATAATGAGTGTGGTAGTGGTGATAAGGGGAATGGAAAACTTGCATCTGTAATCTTTTCGTTGACATAGTCTTGGTTTATTAAAATGATGTAAAACTGAGAGAGACAAGGTGAGAGGGGAAATAACTTTTATTGAACCAACTTCTGTTGCTAAGATAGACAAGCTTTTGAGCTTACACAGAACTTTGCCTCAGATCACCTGAAGTAGGTAAAAGCATACTTCAAGTGACCTAAAAAGAGCTCTGTGTAAGCTCAAAAGCTTGTCTGTCTCACCGACAGAAGTTGTTCTGATAAAAGTTATTTCTTCATTCACATTTTCTCTAATATCCTAGGACCAACGTGGCTACAACAGCACTGCATCTATCAAGCTAAGCACTTTTGACTCAAAGGATTTGATTGTTGGCAGCCTCAGGCACCTGTCAAGTTTTTTTTTTTTATTATTTTGAGTCTCCTGTCCAGCTCTGGAAAAAAAATTAATAATTTGTAAATGGATCTAGGCCTTTTCTGTGGCTCTCAGAAGAGTTTTTGAGGTTCTTTTGATAGCAGTGGCTCTATTCATCTTAATAGCTTCTGCTCCTGCTGTTGTATTTTGCTGTCTCAATGAAGAGCTTTTTAAAATTTTAAGTATGTGCTGCCGTGATGAATTCTTCTTCAGTCCTGGGAGAGAAGGTCTTTTGTCTTGGGAGAAGGTTCTTTGTCTAACTTGATGTGGCAGCTTCATTCCAGCTGTCACTGAATTAAATCTATCCTGAGAAGAGACTTTTAAATTATAAATGTATTGCACTGTATGTGATGATTTTTCCAAAATCCCAGAGAAAAGACTTATTTGAATGGAGTTTTTAAAAGCTAGTTCAGGCAGAGTTGGAGCTTCTGTTGCTGCTACCATTATTGACAACTTTTCCCTTGATCTTCATGCCACTGTCGGGCTATTACTCACCTCTGACAACAGAGTGTAGTCAGTTGTAATCGAATTTCAGGACTCTGACACCATTGAGATGTTTCTAGTTTAATTTAGTCAATTTTTTTTGGTAAATGAGATCTGATATAAAACTTGTGAAGTGCCTATGGACGGAGTAAATTATATATGACTGTAAATAATTTAATCTTGTATATGTTTGACCCCTATCTTGTGATTATTAGCAAATGACATCTGTGCAGTAGGTCTTTCATGACTTGCTGGCTTCTTTGTGCTGATACATTTCCACTGTATTATTGTCTGCCTTATGCATTTTGTTGTGGCACTATCTGAATTTACATTTAGCACCACTTTTTATCACTCAACAGATGGGTACTTGCATATAAGCTGCATGTGAATCTGGCTCTTAAAATGAGGGAATGAGGGGAGAAATAAACCACTTACCTTTTTGGAGGGCAGTAAAATAACAGTATATTTACTGTTGATCTCTCAGGCAGTTCTTTGTATTTGGTACTGAAGCTAGGACTTCAATCCTTACATTTATTGAGCTCCCATAATAATACCAGTATTTTCATAGTCCTTTATACGTGTGTGTCAGGGTGGACTAGGTCTTGAGCAGCCTGCTGGAGGCCTCATGGACCTGCCACACCCCACCCCAGAAAAGAGCAGCGGAGAGGGCCGCCAAGCTGCCCTAGAGTGGCTCTGTGGAACGCAACCAATCAGAGCCCAGCAGGCTAGCATAAAATGAGCTGCAGGGCTAGCCTCCAGAGTGAGTTCAGTTGCTTGCTAGAGTTGGAGGAGCATAGATGGTGTGCCTGGCTGGCTGAGGGAGCTACGGGACCTTGGAAAGAACAGTGCTGGCCGAGGCAACCAGGACTAGGCCCTGAGGTAAGGATAAGAATGTGCTTGGCGCTGCAGGGAAGTGGCCCAGAGAATTGTAGCAGCAACACAGGTACGTGGTGAGCAGTTGCTGTCTATAGGGTTTTTGGGCTGGGATCTGCAGCAGTGGATGGTCCAGATTCCCGCGCTCCCCATATTAGCCGCTGGGGAAGAGTCCTGGACTTAGAGGCACCTTTGGAAGGGGAACTGAACTCTAGTGACCCAGCTGGAGACTTGGGGCCAAAAAGACCCAGAGAGGATGAAGATATTGCCTCTAGGGAGGGAGCCTTGAGGCACTGCTTTATACCAGAACAGGGACAATTTGAGAGAGTTCAGAAGGGACTGAGAGACAGTTTGAGCAAGAATACTGCTATAGGCCCTGCTGGACTGATTGAGAAGTGAGCCGAAGGATAGGGCTGCAGATAAAGAGACGTTGTAGAGGGCACTGAGGGAGGCCTCTGCTGGACTTGTACCCCAGAAGAGGGTTTACTTTTTAATTCACATGCAGACTGAGAGAGACTCGACCGGAAGGCTGAGTTACTGAAGACTCACCACAAAGCAGAGAAAAAGTGCAGGCACACACACTCTGTCAAGGCGGCACTCGAGAGGTGAATGCTACCCCATAACAATGTTCAATGCATGTATAGCCCTTTAATTAATCCTCTCCACTGAGGTAGGTGGGTAAGCATTGTTATACCTGTTTTACTACCGGGGAAGCTCAGACATGAATATGTAGGAGTTTGCCCAAAGTCCACTGAGTTAGGGTCAGCACTCGGATTAGAATTTCAGACTTCCTGAGTTCTCAGCCCTGTGCTTGTTCATCCAGATCAGCGCCATTACAAATAAAAAGAGATTTGCATGTCAAACATACTGCGGAGTCATATTGTCATGCTTGTTTCTAGTCCAGTTTCTCAGATGATAGAAAAATTATAATCTGTTATTCTAGGAGGTAAATTGTAGTGACTGCTATATTTAGGTTGCCCAACATTTTGTTATAAGTTTATTGAGAACTTTTTTGAGACGCTTGAATGCTTCCCTTGTTTGCAGAAGGCCTTTGAAAGTTGACTGAAATGTGTTTTATGCATGTTCTGTGAAATTCCGTTTGCTTTTCTGAGCTATAAACTTTTGAAAATCACCATTTGCCTTCTCTTGCTTGACTTCCTCCTGGCAGTTTTTTCAGTAGGTTTAAAATTAACAAACAAACCAAAAACTCATCCTAAATGTGAGCTTTCTAAAGAGGCGAGCACCCATCCTCCCAGCTGCAGAAGCACATGCTACATTCGAAACACTTTGTAGCAGCGGGCAAGAGAAAGCAGGATTGCACTTTATTCCATGACCACAGCTCCCTGAGATGCAGCTTTCTCTCTTTCTTTCCAGCTGAATTAATATTCTGTTAAAGTTCTGATATCTTATATAAATATATATATTTATATAATTTCCAGAATTGTGATAGGTATCTTACATGTGTGAGAAAACAAGTCTAGGTACTATGCATCGCCCCCATCCTCTTTCTTGTCTAACTGATCACTCCCATGTCTGTCCTTCACAGTGCAACTTGCCATCTTTCCTCCAGTGACCTCTCTAGACTTCCTTCCTAATAATTGTTTACTTCATAAATCAACAGCATCTCACACAAGTAATGTTGGCAGATGTCAGAGGGCTGAGGAAAAGCCATGCTGCTTTGTGCCTTTTAGGGAACTGCTTGCTGGGTAGACTCCTGATCCAAATTGCTCTTTGGGAGGATGGGTCCATATAGAAGGAGTTTGCAAATGCTGTGAAGGAGCTTCCAGACAAAAATGGGGAGTGGGGTGAGGGCACCCTGACTGGACTGTCCTCTTTCTTCTCCCGCTTTCCCAACCATGGTGCTGCTCTGCCCCATTGACTCCTGAGGCTCTGTCTCCTGGGTTCTGGGCCAGCCTCTGGAAGAACTGCTGCCTAATATAGATCCTGGGGGTGGGAATTCGGCTTCCATTAGGTGTTGTATTTTTAACTTCCCCTTGAATGTGATGCTGAAAACTATGTTTTTAAACAGTGAAGTCTATTAAGAAAAAGTCCCAATGCTGGGACTTTGCTTGAATATCTTTTGAAGGAGACTTGCTCAGCTTGACTAGAACAAAATGTGTGTGTGTGAGAGAGGGAGAGAGAGAGAATCCCAATGAATTATTGATGTCAAGTCAAAAATAAATAGTTTAAACTAATTTTAAATGGAGATATTCCATTTCCTACATGTAGTCACTGGATAAATGTCTTGTTTCAAGCAGTCTTTGCACATTGCTAGCATATTATTTGGTGACGGAACCTGCAACTCAGATGTTGTTGTTTGATATTTATGAACATTGCACAGCCATGTCCATCCTGGGTCTATGTGAGGGAATGTTGATCAATAATCTGACAATTCACTGATGAAAATCCTGTCATGTAATTCACTGCATAATGAAAAGTATTACTTATTCATAGAAAAATCTGTTTCCAAGCACCATTAAAGTAGCAAAGTTTTGCTTAGGCACTGGATTTCATATTAGCTTTGATCCAAGCTTTAGATATTTGTAGTAAGGTAAATTCACAATTGTCATAAATGTCTTAAAAGGAAAGCAGATGCATTTTTGGAGTCTTGTCAAAGTGCTTTTTCTGTTATACTTTTTTTACTTTAAGTATTGTACAGCAGATGCTTCTGCTCCATTAAAGAGGCCACTAGGGAGCTACAGTTGAAGCAGAATATGGCTTCTCAGTTTCCTGGCTGTAGTACCCAGAGATTCACAGATTCTATGGCCAGAAAGGACTGTTATGATCATCTAATCTGATATCCGGTATAGCACAGGCCATAGAACTTCCCCAAAATAATTGCTAGGCCATATCTTTTAGAAAAACAGCCAATTTTGATTTAAAAATGGTCAGTGGTGGAGAATCCACTATGACCCTTGGTAAATTGTTCCAATTATTAATTATTATCACCATTATTTCCAGACAGAATTTGTCTAGCTTCAGATTCTGGCCATTGGATTGTGTTATACGTTTCTCTGCTGGATTGAAGAGTCTATTATTAAATATAGACTGTAATCAAGTCACCCTTAACCTTCTCTTTGTGAGATTCAAAGAGTTCAATCTATTTATTTTTATGTCATAAGGCAGGTTTTCTAATACTTTTAATCATTCTCATGACTTTTCTGAGCCCTCTCCAATTTATCAACATCCTTCTTGAATTGTGGACACACGAGGTGGACACACGAGCTGGGCACTGTTCCAGCAGCAGTTGCACCAGTGCCAAATGCAGAGATAAAATAGCCTCTCTATACTTACTTGTATTCCAGGATTGAATTAGTTCTTTTGGACACAGTGTCATATTGGGAGCTCATGTTCAACTGATTATCTACCATGATCCCCCCCAAATCTTTTTCAGAGTCACTGCTTCCCAGGATAGAGTCCCTCATCCCATAAGAATGGCTACATTCTTTGTTCCTAGAATGTTTACACATTTACGTTTAGCTCAGTGATACTCAGACCTCTGGTTTAGGAGCCAAATTAGCGACCACAGTAAAGCCACAGTAATGTGGCTTAATTGTTTCATTTACTATAGTACTACATATTCATATTTAAACGGTATGATGAGAAATATTAATTTATATATGATTTTCACAGCAAAATGACTGACCAAGTATTATTATTTTATCAACTACATTTGGTTAATCACATAGTAAAAGTATCCTGATTATTAACCAGTCTAAGTTATTAATCAATTAAATCTCACAGTATTTTTATATCATGTTCTGTGATGAGCTGCAGGAGACCCAGTGACGAGCCACTTATGGATCACAAGCCTCAGTCTGAGTATAACTGATGTTAGCCATATTAAAATGCATGTTCTTTACTTATGCCCAGTTTACTAAACAAGCTAGATCATTTTGAATCAGTGACCTGTCCTTTTCATTGTTTACCACTTCCCCAATTTTTGTCTCATCTACAGACCTTATTGGTGAGGATTTTGTTTTCTTCCTGGTCACCAATAAATACATTAAATGTTGTAGGGCATAGGGTTATAAGAGTTTAAACAGTTAACTGATAAGCTTGATGCAGGACCCTGGGTGTGCTGGGATGCTGGGCAGCAGCAGACCTCATGTGCTGCAGCAATAGAGCCCTGTCCTGGGGTTGGCAGCTGGCACCCCAGGCAAGCTGGGATGCTGATGTGGGTGGCAGCAGAGCCCTGGGCGCTGGGGCAGCAGTGGGGATCCCCAGGCAGGGGGGCAGCAGCAGGGCCCCATGTAAAATGCAGGGGTGGTAATCACTGAACTGTGTAAGCAATAGAATTTTAATTGATTACATGGTTACTGTTTTTGCACGTTATTTACATCCTTAGTAGGACATAAGAATGGTCATACTGGGTCAGACCAATGGTCCATCCATATTACCACGTCCGAGGTAGAAGCCATACTCAAACAGTTTAGTGGGATTAAATCAGGGGGGCCAGATAACCTTCATCCAAGAATATTAAAGGAACTGGCACATGAAATTGCAAGCCCATTAGCAAGAATGTTTAATGAATGTGTAAACTCGGGGATTGTACAATATGACTGGAGAATTGCTAACATAGTTTATCAGCAGCTATTTACCTCTCTCCATTCTGAAAACTAACCGTTTATTGGCTAGTTGGGACGGATAGCTCAGTGGTTTGAGCATTGGACTCCTAAATCCAGGGTTATGAGTTCAATCCTTGAGGGGGCCATTTAGGGAACTGGGGTAAAAATCTATCTGGGAATTGGTCCTGCTTTGAGCAGGGGGTTGGACTTAGATGACCTCTTGAGGTCCCTTCCAACACTGATATTCTATTTCTACTCTTGGTTTCCTATATTTCAGTCAGTTACTGATCCATAAGAGGACTTTCCCTCTTATCCCTACTGCTTACTTTAAGAACCTTTGGTGAGCGACCTTGTCAAAGGCTTTCTGAAAATCTAAGTAAACTATATCCACTGGATCTCCCTTGTCCACATGCTTGTTGACCCTTCAAAGAATTCTACTAGATTGGTGAGGTGTGGTTTCGATTTACAAAAAAGATGTTGACTTCCTCTCCAACAAATTGTGTTCATCTATATGTCTGATAATTTTTTTCTTTTACTATAGTTTCAACCAATTGCTTGGTATTGAAGTTAGGCTTATCAGCCTGTAATTGCTGAGTTCGCCTCTGGAGTCTTTTTAAAAAATTGGTGTCAAATTAGCTATCCTCCTGTCATCTGGTACAGAAGCAGATTTAAATGATAGTTTACATAGCAAAGGGCCCGGAATTGATCTCTACAGGATCCCATTGGAAGCAAACCTGCTCAATGATGATTCCCTGTTTACAGTTAGCCAATTTTTAATCCATTTAATGTGTGCCATGTAATTTTATGTTTTAGTTTTTAATTAAAATGTGGTGCAGCACCAGTTCAAACACTTTGCAGAAATCTATTACGTCAGCACTATTACCTTTATCAAACTTGTAATCTCATTTTAAACAAAAATCAAGTTAGTTTCACAAGATCCATTTTCCATCAACCCATGTCGATTTGCATTAAGTACATTACCTTCCTTAGTTAATTATTAATTAAGTCCTGTATCAGCTGCTTCATCATTTTGCCTGTGATTAATGTCAGACGGACAGGCCTATAATTACCCAGGTTATCCTGTTTACTCTTTTAAAATATTGGAATATTATCTTCTGGAGCTTCCCCGGTGCACCAAGACTTATTGAAAATCAACATTAGTGGTCCAGCAAACTCCTCAGCCAGCTCTTTTAAAACTCTTGGATGAAAGTTATCTGGACCTGCTGATTTAAAAATGTCTAACTTTAGTAGCTTCTATTTAATGTCCTCCAGAGATAAAGTGGAATGGAAATAGTGTTATCACCCTTTGATGAGACTGCATAATTTATTTTTTCCCTAAATACAGAACAGAAATATTTATTGAATACTGCTGCCCTTTTCTGCATCTTTATTGATAATTATACCATTTCCATCTAGTAATGGACCAATACCATTGTCAGAATTCTGTTTGTTACTAATATACTTTAAAAACTCCGTTTTATTGTCCTTAACTCTATTTGCCATAGTTTTCTCCTTTTGTACCTCTGTTTCCTACATGAATTTTCTACTGTTCTTAACTTCTGATTTATATTCATTCATTTATATTTATATTTACTACTATTACATTACAATTCATCGTCTCTTTTCTTCCATTTGCTATATATATTTTATAGCTGCCTTCATTTGCTCTCTAAATCAAGTTTGTTTTTTAACCAGCACATCTTTCTTCCTTAGTTGTGGGGTTGTGGCATTTTGGGCATCTAGTAATGGGTTTTTAAATGATTCCCAATTATCATTCACATTTTTCTGATTACATTCTTCCTCCCACATGATTTGACTTATCAGCTTTGTGAAGTTGGCCCTGTTAAAGCACCAAGTATATATCTTACTGGTATGGACTTTATTCTGCTCGCACAGTATAAATGTCATCAAATGATGACCACTTGTACCTAAGCTACCATCATTTTTAGTTCTTTATCTGTGAAGGCAATGTCTAATATAGAATTCCCCCATATTCGCTGCAACACTCTTTTGAGTTAGAAAATTGTCCTCTATAATATTTAGAAATTTCAACCATATTTTTGTACTGGCAGCATGAGACCTAGAATATACCACTCAAACTCAATCCCCTAATGGTTATGTAGCTTTTTTCCCCCTACACATTATAGATAGGGGTATAAGGAGATGGTCATCCTGCTCCCTCGTGACTTGGTGATCTGTGTAACAGATACCAACTAATATCCCACCTTATGTTTTATCTGTTAGGACATTGATCCATAAACATTCCACATCATTATCTGTAACTGGAAACAGATAATGCCATTTTTTATGTAGAGTGCTACTCCTGTTCCCCTTTTGTTCACCTGATTCTTCCTAAATAGCTTATAACCATAGATTTTTAACATTCCAATTTTGTGAGACTTCTCACCATGTTTCAGTAGTACGTACTAGATCAAATTTATGCTCATAAATGAGCAGTTCGAATTCCTCTTGTTTGCTATCTAGGCTCTTAGTATTAGTGTATAGGGAATTCAGGAGTTTTTTCTTGTCATGTCCTTTTCTTGCTTGATTAATTTTGTTCTCAACATCTCAATGTTATGCTGAGTGCTCATATCTTGCCTCTTCTTACTCTTCCTTTGTGCTGTTAGTTTAACCTGCTCCTGACTGCTCTAGCTAGCCTGCCTACAAGGAGATTTGGGCCTCCTTCTACTGAGGTGAAGGACATCCAAACTATGTAGCTTCCCAGCCCCTGAAGGTCGACTAGTATTGCACAAAACCAAAGCCTTACATCATTTACCTAGCCAGTAATTCACTTCCAGAATCGTCTGCATTCTGTCTTCCTTACTCGTGGGACAGGACGGATCTTGGAGAAGATCAGTTGGACATTTTTCAGCATGCTTTTGAGTTCTTTGAAGTCATCTACTATCTGTGAGAGATCCTGCGATACAGTGTCATTAATGCTGACATGAACCATGACCAGTGAATCCTTGCTTGTAGAGTTCTGAAGCCTATCTAATCTTAGCGTGATGTCTCATGTCTTAACTCCGGGAAGGCGACACGCTGTCCTGTTGTCCACCTGTCTCTTTCAGAATGTTTTTTCTATTCTTCTGAGTACTGAATCTTCTGCAAGGATCATCTGTCTTCCTGGGGTGGTTGGAGAACTCATCAGTGAGTAAGCTTGATTTTCTTACAGGTTAGATCAAGCCACCATCATCCAGACATGTCCCGAAAATCTCATTGTTCCTTTGGACATGCTGGATCTTGAGAGTTATCTTCCATTCTGTCCATGTTGAGGACCTTGTACCAATTTGAAACTTGTAGCTGTATGGAATGCCTCCTGTTTTTTTCTCATTCTGCTGCAGTTGACTGGAGCAGTGAAGGTGGGGGGAAGCGGGGATGGGACACACACAAACCTGAGAGCCGGCCGGATCAGCGAAGCGGGGTGCGGGAGAACAAACTTGCAAGCCAGCCGGAGAAGTGAAAGGGAAAAAAAAAACAACAACCTGCGACGAAGGGGAGAAAAAAAACAAAATCAAAACATGCGGGGCGGATGGAGCGTAGGTGCAGGGGGACTCCTGGCCCTGCAGATGTGCCCTGGGCAGCGAGGGGGAGAGAGAGAGAAGGGGGGCAGCCAAGGCTTCCTTCAGCGGGGCGCTTGCCATACTGCCTGCCAGGAGGGGTCCACGCCGCTCCGGTCGGCGGGCAGGGAAGGATGTGGGCTGCCCTGCCGGGATTGCTACAGACCTGGCACAGCTCCCAGGTGGGCGCTCCCCTCCTCTGCACTGCCGCCCCCTACACGGTGGCTGGAGCAGTGAACCAAAAAGAAAAAAACCGGCGGGGGGCAACCGAAGCAGGGAAGCAAAAAAAAAAAAAAAAAAAAAGATTGACTGGAATGTCGCCCCTTGGAATCTGCCGCCCCAAGCACGAGCTTGCTTGGCTGATGCCTGGAGCCAGCCCTCACCCCATCCAAATCTTAAAAAACAAACGACAACAACCCTGTTATAAGAACATTGTGCACTAGCAAACTCCTATGGGCTTTCTTTCTTTCTCTCCCTCCCTCCCACTCTCTCTCTCATTTTTGTGGATGTAGTAGTACGAGATTATGTAGTTATCCAGGAGCTTCATTTGATTCCAAGTGCTATTCAGGGTGTTGATTTTTTCTTTTAATTTAAAATGGCTTGATCAAAATCCTATGGAATTCAAAGGAAGATTTTGCAATGGGTTATTTGGAGTTGGAGAGGGCCCTAAATTATTGCATGTGACTTGGTGTTGGCTTTCTGAAAAACTGTTTCACCCCATGAGCTGCTGCAGCAATGAAGGTCATTTGAAGTGCTCAAGCTAACAGGCTCTTTGTGTAAAAATTAAAGCGATTGTGGCAGGGCATCCTCAAAAGAGGGTTAATGACTCTGTAGCATGCTTTCCCCATTGGTCTGACATAGCGAGAAGCTGACTTCAGGGCACAATGCAAGGTCCTTCTGTTTCCTTTGCCATTTTAACCAGTACTTGTGTTGGTGGGGAGAAGAATATATCTTCTTGTTGCTTCTTGGAAAGAGGCAAAAATGGTTAAATATTATGTTTCTGTTACGTGTTGTATAAATGCCCTATGACATACTGGTGCTCATTTTACAAATAAAAATACTTCATGTTCAAAGTGTTTTTTTTTTACTTGCATTTATATTAAACCTTTATCTAGATGGTAAACTTCTAAAATATGTACAACTATAGACAAAATGTTTGAGTAATTTCACTGTTAGCCCAACTGCTAAAGCCTCTCAAAGCACAATGAGGTAAAAAATAAAGTATATAATGTAAGGAAGAGAATTACCCCTTCAGTGATGATATTTCAGATTCATGAAGGGTGACTTTTATTAAGACCTGAATTCTTAGACTCTTTTGGGAACTGTGTATAAGTTGTGGCTTCCCATTCTCAATGGTATGTATTCCTCTCAGTACACATGCACACATTCACATACTCACAGGTCCAAACAAAGGTCCACTTCAAGTGCCCTTCTCTGTTTTTAATGGGGCAGCTCTCATTTCTTTAGTTCCATAATTGACATGACTGTTGGCAAAAACAGAAGCAGCACAATACAGCAATAAACAAATATTCAACATTAAAAATTGCTATGTGCATATTTTTGCAATATAAAATATGTCTATCGTATTTATTCCAGGCACCTCACAGTAGGAAAGGAGGGACAGGGCATCCATTGTACTTAAATTATTGCTGTATTAGTGTGTGAAACAGAAGTATGGTTTATCCATGAAATGAATGGGTCTATAATTAGATATGAATATATATTTAAAAAAAAAAAATTAACGTCCGGAGCAGCCACTAGGTCACGTTCCATTTCAGTGCTCTAGAGGATCATCATGTTGCTGAATTAGTGAGAGGCTTCAGTTAGGCTACTAGATAGAGCATCTTTTCACTTTTATTACTTTCTCTTCTGTAATCAAATATTACTCAGTTTATGCTGATTAGCCCAAATTAAATGAGAGAATATTTTAAAGTTTTTACAATTAATAAGAACGTCCCTTGGACCACATTCAATTTAAGGAGAACATATCACTTTTAAATATTATTTTGAACTATCCAAGCAAAGTTGAGTTATCCAGGGTGGTTCCATGTTGCTAGATGCAACCTTGATTTTTAGTTTTTATATTTTAGTAAATCACCTTTCTGGGAATGCATTTTAACCCTGAACAAGCTTTATATACATCTCAACCACTAGGTGGCAGAATCTTTCAACAGTAACACATCTTGAACATTGAGGATACACAATTGTTACCCAGCTTGTTAATTTCTTTACTAATTTCTTTCCCAGATTGTTTGTTCTTTCTGTACGAATATTTTTACTTTGATAGCTTGTTTTTCAAAAGTCATATGCACAATAAAAAAGGCTAGCATAGGGCTATGTTCTAAACATTATTTTCCAAGTTATTGCTAGTTTCTAAAAAACGAAACTGCTTGTTTAACAGTAATCATAGGGGCTTAAAGGAAAAAGTGTTGATTTTTTTTCTTTTAGTAGTAATCAGCACTAGTTGTATGTTTCAAAGTGTTTTAAAATGGTGTTTTCCATACCTCACCCTGTTTTCTACCGTGTGTAATTAACAATATTACTAACTGATATACATGCAGCGATGTGTAGGTTATACTGCGATATACTAAGATGCAATTTTATCTATACTTAGTATAGGTAGTTGTTGATAGAATAAGCTGTTTTGTCTTCTGTTTTGTGTTTTGTGTTTTATATTTTTATTTATAAATAAGCAACTAAATGTTAAAATAGTCAGATGATGTAAACTCTTTTTGCTGACATTTGTTCCAGCAACATATTTTGAGTATAGTTTTGTTCTTGTTAAAGAATCTCAAGTCTTTGAATGTGTGGTTTTGGTTTTTTTTGGTTCATTTTTTTTTAACTTTTTTTGGAAAAATATAATTTACCTATATATTAGTATATTTTATTTGGAACTCAGAGATGGGAAAAATGTATCAGAATATATAAGTATTTCATACATTGGGCCCAATTTATCTTTGGTGAGCTTGATTTGACTTACTTTGAGATATATCAAGGATGAAGTTGATTTAGCTCAGAGAGGAAAAGATGGTTTTGTGGGTATAATTTGGGCGAGAGTTGGGACATGTGGTGCCAATGCCCAACTCTGCAGCATATTTTCTGAGATATAGAAGAAAGCAACTAGGCCCTGTTCCTGCAAAGACTTGCTTGAATTAAATGAGAATAATCATAACTTAAAGCTAAGCACATGCTTAAGACAAAATCTGTCTTTCCATTTCCTTTCTGTAAAATGTGGATAATAATACTTCCTTTTTCTGAATCTGTCTGTTTTGTCTATTTAGATTGCAAACTCTTTGAGGAAATGACCATTTCTTCCTCCTTCTAGGTACAGCACCAAACACAGTGGGATTCCAGTCTTAGGCTATGTCTACACTGCACAGATAACATCAGAGATTGGCACCTGGGTTTACTCAGCCTGGGTGAGAGTGTCCCAGCTGTGTAGCGTTACCTGTTATTGCGTCCTTATGGTTTCTGCACTTGCCTGTGAGCCTGGTGTTCCCCGTTCAGTTTAGGGCATGCCACCTATACCCTACTGAGGGCTCAAGGCATGACCCAATCAATTTAGGCACCCCCACCCAAGGGCTCAGAGTGTAAGGCACCTATCTTTACTCACCGGGCTCCAGAAGGAACCTGGTCAATTTAAGTACCCGCCCTTTCCCTTGGGGCTCAGGGCTCTACAGGTCTGTGGAACCTTTTCCTGGTAAAAGAGCCTTACATAGTTCTGCTCTAAACATCTATTTATTAGCAACACACACAGAATACATATACCAAGCAAATCTCTTATGCTCACCACTCCCAATATACAGACAGATTTCACCCATGGCCAGTCAGGATTCGTTCATCTAGGGGTTCCTGGCAATGCTGCTGCACATCACGGTCATGCAAAGAGGTCAGAGTTCTATCAGCTAATGTTGAACTGCAGTCCGGAAATGGTTCTCAAAGAGTGTTGTTTTTCATTTACATTATATAGGTAAAACTAGCTACCTCCTTCAAATTTACTAAACCTATTACCTTATCCTACACTCGAAAATAACAAAATTTTAATCAGTTAGGCACTGGCACCTGTGTGTCCTCCTTCCTGCCCAAATTCTTTACATTTTATCTTCCATATCCAAATTGTGACCTTCTCTATTTGTACAGGTGGTCAACATAAAATGCTGTCAGAGCGTACCTTACCATTTGTTGAGTTTCTTTCTGTATCCTCCCTAATTTCCCAGTGTCTTTACAACCTTGGTGGTTAGGGACATTCCTGGGGGGCCGGAGGGTGTGCTTTATCAGCAGCAGAACGTTCCTTTTTTCAGTTTTAGTGGTGAACTCCCTGAGTTTCACCCAAGGCTAGTTTAATATGGGAGGAGGGGGTGGGGGGTTAATGAGGTCTCAGGCCATATCCCATGGTTCTTTGTGTTGAGATGCTTTAGATTTTTTCCCTATCAATCGAGGGAGAATTTGTCTGTCCTTTGTGGGGAATTGTGGGAAGGGCATAGGAGGACTACCAGCACTTGAGTGATTTCGCTTGGGTCCTCATTTCACTGTGATTTAGCTTGTGTCATTACTGCAAAATGGGCGGGTTCCAGCCAGAGTTAAAGTGGAACCTAGATTCTAACCCTTACCCCCAGCCAAGTAAGCTGCCCTTGTTTTAAATTGCTTCCAAACCCAAGTCAGACTTTGATGTTTTGTGTGCATGGTAGGGGAAGGTTAAGGCTAAAACCTGGGTAAAAGATCCCAGGTTAATTGTGTAATGTAGGCTTATCCTTAGATGGGGCTTTTCAATGCTATTTTAATGCATGGTTTTATTCATTTCAGGTAAAGCTATTATGCTCGTGTTTAATGGAATTACGAAATATATATTTGGACTCCTGCAGTAGGCAAAACAAAACCGAAACCTGCGTTCAGTAATAAGTGTTTGTGTTTACAGGCTTTTGCTTGTGGGTGGCTGTGAAACAGATGAAGATGGAGTATCTAAAGCAACTAGTCGTGGAATATCTGCTTGGAGAGTTCTTTCTGGATCCCCCTATTATAAACAGGTCACTAGTTATGAAGATGATACTGGGACAGTAAGTAGCTTTAACATCCTCATTTTGCTGTTGGAAGAATATTATAGTTACTCTGGTTACATAAAGAGAAACTTTATGTAGATTGCTCTCTTTTCGCAAACCATAGCATGTTTCCATATTGGAGATACTGGCAGTATTAAGTCAGGATGACTGACTTGGGCAACTGTAGGCTGGTCAGCCTGAAATCAATCCCAAGCAAAATAATGGAAAAGCTGATACAGGATTCAGTTGATGAAGAATTAAAAGGACAAAAAAAACTTAATGTCAGCATTGTTTTATAAAAAATAGTCTCATCAAAGCTTTCACTTGTTGTCTTAAAACTATTTATTACGGGTATTGCAGAGCAGTTAGAAGCCCAGTTATGGATCAGGTTATTTTTCACCTGTATATTTTGAAAATATTTTAGTCTCTTATAGCTCAGTTTGAAATAAGCCTAATTGTAACCCTCTTTTTAGGGTTGTAGCATACATAAAACTTTCACTGGCATAATAAAACTCGCTGTAGTTAAATTGGTGTTCTCTATATGGGTACACGGAAATTAATTTCTTAATTAGCTTGTATCAGTTTAGCTTAATACAGTAAACCAATTTTTACATTTTAGCATGTGAAAAGTTCTAATGTGTATACTTGGCAATATGTATTCAATGTTCTATCATGGCATAATTTAGTGGCAAGCTGATGGTTCTTTTTATGGAAACATGCATACATAGTCCAAGTACTTAATAAGCAAATTGAACCTGTTGCAACATTTACATGAAGTGACATTTTAATACATGAATATTAAAATAATTCTTATGAATATTTTAAAATTTTCATAAAGCTGAGAGAATATTGCAAAATAATGTATTCTTTCTTGGTTGTTTCATTACTCACTGGATTTGATTTATTTTTTACTGCATAAATCAAAGACTGCCTTTAAGATTAAAGTGTGTGATACACTCCTGTTTTAACAGGCAAAGAGAAGCGGATTATTAAGGATTATGAATTTCAGATTTTACAGCAAAAAAGGAACAGAACAGGTAATACGTTCCTCCTTAACACTAGTAGCACTGTTACTCATTTAGATTCCCTTGGTTTACATGAATGAGGAATCTAATTGACTTGAAGTAACTTAATTTAGATAGATTAAAAATTAATCTGTTTAGAATTCTTTGCTGAAAACACTCTTTAATGCAATAGTAGGATTTAGCTTTAAATCAGTTAACTGGCATGAGTTATCAAATTGCTTTTTTGGGGACTTTGTTTTCTTGGCAGACTGTTGCTCTGTCACTGATTTGGTTTTTCTTCACTTTTATTGACTCGTTTCATATATTACCTGGCGTCATCAGTCCTGCTCAGAGAGACCTGATCCAGTGATTTATTGCTTTATCCTAAGTGTAACTTGTTATCCAAGGTGGCAGGTGCAGAAAGTCTTTGCTAATATGTGCAATGTGTAAGTCCCAAGCAGACTGCGAAGAGCTACAAAAGGATCTCATAAAACTGGGTGACTGGGCAGATGAAATTCAGTGTTGATAAATGCAAAGTAATGGAAAACATAGTCCCAACTGTGCATATGCAATGATGAGGTCTAAATTAGCTGTTAACACTCAACAGATCTTGGAGTCATTGTGGATAGTTCTCTGGAAACATCCACTCAATGTGCAGCGGCAGTAGAAAAGTTAACAGAATGTTGGGAATCATTAAGAAAGGGTTAGATAATAAGACTGAAAGTATCATATTGCCTCTGTGTAAATCTTGCCCACATCTTGAATACTGCATGCAGATGTGTTGTCCCCATCTCAAAAAAACGTATATTGGAATTGGAAGAGCTTCAGAAAAGGGCAACAAAAATGATTAGGGGTTTGGAATGGAATGATTAATAAGACTGGGACTGCTCAGCTTGGAAAAGAGACAACTAA
This sequence comes from Gopherus evgoodei, assembly GCF_007399415.2. Classification (NCBI taxonomy): domain Eukaryota; kingdom Metazoa; phylum Chordata; order Testudines; family Testudinidae; genus Gopherus; species Gopherus evgoodei. The sequence continues at coordinate 35,043,148 of NC_044324.1, forward strand.
GAGGGGATGTGATTGTAGCCCCTGGGGCTAGCCTGCTTGCTTGCTTATATATCTTTTCTTATGGGTTTGATTGTTTGTTTTATTATAATAGATTTGTACTAGAGTGTATTTGGCTGTAACGCAAGGAACCTACAGGCCACATCCTGTATGTTGAACTGGGAGTCACGTACAATAGAGATGTGTTCATAATGTCCATTCCATGACCCACCCTCCTTCCCCACTGTTGGAGTTTATGGCAAGAAGGAACTGGGGGTGAGGGGAGCCGGCAGCTCCCCTTATACGGCAGCATACACACACCACTCCAGAGGGTGCCAGGGCCGGTTCCCTATGGGTACCACTGAGGGCACCAGTGCATGTGGCGAGCGCACACACACCTACAATGGAATGGACATGAGCAACACATCTCTAAGAACACGAGTTACGAAAAAAGGTAACTGTCTTTTCTAGTACTTAACTGTCCTCTATAGTTAAAGTGTATCCTGATATCAAACCTAAATCTTCCTTGCTGCAGGTTAAGCCAGTTACTTCTTGTCCTACCCTCAGTGCACATGGAGAACAATCAATTTCTGTCCTTTTTATAACAACCTTTAAAATATTGGAATACTACTTTTCTCTAGACTAAATATGCCCTTTTTTCCTCACAGGTCGTGTTTTTCAAATTGCATACTTTTTTTTTGTTCCTTTTCTTTGGACTCTTTCCAATTTTTCCGCATTTTTCTTAAATGTGGTGCCTAAACTGGGCACAGTACTTCACCTGAGGCCTCACCAGTGCCGAGTAGCGTGAAACAGTTACTTCATCTGTCTTACATACAGCACCGCTGTTAACACATTCTATAATAACATTTGCCTTTTTAGTAACAGTATCACATTGACTCATATTCAATTTATGATCCCCTATAACTCCAAGATCCTTTTCAGCAGTACTGCTGCCTAATCAGTTATTCTGCGTTTTGTATTTATGTATTCAATTGTTCTCTTCCTAAGTATAGTAGTTTTCATTTGTCTTTATTATATTTCATCTTGCTGATTTCAAACATGCTCTAATTTATCAAGATCATTTCAAATTCTAATCCTGTTCTTCAGAGTTCCTGTAACCTCTCCAACTGGGCCATATGATATTTAGGGGCAGGCCTCTCTGTCTATAAATACATACTCTCTCTGGCCAACACCTGAAGCTTAGCTGGTCAGTCATTGTCACAATCAGATTGGCTGAAAAGGCTTGCAAGAGAATAGAAAGGTGTTTGTCTGTCCTGAGGAAAGAAATGCTTGGCTTCTTCCTAGCACTTTTCCATTGTCTGGGAGGTATCAAGTTAATACTGAACCCTGAATAGAAGCATTTCCTGGGCTGGTATTTCAATCTATAAATTAAAGAATGGAAAACATGAAACAGAAGTAGATTTTATATATATGTAAAAAGTTCAAGTAAGTTTTTATTGAAAGGCTAGTATTGAATTGAACTAAACTTTAATTTTACTGCCCTTGCCAGCACTAAATTTTAAAAGAGTAAAGGTTACTATTGTTGTTCACTCATCTTCAAAAGTTTTAATACCATTTCAGAGATTGTATCTTAAATACCTGAGGTATAGTTTTATTGTGATTTATGGGGGATGGAAAAAGCTGTTTCAGACTGTTGCCAAGACTCAGCGAGGCCTTGCCTGTGGAGCCAGCTGTTCTCAACTTAGATGACAAATCTTAAATGTGGTATGCCAGCCTACTGGAGCTTTCTATATTTTGTTCTGCATTTGCCCCAAGAGTAGTGAACTGTTTACTGCAGTAGCAGAACCTGCTTTACCTAAGGACATATGAATCTTTTGAGAGGCTAGATTTGGAGGTGTGTGATGTGTATGATGGCCATCCAAAGGAGCAGCAGTTGCACTGATTGCTGAGTTATGTACTGAATTTCAGAGAGGCCTCTCATAACGTTCAGTCATGATGACATTCAAGAAAGGCTCTCAGCCTAGCGGGTAGGGTTTTTTATTTTACAGTTCCGTGCAGTTTCATAACCATCTTTCTCTTCTGTGAACAAATCTTGATTTATAAACTAAAAAGGAGAGTGCAATTCATAGCTTTGCAACTTTCAGCAAAAGGAAATATAAAGCACCAGTCAGTAATATTACTGCTCTCATGCCAGTTATTTCATAAGAGTGGAAATCTACTATTTAACCAGACACCATCAGGTAGTTTAAGCACAAAATTGTAGGTGGTTGTTGTTTGTTGTAACTTTTAAAACAAGCTTGCTATCATTTTAGGTTTAAAGAATCTTATTCATTATTTGCAAGCCAAACACCTAATGTATAAGAATGGAAAGTAAAACTGATAAGCCAGTTTTCATTGTCTAAGTGAACAAAATGTAAATTTTAAATAGTTTGACATAAGATGGACGCTAGTCTAAAATGAAAGGAAACTTTTTTTGCATTGGAAATTTCAAAATTATAGCTTCTTGGCCAACTTTAGAAACTAGACTTAAAATTTCGATTGTGTGTAGCCCCAGTCATGTCCATAGTTTAAGGTTATGGAAGACAATTTCTGCCATAAGCATGATTTTAAGAATGGCCTTACTTGGTCACACCGATGGTCCTTGTAGCCCACAGTGGCTGGTGCCAGATTCTGCAGATGAAGAGAACAGAACGGGGCATTTTATTGAGTGATACATCCTCTGACTTCCACTCCCAGCTTCTGGCAGTCCGAGGCTTAGGGACACTCGGAGCGTAAAGTTGTGTCACTGGCTAATAGTCATTGATGGACCTCCATGACTTTATCTAATTCTTTTGTGAACTCAGTTATAGTTTTGGCATTCACAAAATGCCTGGCATTGAGTTTCACAAGTTGACTTTGTGGTGTGTGTATAAGTACTTCCTTATGTTTGTTTCAAACCTTCCCTGCTACTGACAGGGTCTAAACAATTCTGTATTGAAATGATGCAGACTGGAACTTCATGGTACACATGCACTTCTTTCGTTTGGGGCTGCAGACCCAGATCTCCTAAGGCCTGGTCTACACTGGGGTGGGGGATTGATCTAAGGCACGCAACTTCAGCTATGAGAATAGCGTAGCTGAAGTCAACGTATCCTGGATCGACTTACCTCCCGTCCTCACGGCGCGGGATTGACGACTGCGGCTACCGTCGACTCCCCTTCCGCCTCTCGCCCTGGTGGAGTTCCAGAGTTGACGGGGAGCGCGTTTGGGGATCGGTTTATCACATCTAGACGAGACGTGATAAAGCGATCCCTGATAGATGGATTGCTACCCGCCAATCCGGCGGGTAGTGTGGATGTACCCAGAGATCTCCGAGATGCTCCTCAGACTGATCCCCAGACCTCCTCATATCCCAATCACATCTCTTTCAAGCTGTTCCAGTTTATTCTTCTACTATTCAATACACCTACATTTAACACAGTGAATGCAGCTGGAGTGCCTGCAGATAATTCCTAGTGACTATTGCCAGCTTCAGGGGTTGTATTACCTTAACTCTATATTTCCTGATTTTGAAAAGTTTGAGTTTTGCTGACCTTGACATTCTGGAAGGGCATGAGCTATAATTGGGCAAGCTTAATAAAGTTTTCTGCCATTTAATCTATACACATTTAAGTTATATAATTGCTTAAATAACATACATTTATTCACATTCTTAATTTTTACTGTTTTGTGTTCGAAAACGGTGAATGACACATTACTTATTTACAGGATAATTAACATTAATTTTTTAGGCGTGACTAGTCAAGCTTCATTTGGATGGAAATCAAGTAAAAATGCCCCAAAACAACATTTTAATTTTTTTTTAGTTAAAAACACCTACGTGTGCAGGATATATAAGGAAAAAAAGTTTAACAAAATGTGTTTTGTATTTAAAATTAACTGATTTATTAAACAAATGGAGTGTTCTCTGTTGTAGTTAGTGAATTGAATTGATGATTTCTGGTAACAGTGTCTTTCAAGATTTTAAAACTGGAATTTCTCATTCTCTCATACTTCATTTTTATTCGTAACTTGGAAGAGAAAAACAAGCTTTCCTCTTTTTCTACTCCTAATTGGTTCTCAGTTTTGCATTAACTCGTCCTTGAACTGAACTAGTTGAATAAACTGAAATTAAGAGAATATTCTCTCTGTACCTGCAGTAAAAGCTACTGCTGTCAAAAGCTGGTTGAGCACTTCAACAAACTCTCTAGCTCAGGGTGCTTAGCCAGCAATTAACTACTAATTCAGTGGTTTAACTTTGCTCTAACTTTGGCAGCAAACATATACTACTTGAATATTGTTATTTATATGTAATTTAGATGATTTTAATAGATGATAGTAGTTTTTTAGGTTTTAACATAGGCTGTCATAATTTCAAATTTAATTTTGAAAAAAGATTTTTTTAAAAGCAAAGTGTATTTAATTTAAAATAAAAAATGTGATTAAAGTAAGATTTTGATTGAAAAAAAGTTGATCAACCCTATCCTAGCTCTAATCCACCAAATACCAATCAGATAACTGTCTCTTCCTCCTTTGTAATTTAAAAGACCCATACAAATAAAAAATTGTGGCCCTAAAATAAAGGAAAAAGTTACTCTGTATTGCAGACCTGAATTTAGCCTATTCTTACTGAGAGTCTTGGTTTTCTCTTTGCACTCTTTATTAAATTGGTTGGGCAGGATGGAGTTTTCAAGATGAGCCTTTCTCCTGATGGAACTCTTCTGGCAGCTATTCATTTCTCAGGAAAACTGACCATCTGGGGAATCCCGTCTCTCAAACAGCAAGGAGAATGGGATCAAAGTGACCAGGTACATGGACATTTAAATATAATTATTTTAATCATGAGTTTAGGTTTATTAGAGATTGAGAGAGGTTCTGGATATCTGTCATTTTAGCTACCGATACTTCTTTCCATTCATCTGCTTATTTACAAGGTGCCCTGTTTTACTGATGCTCTAATTGTAGTGTCTTCTGCAGCTTTGAAGTGAGGGGCCTTTCAGATGAAAAACGTGGTTGATATTGGAATGAGTTAAAAGTTGGAAGTGTTGAAAATAATATGTAGTTGACAAAGCCCTAAGTGTGAAGAGAGGAAAATAAACAGATGCAGGTAAACTGAAACACTGTTTCAAAACACAAATCAGTTGAGTATGTAGCCTTGCGGTGCAGTAGGCTAATGCATTAGTCTTTTACTCTTGTAAAGTGGTACTTCTCTCCTGAATAATGATACTCCAGAAGGACTTGCTTTCAAATGATGACATCAAAAAGCTATGCTCTACCTAATACAATTTATCTTAGTTTTGTAAGCATGAAATTCAGTGCAATAAAAACAACCATGGTCTTACCTAATCTTGAAATTAAATAAACTCCTTATTACTTCAACCGTACAGTGTGCTGGAGTTGTCAGTTAATGATGAAATGGCATCTGCTTACAGTTTGAAAAGTGGCAGATCTGGAATCATGAACACAAAGAACTCTGACTTCTCTTGCCTGATTTTGGAAACCATTTCTTAAGTATTAGATACTGACATAAGCTTTGTGTCTCTCACTGCATGTGGTGTATAGTGTTCAGTTAATGTCTTTAAAAATCAGGCATGATCCATTTTATAGGATAGAGTGCACTATCTGTACTTTTAGCTGCTTTTGAAAACCAGAGTTCATATCTGAGTCTGCTCTAATTCTCCCTACTTTCAGGTGCAAGCCTAGGTGGTGGACTTTTTTGTTAATGACATGTAGTTGATGCACTGATCTGATTTCATACTGTGTACCTAGGAAAGAACATTTCACGTTTTAGGCCAGTTTGAAAAAGTACTTTGACATTTTAGCCATGCAAGGGTCTACTTGCATTGACCAGGCTGTGGGATTGTAAATAGATTTTTGTAACCAGACAGGATGTTCAGTATCCAAACATGTTAGAAGAATTGTCCTTGATGTTTTCTATCTACATTTGTATCCACAGAATTTGTTTATATATGTTGTGTATAAATGTCATTCTCATTTGTTTTAGGGTTGTTCAATTCACAGACTCACTGTTCTTTCTTAGTCTACAAAGTCCATATGTTGATGAGTGAATTGCCAACCTATTCTGTTATGTAATATCTTCAATTACTGGTTGTTCACTGCGATTTACTGTCACCCAATATTTTTCTGCACAACATGCTAGCTACTTTAGGACTCATGATATAAAATATTTTCTACTGTTTATGATCATTTTTGTAAGATGATTTAAATAACTCAGCTTCTCTTTGTCTATATGAAATACATCCAGCTGTTCCCACAATCTGTTGAACTCTCCTGCAGTCCATGAGTTGCAGAGCAGACACCATAAGCTCCAACATAGAGCTTTTGGGTTTTTTAATGCTATGTAGATACAGATTTACATTGGTGTGTGGGTTTTTTTTTTTTGACTGTTTTGATGATTATTTCCGTATCTGAGCATTGTGAGAAGCATTTGCAATTAAGTCTTCCGTAAAGATAAGTAACCGGAACGCTTACTGGGACTCATTTCATAAGGCGTACTAATATATGAAGAGGATTGCGGTTCATAAAATACTCTAAAAGATGATACTACACTCCAAATATAGCCTATGGCCGTAACAAGCCAAAAGTTTAGATGTCCACTGTCATCCTGTTGTGTGTGAAATATCTGGGTTCAAGCCTAGGAGATGCATGTTTGTGACTGCCATGACCAGATCCAGTCTTTGTTTATATTGTTGACATTAAGCAGTCATATCTGGTAATGACATTTAGGCTCCAAGATATAGTTCTAATTTACATAGAGAACAGCACTTCAAAGAATCCGTTGAAACTTTGGGAAAAGAAATGATGTAATTTTTATATTCTTTGCACTTATAAGATCTACACCTGCATTGAGATTTTGCCTCATGATATTTACTACCTATTACTCATTTGCCAGTGAAGCCATTTTCATTATTTTATGCATGTTCCAGTAGAAGGTCATATAAGAATGTATTGATGAACCTGACTTGCCTAGTGCAGAGCCTGTTTTAAAATTGTTTAAGTTGGTGTTGAATTATAAAGGATATTTCTTCTTCGAGTGCTTGTCGAGTGTCAATTCCATATTAGGTGTGTGCATGCCGCATCCACAGTCACTGTAGATTTTTTCCCTTAGTAGTATCCATCAGGCTGGCTCCAGTGCCCTCTGGTGCTATGTGCTCATGCACTGGTATAAAGGGCTTAGGCATCCCCGCACCCTCTCAGTTCCTTCTTACTGCCTGTGATAGTCTCTGGAACAACTCTTCTTGCCTTGGCAAGGCATTCATCTAGTGGTTCTGTAATATCCTCTTTTCTTTGCTAGTTTAGTTAGATTCAGTTCATTTCCTTTAGTAGTGGTGTATGTTGTTAGACTCACCGCTGCCACCATATCATAACTTTAGTCCCAGATTTGGACCTTAGCGTCCAAAATATGGGGGTTAGCATGAAAACCTCCAAGCTTAGTTACCAGCTTGGACCTGGTACTTGCTGCCACCACCCAAAAAATTAGAGTGTTTTGGGGCACTCTGGTTCCCCTGAAAAACCTTCCCTAGGGGACCCCAAGACCAAAATCCCTTGAGTCTCACAACAAAGGGAAATAATCCTTTTTCCCTTCCCCCCTCCAGGTGCTCCTGGAGAGATACACAGACACAAGCTCTGTGAATCCAAACAGGGTGACTCCCCCTCTCCGTTCCCAGTCCTGGAAACAAAAGCACTTTCCTCTTCACCCAGAGGGAATGCAAAATCAGGCTAGCCAATCCAACACACACAGATCTCCCCCTGATTTCTTCCTCCCACCAATTCCCTGGTGAGTACAGACTCAATTTCCCTGAAATTTCCCAGTAAAGAAAACTTTAACAGGTTTTAAAAAAGAAAGAAAAATACATACAAATGGTCTCTCTGTATTAAGGTGACAAATACAGAGTTAATTGCTTAAAAGAAATATGAATAAACAGCCTTATTCAAAAAGAATACAAATCAAAGCACTCCAGCACTTATATTCATGCAAATACCAAAGAAAAGAAACCATATAACTTACTATCTGATCTCTTTGTCCTTACACTTAGAAACAGAAGATTAGAAAGCAGAAACTACTTCTCCAAAGCTCAGAGAAAGCAGGCAGCCAGAAAACAAAGACCTCAGACACACAATTCCCTCCACCCAAAGTTGAAAAAATCTGGTTTCCTGATTGGTCCTCTGGTCAGGTGCTTCAGGTGAAAGAGACATTAACCCTTAGCTATCTGTTTATAACAATTCCTTCCCCCAGTTGTTTGGAGGAGCATGCTCTCGGCTTCAAACCCTTTGCCTTCTGTGGCAAGCTAATGCTGGGGAGCGACTCACACTCCAGCTGTCTGGAGTGTCTGGGGGAGGCTTATGTGTGAGAGTGTTGCCAGATCTGCCGCTAGTTCAAATGTCATACGAGAAAGGACAGGGAGGCTAGGCTAAGGTCCATCCTGATGGAAGCCGCACTCAGATGGACTATGGCGCAAAGCTGGTCAGATTTGGCACTGAGTACCTCGGCACTGAATACGACTCTGGCATCATGGGTTTCTTGGCACCTTTCCCTTTCATTGGTGTCAAGGTAGAAGCACAAAAAGCAACAGTCTGAGAGGGGGTACTTCCCAGAGCTGAGGACCGATAAACACGGGGAGTCCAGTGGAGTGCGACCTGTGTTGAGCCCCTCCTCTACCCCCTCTCCACAAGTGGCACTGTTGACTCCGCCTTGATTGCAGGTGCCATTGAGTCCAGTGTAAGACTATCAACTGACCCCCAGGAGGACATCGTAGCGCCAGTGGGGTTGTGGTGTCATCCACCCTGGAGGCATTTGCAGCGGCCGGGGACATGATTGCTGTCCCAGTACAGGCAGGGCATGTTCTGGCACCGGTGAGATCATTGAGCAGAAGGGAGTATGTTGCCCTGAGCTTCTGTCTGACACCGAACCCTCTGGTACCAACCAGAGCGAAAATGACTCTGCTGATGTCAGCAAAGACTTCCTTGCTTCGGCACTGTTCCCCAGGCCATCAGCACTGGCCAGCAGAAGCAAGGGGTACCAGTCCCACCCAAACTGATTCGTCCTCAGAGTTGGAGATGGTGTCATACACTCAACCAAGGTGCCGTTACCAGTACCCGATCTATGTCCTGTTGGATCCTGGTGCGGGTGCCCTCCCAGGCACCTGGCCTGGTGGGCAGGTGGTCTGTGCAAGTCCAATGGCCTTTTTGGAATCCCTGGGGTTCCAGCCGTTCATACTTGGGGGAGGGTGTCCAAGAGAAGGGTCCCTCTGCTTCATCATCTGGCACCCGACCTTGACTCTGGTATCGAGCCGGGTACTGATATTCAGGACTTGGAGCTATGTGATGTGGTTGTTGCAGAAGGGGAGGAGGAAGCCCCCTGCCAGTGCAGGCGACTGCCACCTCCTCCTCCTCCCCAGATGAAGCTGTGTCAGGGCTGAGCAGCTTGCTGCCGTAGGATGACTTTAGAGCTCACCAGGGGTTATTGAAAAGTGCGACTTCTAACCTAGTGCGGGAGGTGGAGGTGTTTGAAGAGTCCTCACGCAGCTTGAGCAACATCTTGGTCGCAGCAGTCCCATAAAAGGTGGTCCTACCCCCCAACGAGGCCCTTATGGGTCCCTATGCCAGACCATATCTTCTCTGGCACCCACTTCAAAAAGAGCAGAGAAAAAGTGTGGTGTCCCACCAAGGGGTATAAAAACTTCTATTCCCATCCCCTTCCCAGGTCCTTTTGTGGTTGGAGTGGCCAACAAAAGAGACATGCAAGGACTGCAAGGTGTGTCCCTCAAGCTACAGGACTCAAAGAAGCTGAATCTGTTTGGTAAAAAGATTTATTTTCCTGGTGGGTTGCAGCCCCGCATCTCCAACCAGCAGGCCTTCCTTTGGAGGCATGACTATAACATCTGGGACTCCTTGTCTGAATTAAAAAACTTGCTGACCCAGGAGTCCAGACAGAAATTCTCTGCTCTGGTGGAGGAAAGGAAGACCATAGCCAGGGCCTCCCTCTAGGCTGCCCTAGATGCCCTTACAAAAGGCTGGCATTGGCGGTGGTCATGAGAAGATACTCCTGGCTCCAATCTTTGAGACTGCCTCCGGAGGTTAAGGAGGCCAATCAGGACCTTCCATTTGAGGGAATTTCCCTTTTGTCCTACCAGATGGATGCAAAACTACCTTGACTGAAAGATTACAAGGCCACCCTCATGTCCCTGGATCTCTATCAGCTTAACTTCAGTACCCAGAAAGATAATGGAGCAAATAATTAAGCAATCAGTTTGCAAACACCTAGAAGATAATAAAGTGATAAGTAACAGTCATCATGGGTTAGTCAGGAACAAATTGTGTCAAACCAACCTAGCAGCTTTCTTTGACAGGGTAACAAGCCTTGTGGATAGGGAGGAAGCAGTAGATGTGGTATATCTTGACTTTAGTAAGGCTTTTAATATTGTCTCGAATGAACAAACTAGAGAAATACAGCCTAGATGGCGCTACTATAAGATGGGTGCGTAACTGATTGAAATAACATTCCCAGAGAAGAGCATATCATGGGGGATCCTGCAGGGATCAGTCCTGGGTCCAGTTCTATTCAATGTCTTCATCAACGATTTAGATAATGGCATAGACAGTACATTGTAAAGTTTGTGGATGATACCAAGCTGGGAGGGGTTGGAAGTGCTTTGGAGGATAGCATTAAAATTCAAAATCATCTGGAGAAACTGGAGAAATGGTCTGAATAAATAAGATCAGATTCAATAAGTACAAATGCAAAATACTCCACTTAGGAAGGAAAAATGAGTTCCCATCATACAAAATGGGAAATGACTGCCTAGGAAGGAGTACTGGAGAAAGGAATCTGAGGGCCATAGTGAATCACAAGTTAAATATGAGTCAACAGTGTAACACTGTTGAAAAAAACAAACATACATAATTCTGGGATGTATTAGCAGGAGTATTTTGTAAGCAAGACACAAGAAGTAATTCTTCTGATCTACTCCATGTTGATTAAGTCTTAACTGGAATATTGTGTCCTGTTCTGGGTGCACATTTCAGGAAAGATGTAGACAAATTGAAGCAAGTCCAGAGAAGAGCAAATAAATAAATAAATAAATAAATTTAAAGGTCTAGAAAACATGACTTATGAGGGAAGATTGAAAAAAAATGGGTTTGTTTAGCCAGGAGAAGACAAGATTGAGAGAGGACATATCAGTTTTCAAGTATATAAAATGTTGCTACAAGGAGGATGGAAAAAAAATTGTTCTCCTTAACCTCTGAGCATAGACAAGAAGCAACGGGCTTAAATTGCAGCAAGAGCAGTTTAGGTTGGACGTTAGGAAAAACTTCCGAACTGTCAGGGCGGCTAAACACTGGAATAAATTGCCCAGGGAGGTTGTGGAATCTCCATCATTGGAAATTTTTAAACACCTGTCAGGAATGGTCTAGATCAGGGGTCAGCAACCTTTTAGAAATGCTGTGCCAAGTCTTCATTTATTCACACTAATTTAAGGTTTCACGTGCCAGTAATACATTTTAATGTTTTTAGAAGGTCTCTTTCTATAACTCTATAATATATAACTAAACTCTTTTGCTGTATGTAAAGTAAATAAGGCTTTTAAAATGTTTAAGAAGCTTCATTTAAATTTTAAATTTAAATGCAGAGCCCCCCAGACTGGTGGCCAGGACCCGGGCAATGTGAGTACCACTGAAAATCAGCTCATATGCCGACTTCGGCACCCGTGCCATAGGTTGCCTACCCCTGGTCTAGATAATACTTAGTCCTGCATGACTGAAGGAGACTGGACTAGATAACCTCTCAAGGTCCCTTCCATTCCTTTGACTCTATGATACCCTTGGACCTTCAAGGAAGCACTTCAGGCCTCAGAAAATGGTCATCTTCTTGTCTCCATCACCATGCCAACACCTGTTTAAGAAATGCAGCAGGGATTGTAAGCACAGGCAATCGCCCCCTTCCACCTCAGCCTCATTACTGGGCTTGCGTAGATATCTTGCATGTCCCAAGCAGAACTTTTGAAGTGGCACCAGAGAAGGGAGTTTGAGCAGATGATGAAGCACAGACACGAAGGGGCTGAAGGGATAAGCTCAGACGTGCAGATGGAAGCAGGACCAAAGAATTCAGAGGAGAGACTGCTGGGTGAGGAAAGTGGACAGTGGAAGCATGTGACTAAGAGAACCAAGCAGAGGAAAAGATGGGCCAGTGAAGGAGAAGTAGAACTCAGGAACAGGTTTGCAGAGTTGGAAAATGAAGAAGGGACACAGCAGGAGGTCACTGAAGGAGAGAGGGCAAGGAAAAAGAGAAGAGCTGATAGTCCTACAAGAGGAGGGGCGGAGTCAATGGAGGCAACACCAAATATAAGCCCCAGGAGGATTGCAAGGGTGAATAGGAATCGAGAGGACTTGCAGCCAGTGGGTGCAGGGGATAGACCGGAGAATCACACTGTCACCAGGAAAAGGCAGGTCTACGTGATTGGAGACTCCTTACTGAGAAGAATAGACAGGCCTGTGACTAGAGCTGATCGGGAGAACAGAAGGGTGTGCTGTATGCCGGGTGCTAAGATGCAGGATGTGGACCTGAGGCTGAAAAGGATCCTAGCGGGAAAGAATCCGTTGATTGTCCTTCATGTGGGAACGAATGATACGGCTAGATACTCTCTGGAATGTATCAAGGGAGACTATGCCAGACTGGGAAAGACGCTTAAGGAAATTGAGGCTCAGGTGATCTTCAGTGGGATTCTGCCGGTTCCTAGAGAAGGCCAACAAAGATGTAACAAGATTATGGCAATCAACAGATGGCTCAGGCAGTGGTGCTATAAGGAGGGCTTTGGGATGTACGGCCGTTGGGAAGCATTTACGGACAGAAGACTGTTCTCTCAGGATGGACTTCACCTGAGTAAGGAGAGAAATAGACTTCTAGGATGGAGGCTCGCCGAACTGATTAAGAGAGCTTTAAACTAGGAATTTGGGGGAGATGGTTGGGAGATGTCCAGGAGATCTCCGCGCTGGAATGTAACCTTGAGAGGGAAGTAAACAAAGTAAGAGGGGATACAGCCGTGGACCGAAGAATTGGCATAAGGAGGAAGGGTAGTATAGATGCCGGTGGTAGAATGTCTGTGCCTAACAGGGTAAAGAATGTCAGTGCAGCCAAACGGCAAAAATTAAGATGTCTGTATACTAATGTGAGGAGCCTAGGGAACAAAATGGAGGAACTAGAGCTACTGGTGTAGGAAGTGAAACCGGATATTATAGGGATAACAGAAACATGATGGTGGTATAGTAGTCATGACCGGAGTACAGGTATTAAAGGCTATATGCTGTTTAGGAAAGACAGAAATAAAGGCAAAGGTGGTGGAGTAGCATTGTACATCAATGAGGAGGTTAACTGTAAAGAAATGAGAAGTGATGGAATGGACAAGACAGAGTCTGTCTGGGCAAAAATCACATTGGGAAAGAAAGCTACTAGAGCCTCCCCTGAGATAGTGCTTGAGGTGTGCTACAGACCGCCGGGATCAGATTTGGATATGGATAGAGACCTCTTTAATGTTTTTAAGGAAGTAAACACTAATGGGAAATGTGTGATCATGGGAGACTTTAACTTCCCAGATATAGACTGGAGGACAAGTGCTAGCAAGAATAATAGGGCTCAAATTTTTCTGGATGTGATAGCAGATGGATTTCTTCACCAAGTAGTTGAAGAACGAACAAGAGGGGATGCCATTTTAGATTTGGTTTTGGTGAGTAGTGAGGACGTCATGGAAGAAATGGTTGTAGGGGGCAACCTTGGTTTAAGTGATCATGAGCTAATTCAGTTCAAACTAGATGGGAAGATAAACAAAAATAGATCTGGGACTAGGGTTTTTGACTTCTCGAGGGCTAACTTTAAAGAATTAAGGAAATTAGTTAGGCAAGTGGATTGGACTGAAGAACTTGTGGATCTAAATGCGGAGGAGGCCTGGAATTACTTTAAGTCGCAGTTGCAGAAACTATCGGAATCCTGCATCCGAAGAAAGAGGAAAAAAACCATAGGCAGGAGTTGTAGACCAAGCTGGATGAGCAAGCATCTCAGAGAGGTGATTAAGAAAAATCAGAAAGTCTACAAGGAGTGGAAGAAGGGTGGGATTAGCAAGGAAAGCTACCTTACTGAGGTCAGAACATGTAGGGATAAAGTGAGAAAGGCTAAAAGCCAAGTAGAGTTGGACCTTGCAAAGGGAGTTAAAACCAATAGTAAAAGGTTCTATAGCCATATAAATAAGAAGAAAACGAAGAAAGAATAAGTGGGACTGCTAAACACTGAGGATGGAAAGGAGGTTAAGGATAACCTAGGCATGGCCCAATATCTAAATAAGTACTTTGCCTCAGTCTTTAATGCGGCTAATGAGGAGCTTAGGGATCATGGAAGGATGACAAATCTGAATGAGGATATGGAGGATATTACCACATCTGAGGTAGAAGCCAAACTTGAACAGCTTAATGAGACAAAATCGGAGGGCCCAGACAATCTTCATCCAAGAATATTAAAGGAACTGGTGCATGAAATTGCAAGCCCGTTAGCGAGAATTTTTAATGAATCGGTTATCTCAGGGGTTGTACCGTACGACTGGAGAATTGCTAACGTAGTTCCTATCTTTAAGAAAGGGAAAAAAAGTGATCCGAGTAACTATAGGCCTGTTAGTTTGACATCTGTAGTATGTAAGGTCTTGGAAAAAATTTTGAAGGAGAAAGTAGTTAAGGACATTGAGGTCAATGGTAATTGGGACAAAGTACAACATAGTTTTACTAAAGGTAGATCGTGCCAAACCAACCTGATCTCCTTCTTTGAGAAGGTGACAGATTATTTAGACAAAGGAAATGCAGTAGACCTAATTTACCTCCATTTTAGTAAGGCATTTGACACGGTTCCACATGGGGAATAATTAGTTAAATTGGAAAAGATGGGTATCAATATGAAAATTGAAAGGTGGATAAGGAACTGGTTAAAGGGGAGACTACAACGGGTAGTGCTGAAGGGTGAACTGTCAGGCTGGAAGGAGGTTACTAGTGGAGTTCCTCAAGGATCGGTTTTGGGACCAATCTTATTTAGCCTTTTTATTACTGAACTTGGCACAAAAAGCGGGAATGTGCTAATAAAGTTTGCGGATGACACAAAGCTGGGGGGTATTGCTAACACGGAGAAGGACAGGGATATCATACAGGAAGATCTGGATGACCTTGTAAACTGGAGTAATAGTAATAGGATGAAATTTAATAGTGAAAAGTGCAAGATCATGCACTTAGGGATTAATAATAAGAATTTTAGATATACATTGGGGACGCATCAGTTGGAAGCAACAGAGGAGGAGAAGGACCTTAGAGTATTGGTTGATCACAGGATGACTATGAGCTGCCAATGTGATATGACCGTTAAAAAAGCTAATGCGGTTTTAGGATGCATCAGGTGAGGTATTTCCAGGAAAGATAAGGAGGTGTTAGTACTGTTATATAAGGCACTGGTGAGACCTCACCTGGAATACTGTGTGCAGTTCTGGTCTCCCATGTTTAAGAAGGATGAATTCAAACTGGAACAGGTTCAGAGATGGGCTACTAGGATGATCCGAGGAATGGAAAACCTGTCATATGAAAGGAGACTCAAAGAGCTTGGCTTGTTTAGTCTAGCCAAAAGAAGGCTGAGGGGGGATATGCTTGCTCTTTATAAATATATCAGAGGGATTAATATTAGGGAGGGAGAGGAATTATTTAAGCTTAGTACCAATGTAGACACAAGAACGAATGGGTATAAACTGGACACTAGGAAGTTTAGACTTGAAATTAGACGAAGATTTCTAACCATTAGAGGAATGAAGTTCTGGAACAGCCTTCCAAGGGGAGTAGCGGGGGCAAAAGACATATCTGGCTTTAAGACTAAGCTTGATAAGTTTATGGAAGGGATGGTCTGATGGGATAGCTTAATTTTGGCAATTGATCTTTGATTATCAGCAGATAAGTATGCCCAGTGGTCGGTGATGGGATGTTGGATGGGATGGGATTTGAGTTACTGCAGAGAATTCTTTTCTGAGTGCTGGCTGGTGAGTCTTGCTCACATGCTCAGGGTTTAGCTGATTGCCATATTTGGGGTCGGGAAGGAATTTTCGTCCACGGCAGATTGGCAGAGGCACTGGAGGTTTTTCGCCTTCCCCTGCAGCGTGGGGCATGGGTCACTTGCTGGTGGATTCCCTGCAGCTTGAGGTCTTCAAACCACAATTTGAGGACTTCAATAACTCGGACATAGGTTAGGGGTTTGTTATAGAAGTGAGTGGATTAGATTCTGTGGCCTGCTTTGTGCAGGAGGTCAGACTAGATGATCACATTGGTCCCTTCTGACCTTAAAGTCTATGAGACATTTATATCAGTTTCTGATACTGCCAACAGGCCAAAGAAGAGGACAGTAAATTGGTAGCGGGTCTGGTTTACAATGGATCCGAGAAACCTTCTGTGGCCTCCTTTTGTTTTCTCAGACCGTCTTTCCTACTTTGGCCCGGCATGGTCCCTCATCACCTCGGACTGTTGGGTGCCAAGTATGGTGGAGGAAAGTTATTCCCGCTAGCTTTCTTCCACCCTTCTCTCCCATCCCCTCTTCATCCCTCTTCTGTGACCCTTCTAATGAGCAACTTCTAGTCCTGGAGGTGTAGGCTCTCCTTCAGGAAGGGGCTGTGGGGCAGGTGCCTCAGAACTTGAGAGGGGTCGGGTTTTACTCCTGCTGATATTTCCTGATCCTGAAGGCCAGAGGGGATCTTTGAACCATTCTAGATCTGCATCACCTCCACAGTTATCTCAAGAAACTGAGGTTCTGCATGGTCTCCCTGGCCTCCATTATTCCCTCCCTGGATCCAGGGGACTGCTATATTGCCCTCGACTTGAAAGACCGATTTCCACATCTCCATTTTCCAGGGCCACAGAAGGTTTCTCGGATCCATTGTAAACCAGACCCGCTACCAATTTACTGTCCTCTTCTTTGGCCTGCTGGCAGTGTTTTTACAATATGTATGGCGCTGGTGGCAGCCTTACTCAGAAGGCAAGGTGTTAGCTTCTACCTTTACCTCAATGACTGGCTAATCAAGGGCCAGTCCAAAGCCCAGGTGAGAGCCAGCATTTATCTGGTCTAAGCTACCTTCTGAGCCCTGGGTCTATTGATAAATTAGCAAAAGTCAACTCTTGTTGCTGTTCTCGGTTCTACCAGGGCCAGAGCCTTCCTCCCAGAGGCTCAGTTCCGGACAGTGTTGGCTGTGGTATCAAAGGTCAAGGCCCACATTGTCATGACAGCCTGTTTCTGCCTCATATTTTTAGGTCACATGGCTACGTGCACTTGTGGTACAAAAATTAGGGGATAGAGGGATAGCTCTGTGGTTTGAGGATTGGCTTGCTAAACCGAGGGTTGTGAATTCAGTCTTTGAGGGGGCCACTTAGGGATCTGGGGCAAAAATCAGTACTTGGTCCTACTAGTTAAAGCAAGGGGCTGGACTCAATGACCTTTTAAGGTCCCTTCCAGTTCTAGGTGATAGGTATATCTCTAATTATTATTTATTATGCAAAATTGTACCTCAGACCTCTTCAGGCTTGGCTGGCCTTAGTGTACATCACTTGGACTTGGTGCTTACAGTTCCCACCCCAATCCTCATTTCCCACGACTGCTGGAGGCATCCCTGATCGGTTCCCTTTGTCTCTCTTCAGCCATAATCTTGGTTGCATTCACTGTAGGTTGGGAGGCTCACCTTGAACATTTCAGGACTCAGGGCCTGTGGTCCTAGGACGAGTTCTCATTGCATATAAATGTCAATTGCTCAGAGCAGTCCACCAAGCGTGCAAGTGTTTCTACTCCAGATTGCAGGCAAAGTAGTGCAAGTGCTCATGGACAACGCAGCAGCCATGTTTTGCTTCAACAGGCAGGGAGGGGCATGCTCGTTCATCCTCTGTCAAGAGGCCCGTGAGACTGGCCTGTTCAGAAGAAGTCCGCCAGGTCTTGCTAGGTAGTGTGAAACCATCTACTAGAGTGACTTACCTTGCCAAATGGAAATGTTTCTTGGTTTGATCATCCCAACGAGGCCTCTTACCAACTTGGTCACTCCTCCAGTCTGTGCTGGAGTAACTGCTGCATCTGAAACAACAGGGCCTAGCCAGTTCATCGTTCAAGGTGCATCTAGCAGCAATCTCAGCCTTCTACCCTCTGGTGGACAGTAGGTCGGTCTTCTCATGCGAAATATCCATTTGCTTCTTCAAAGGATGAGAGACTTTACACTGAAATTCGTGAACTCATTCCACTGGAGGCCCTAAACCTGGTCTTGTCAAGATTCATGGGCCCTCCTTTTGTGTAACTGGAATTATGCTTTCTGACATTTGTCTCCTGGAAGGTTTCCTTCCTGGTAATGATTACCTCAGCCAAGAGGGTCTCAGAAATCTTGGCCCTTATTTCAGAATCCCCATATACGGTGTTAAGGAGAAGGTTCAACTATGCCTCTACCCAGCGTTCCTGCCAAAGGTGGTCTTGCAGTTTCATAGTAATCAGGCTATTTTCCTGCCTGTTTTCTTCCCCAAACTGCACAAAAATATGGAGGAGTGGCATCTCCATACGTTGGAAGTTAAATGTGCCCTGGCCTTCTGTGCTGAAAGAACCAAGCAATTCTGTAAATCCATGCAGCTTTTTGTGGCAGTAGCAGACAGGATGAAAAGCCTACCAGTTTCAGCCCAGAGACTCTCATCCTGGATTGCTTCCTGCATTCGTACATACTATGAGCAGGGGTGTTCCCCCTCCTGCCATCTTGACAGCCCATTTGACGAGAGCTCAGGCTCCATCTGTCCCAGTTCCTGATCCAAAACATCTGCAGAGAAGTGACCTGGTAGTTGATACATACTTTCTCCTCCCACTATGCCATTACCCAGCAGGCTAGGGATAATGCCAAGTTTGGTAGAGCAGTGTTGCAATCTGCATGTCCATGAACTCTGAACCAACTTCCTTGCTCACTATTTGAAAGTCCTCTAAAATGGAATGGGCATGAGCAAGCACTTGAAGAAAAAATGATTACTAACCTTTCCATAGCTACTGCTGTTTGAGATGTGATGCTCATTTCATTTCACAACCCATCCTCCTGTCCATCTCTTGGAGTTAGCTGGCAGGAAGGAACTCAGAGGATTTGGCGCTGGCTGGGGCTCTTATATTGGCGCATGAGTGCTTGGCACCAGAAGATGCTAGAGCCAGCCTGATGGATACCAGTGAGGGAAAAGTCTCCGGTGTCTGCATGCAGCATGTGGACACCGGACATGGAATGGACATGAGCAACACATCTGGAAGAACAACGATTACGGAAAGGTTAGTAACTGTTTTTTATAGGACAGAACATTTCAGAAATATGCAACTTTTACCTGTTTTGCACATAAACATTTTGGTTTAATAAAATGTGGGGTGAGAACTGGCATGCCAAAACAAACAAAAAAAAACAAACCAGCCCCCTTCCCCTCCCCAGGTGATACTAGTGTGCTTTTGTGCTCCTTTAAAAAAAACAAACCAAACCAAATCCCAAATTTTCCGCTGGACTGAAACTGGACCCAGTCTGGTGTTTCAGCTGTTGAGAGGTGTCCTTTTGATGTTGTAAATTGCTTGGGGCATGGCCACTATATCCTCTGTCTTCACAGTGTCCTGCACCCTGACTGTACTCAGTAAATAATAAAAGCTGTTTTTCTGTCACATACCATGTGACTTGTGATACCACATTGTGTGAGATTCAGCATCACTCTCCTACTGTACATCTCTGTGTGCTCTTTCCAAGATGAAGAAAAATCTGTTCAAAGGAAGGAGCTGCAGGTGCAGAGGTCACTAAATACTGCTGGTTCCTCTGCTATGCTAGTCCTACAAGGGAAATGTTACAGAGATAACTGACTATAATACATGATCCTGGGTTCCTAAGACGCAGGGGAATTTAGAGTGACACTTGCGTTCTATGACTTATAACAAGTAATTGTTCTCTTAAAAACACTTCAGGTTAAACAAATCACATATAGTTTGGGAAAGTGGGCAGTTTAATTGGATATCCTGTATTTGAGAAATTCATGGGCAACCATTGCCATAGAACACTGCCCAGATCAGAGAGTCATTGGGTTATCTGTTGATAGATCCCGGTTTCTTAAGTAGGACATAGTGCTAGGCAGAATACTGTATTAGATGGGCTATGGATCTGATCCATTGTGCAGTTCCTATATTTCTAAATTAAATATTTAAAGAAAGGGTCCAACTTGTACATCTGACCTAGTGGAGGAAGTTTGAATTTACATGGATGTAGTCTCAGTGATAACAGAGCAGTTTAAGACTGGAAAATTGAAGATGTTACCTTTTGTGAGAAGTAGTTAGATATAAAGGGGGCAAAATGTTTGCTTTTTAAAGATGATTGCTTACTAATATAGTTAATGTAACATTGCAACTTTAATGTTTTTAGCCAGGTTATGATGAGATCAATCCAGATTGGAGGCTTTCTACTGAAAAAAGGAAGAAAATAAAAGGTGGGTGATGTAGTCAAATTATTATACTAAACATTGATGTTCTGGAAAAAAATACATTGGTTAAAGAACATAATGTTTTTAATTAAAATCTTGCCTAGGATAGTTGCCAAAATTGTGAATCTTTCTTGAATTTTCAGTTCATCCTAGCTTAATGAGTGTCACAATGCAAACATTTAAAAAAACGCTGTTAGGCATACTTTGCAGCTGAAATATCCTTTTATTTATGGTTATAGATAATATAGGGCTTTTTCATTCATGATAAATCAGAAGGTTGTGGATCCGGTCTCCATGCAAGGCTTAACACTCAGCAAAAATATCTGTCTGTCTTGGAAGTACATGAAACAGTAAATTGTATGGTGCAGAAATTTGCAGAGCCCACAAGGAGACCTCTTGGGATATATTGGAGCCTGAGAGCCGGGTCCACAGAGCTCGGTTTTTAAAGCTTAGGGAGGTAGGTGGGCGGGCTTTAGTGCCTGAGCTCCAGCCTGAACTGCAACCCCAAAGTGCTGTCCACATAACTATTTTTAGAGTGCTGGCATGAGCCCTGCTAGGGAAGATTTGCTCCTGCGGGCTCCAAAATGCTGTGTAGGCATACCTTTGTAGTCCACAATGCTAAATACACTTTTCATATTTAATTCAGTCCTTCCCCTCCATGCCAGCATGGTGAATTTTAAAAGTCTTGGAACAAGTTAGAACACTACAGGAGGTTGGTCTGCCTGCTTGTCTTCAGTTAATATTTTAGCTGAGAGCGTGTTTTAATGTACTTCCATTTATACATGGAGTGTTAATGCCATGCTTGTACATCAGTATATGAACAATGTTTATGTAGCCAGCACAGACGCTCCCCCGACTTACGCAAGGCATTCCGTTGCGAAACGCCTTGCGTGAGTTGAATTTTGCGTAAGTCGGGGTCGTATACCTAACAGTTATGAAAAAACAAACAAACCCGGGAACTTTTAGGGAACTTTTTCCGTAAGTGTGGGTTTCTGTAAGTCGGGTTTGCATAACCCGGGGAGCGTCTGTAGTTTCACAGCAAAGAAGCTAATAGCTTCATGGTTCCACTGATACAAAGAAAGTAACAACAAGAAGTATTGCTGTAGTACCTCTGGGCCTCAATCATAGATCTGGGCTGCATTTTCCTGAGATATTTGTGGTGCCAGCCCCTAAAAGTTTGCAGTCTAAGTGACCTGGCATGCACAATCAGAGTAAAGATTTGTCTAGGAGAGAAATGGAAAAGTCCAGTTACAAAAAAGTAAAGTTATTTTTGCCAAATTACATGACTTGATTTAAAATAAACAAAACCCTCCTTGACACCATGCCTGCCTGAGATTAGTGAGTGGAAATCTTCTAAGGATTCATACAGGTGGTGTTTCATTATAGTCCCTTTTACCTGCTTAAGTCATGATTAACTTGGTTAGAATAATTGGCAGTAGAAATAACAGCATCTACCTTGTTTTGAGGAGATAGGTTTGTGTAATACCGTTCATAGCTATAGTTTAAAAATCTTTGCCAGTTAGTGAGAGGCCAGCATTCTGAACCAGAGAAGAGCCCAAGGAAAACTTGTTGATAAAATATGACTGCAATTTAAAAGCTGCTGTTGAGACACTTCTACAGTTTCTGAGATACACCCTGGTATTATCTATGTACAAAATTCAGACAACGATCATTCAAAGTGAAAAGAATGAACTGAATTGAAAGGAGCGTGCTGTAATAGTTAGAAAATAAGGTGGTCTGTCTTCACTTAAGGGCGATATCTAACTGCATAAGCAAATTGCCCACAAAATGTAAAATTCTAGATTGTAACTATTTTTAAAATGTCATCTTAATAACTATTTTCTCCCTGAGTGGTCCTCTAAGAGTTCTCTTTTCAGTTGTGATATGTCCTCCAGCTGAATGCAATTTTTCTGGATCCTATCCGTAATTTTCTATGCATTTGCCAAAGAAATTCACTCTCAGCTGTCCTGAGGAGTGATGTACCAAATCTTTAACAAATGCTCAAAACCTGTCATACTCAGTGCATGTAAATCAGCTTGCTGTAAATTAGTTTTTTCAAGCAATATTTAAAAAGTAATGCAGTTATGTCAAAATCTATAATGGTTGAGTTTTACTTTTGTTAATACAGAGTTGACTGTGATTAAAAATACCATTGCTGTAAAATAGAAACTTAGTGAAGCGAGGCTGTGTCTGATGCTGATGAATATGTTTGTTAGAAATGCTTTTGGTTTTCTCCTTTAGATAAAGAATCGTATTATTCACTAATGGATGTAAATTGGTGGGCAGAAAATGCTGTGATCTTGGCTCGCTGCTCTGGAGCTTTGACTGTGTCATCTGTGAAAACATTAAAAAACTTACTGGGGAAATCATGTGAATGGTTTGAGAGTTCCCCTCAGGTCACTTCTGCTCATGATGGAGGATTTCTAAGCCTGGAGGTAATAAACATATACTAACAATACTAAGAAACCCCCCACTGTAGTATAATAAAACCTCACTTTTTTCAGTTTGCTAATGTGCAGAACCCAAAATGTTTATACAAAAGATGGCCATCTCTCCCACCCTAATAACAGATTCTGTAATGAAATCTTGTCTTACTATGTTTTCATTGCGTTTACAAATTGTTTTCTCATATACTCTGAAGGATTATCCTAAATCATGAAAGCAAATGAACAAAATAGTTTGAAATTTTGGCTTTTTCAGTTGCCTTCTTTCTGACTAATGTTCAGAATCCTCTACTTTGCAATATATTTTCTGGTCATAAGTATAAATAAACAAGGCCCCACTCCATTGAGACATTTTGCTTTGTTTCAATATAGATTATTTGATTTATTTAATTTTATGCTACTTGGAAAAAATGGGTTTTCTTCAAACTGTTTTAATTAGAAGGAAAAATAATCTGATATATACAGTAACCAAGAAAATTTGTATCTACAAATTTGTACAGTAAGAATGGCAATTTATGTGTATGTTAAAATATATATCTATATATAATTATATGAAAAATCCTGCAACCTGAGTCATCCTTCCTCAAGTAAAACTCGCATTGGCTTGAAGTCTCATGGATACTGGGTATGTTTGATTGAAGTGGGGAATACAGTATTTGTCCCTATCACTTATTCAGAGAAGAAATGCTATTAAAAACAAGCTATGTTAAATGTTTTTGTAAATTTTTTCATTTATTTAAATTATGGCAAAAAAAGTCTGCTGCCCTCCATAATAATGTATACCTGCAATGTTATTTCAATCCAAGTAATTAAATCTTTGATTTCCCTGTAAAATTGTTATGACATGTTGGTCTTACAACATAAGAACAGCCATACTGACTGAGACCAAAGGTCCATCTAGCCCACTATCCTGTCTTCCCACAGTGACCAATGCCAACTGCTTCAGAAGGAATGAACAGAACAGGTACACTGCTACCTTGATATAACGCCACCCGATATAACATGAATTTGGATATAACACAGTAAAGCAGTGCTCTGGGGGGCGCGAGGCTGCGCACTCCAGTGGATCAAAGCAAGTTCAATATAACTTGGTTTCACCCATAACATGGTAAAATTTTTTGACTCCCAAGGACAGCGTTATATTGAGGTAGAGGTATAATCATCAAGTGATCCATCCCTTGTTCCCCTTTCCCAGTCAAGACAGATTAAAAACAAAACAAACAAACACCAAACACCTTTTATATCACAGTTGTTGCTAATACTTGTTTCGGAACAGCATGATCGCAATATAAACAAGTTTGTTCATATGTCTATTAAAAGATGCATTACTATGGAAATGACATTAATTGAAAGACCTGAAAAGCTTCCTATCAGTGGCTCCTTGTTCTTCCGTCAGGATGTTAACATTGACCTAATCAGAGAGAAGCTTAGTACATTGATATAGAGTTCCAAATAATTGATTAAACATGTGACTTTTTAGTTTGCATACTGTTTAACTCATGTGTTAGCTAAATTTTCTGATAATAGAACTGATATGGATTACCTCTTAGTTCCCCACCTTGTACGGCTTCCTGCCTCTGTTAGAGGACACAGTGTCTGATTGGTAGCCAGTTGAGATTTATGGAAGTCTTTCTATTAACTTCAGTGGGCTCTGGATCAGATCTGTAGTCCAGGATGGAAAGCCAAGAAGCATCCCTGAAGTACAAATTACAGGTTACAAGCTAATGTTTTAATGTGCGGGAATGGGAGGAGTCGGGGTCCTTGATCCTAAAGTTGATGTGAATTGTGGATGCTCAGCATTTTCCTGAATCAGGCAACTTGGGAGCAAACTAACAACAATATATTGCACTGTTTAAGACTTGCGTTTCTGTGTAGTGCGAGATAAAACTGGCTCCAAAGAGATTACGCTTGGAGAGCAGGCCTGGTGAGGAAGATGAAGGAGAAGTTGACTCTGACTCAGATGATGTAACTTCTGCCAAGGCCAGGTATTTCAGTTACCTGAAGCAAGGCCTGTATTTTGTGACAGAAATGGAGCGATTTGCTCCTCCACGGAAACGTTCACGCACTATTACAAAGAATTACCGCCTTGTGAGTTTAAGATCTACAACTCCAGAGGAGCTTTACCAGAGAAAGGTGAGATTGAGACCCATACAACACGAGACTAGGACAACAGTAAAGATTAACATAAAATAACTGTTTGTTTTTCATTGTTTTAGAAAGACCAGCTTTGATATCTTCCTGTTTTATTTATTTTTTTCTTTTAATACAAGGGTCTAGCCATGTATTTTTAAGGGGTGTATGTGTTTTGAGAGAGAGAGAGGGATATCAACAATACGCAATGTGTCCACCAGCTGGAAGGCATGTGATTAAAATAGAGAAGCTGCATTAATGTAGTTCAAATGACAAGTTATTTAAGGATCATTTGAGCAGAAAGTATGAGATTCATTAGACTGTGAATGGGGTGGGTAAGCTACATCACATTAGACATTTAAAATTAGACTAGAGAAAACCCTGGTAAATATATTCAGTGAAACAATACTGTATTGGCCAGGGGACAGAATTGATATGCTATTTTATTTCTTTGATTCAATGGTAATGTCCACTAACATAGATGGTATCACGGTTACAGGGCTAGCTGCGCCTCTGTCCCCTGTAGTTTCTCTGAATGCACACACCCGTAGATATTTTCATGGAGATTTTCATAATAAGTAACCTAATCTCCCTCGCTGCAGATTAAGCCATTATTTCGTGTACTACCTTGAGTGAATGCAGAGAACAATTGTCAGAACAAAGAGTAATGGTCTCAAGCTGCAGTGGGGGAGATTTAGGTTGGATATTAGACAAAACTTTTTCACTAGGAGGGTGGTGAAGCACTGGAATGGGTTACCTAGGGAGGTGGTGGAATCTTCTTCCTTGGAGGTTTTTAAGGTCAGGCTTGACAAAGCCCTGGCTGGGATGATTTAGTTGGGGATTGATCCTGCTTTGAGCAGGGGTTTGCACTAGATGACCTGCTGAGGTCCCTTCCAACCCTGATATTCTATGATTCTATGATCCCTCTCCTCTTAATGAATTTGACAACTATCAGGTCCCTGCCCCCGTCATCTTTTCTCAAGACTAAACATGCCCAATTTTTTAAACTTTTCCGTATAGTTCATTGCTTTAAATATTTTATCACCTTTGTTGCTCTCTACTAATCTCTTTCCATGTTTCCCACATCTTTTCTAAAGTGTAGTGCCCAGAGATAGAAACAGCATGCTAGCTGAGGCCTCGTCAGTGCAGAGTAGAGCAGGACAATTACTTCCCATGTCTTGCCTTCCTGTTAATACGCCCTAGAATGACATTAGCCTTTTATACAACTGCATCATATTGACTCTCATTCAATTTATGATTCACTCTAACCCTCAGATCCTTTTCAGCAGTATTAACACCTAGCCATTCAATTTTGTAATTAATCTTTTGATTTTTGCCCTCCTAAGTGTACTACTTTGCCTTTAATCTTAATTGAATTTCATCTTATTGATTTCAGACCAGTTTTCCATTTGTCTAGATTATTTTGAATTCTAAGTCTGTCCTTCAAAGTGCTTGCAACCCCACCCAGCTTGGTGTCATCTGCAAATTTTGCAAGCATGCTCTCCACCTCATTATCCAAGTTCAAGAAAATATTGAATGGTACCAAACCCAGGACTGATGACTGTGTGACCCCTCCTAGATACACCCTCCCAGTTTAACAGTGAGCCATTGATAAGTAGTCTGAGTTCGGTCTTCCAACCAGTTGTGCACCCACCTTATTGTAAATTCATGTAGGCCACATTTCCCTATTTTGCTTATGAGCATTTCATGTATAACAGTATCAAAGGCCTTACTGAAATCAAGAAGTATAATGTTTACTGGTGGCCCCCTGCCCGCCCCAATCCAATAGGCCAGTAACCCTGTCAAAAAAAGGAAATTAGGTTGGTTTGGCATGATTTTGTTTTTAACAAATCCATACTGGCTATTCCTTCTAATCCTGTTATCTTCTAGGTGCTTACAAATTAATTTTTTAATAGTTTGTTCCAGTATCTTTCCAGGTATTAAAGTTGGGCTGACCAGTGTATAATTTGATGGCTCCTCTTAGTTCTCTCTTTTAAAGGTAGCTACTATGTTTGCTCTTCTCCAGTCCCCTGGGACTGCATCTATCCTCGATGTGATCTCAAAGATAAGGCTAATGGGTCTGAGAGTGCTTCAGCTAGTTCCTTAAATATCCTAGAATGAATTTCAAGTTCTGCTAACTTGAATACATTTAATTCTTCAACATGTTCTTTCTTTATTTTGGCTTGTGTTCCTTCACCTTTCTTGTTATAGAATTGTGTTGAGTATCTCATCACCATTAATCTTTTTTTCTGAAGACGGAAGCTAAGTAGGCATTAAACCCATCAGCCTTATTGATGTCATCAGTTTTTAAGTCGCCTTTCCCGCTAAGTAAAGAACTTACACTTTCCTTTTGTTTTTCTCTTGCTCATAATGTATTTAAGGGAACCTCTTTTTATTGCCTTTTATGTCCCATATTAGGTGTAACTCATTTTGTGCCTTAGCCTGTCCGATTTTATACCTATGTGCTTATGCTATTCTTTCGCATTCCTCTTACCAATTTGTCCGTGTTTCCTATTTCTGTGGGATTCCTTTTTTGATTTTCAGGTCATTAAAGAGCTCCTGATGGAGTCGTGATGGCCTCTTAATGTCCTTCCTATCTTCCCTTCTCATTGAGGTAGTTTGCAGTTATTCCTTTAATGTTGTCTCCTTGAGAAATTGCCAGCTCTCCTGAACTCATTTTTCCCTTGTTTTTTTCTTCCCATGGGACCTTACCTCTCAGGTTGTTGAGTCAGTTAAAATCTGCTTTTTTGAAGTTCATTGTCCTTATCCGGTTAGTCTTACTCCTTCCTTTTTTTAGAATCATGACCTCATTTCGTGGTCACTTTCACTCAAATTGTCCTCCACCCTCAGGTTCGCTCTGAGGGTGGAATTGCACAGTTCTCTCAATCTTAGACCACGTCCTGAGCTACAGTACTTTGTGTAGCAACTGTGCTTACCAGCAGACCCAGTTCAATTTTGGCACAGAAGACTGACTAGTAGTGAATATAGCGGCCATATACTACTTTAAACCTAAATATTGGTTTTTTGATTTTTTTTTTTTTAAAAAAGGACCAAAACATGTACAGAAAAAGGGTTTTAAAATAACACGCAGTTGACACACGTCTATTATCTAAGGCTTCTTGATGGTAACTTACGCTGGTTTAACTTCTTCAGACCCTCCAGTTGGGTGCGAATGTGTCAGACTTTTTCCCCTGAACAAATCCCTCTTCTCTTGAGAAAGGGTTCCTTTTTAAACCTGCCACAGTTCTTAGCTCTCCAGTATGCACGTGCCTTTACCTGTTCTGCGATTGTCTCTTAATAGCCCCTAGTGTCTGTGGAGAATTTGATATCTTGAGACATTATTTTTCTTTTCTGTGTGTTTTTTCCTTTGGGATCCCTATTTAATTAGACTACTGAATTCACTATGCATGCATGTGTGTGTGTGCGCGCATGCACGTGTGTAGATAACACATAAACACACAGTATTCACAAATAATTACAGAGCAACTCCATTCTGTCAAAGATGTTTACGTTCATGTACTTTGTTTTAGATTGATAATGAAGAATATGGTGAAGCTTTATCTTTGGCTCAAGCATATGGTCTAGATTCTGATCTTGTATATCAAAGACAGTGGAGGAAATCAACTGTTAACATTGCTTCTATTCAAGACTACCTGGTATGTTTTTTAAGTTGAAATAAATTTCTTAATATTCTCGTAGAAACAGAAATCATGTTCTAATTTATGTAACAAATGGTGGTACCGATTTGCAGAACTGTCCTTCATGAATTTCACCTAATGCAGAAGGGACTGACCTTGTTAAATTTGCTAGTGGCTGGATCTTAAATCTCATTGAAGTAAATGGAAAGACTCCCATTGTGTTCAGTGGTCTTGAAAAGAAAAAAATGCATGAAGCTGGTGTCTTCAGGTTGTCTTAATTATTTAGTTGAAGGTATTGTGGTATTGTTGATTTACGAGCCTCAGATAATTTGAAGTTGAAGTTCTGTTGCTAAATTAGCATTATCTCTAAGCCAAATGCTAATTGAAAAAATGCCTGTAGTAGTAATGTACTAGCAATTGTTCTCCGTATGTTATCTAGAACATGGACTGGAACACCTCACAGTGTAATTTGCACTTCTAGATCACATAAGCAGCACTTGCTGAAGGAGATGATCCTGAAAATGGCCATATAGTACACTGAGATGGGAGTAATTGTATGTTGTGATCAGACTGCAAAATTTTCAGTCAGCACAGAGTTGCCATACTGACTAGGAAGAAGAGTTAGAGCCCTGAGATCCAGTATAACTAGGTTCTATTTCTAGTTCTGTGTCTGAGTTGCTGGGTGACTTTTGTCAAGTCACTTGACATCTGTATGTCAGTTTTCTCCTCTATAAATTGGGAAGAACATCTTTTGTACAGTGCTTTGTGATCCTTAAATGGAAGGAGAACAGTATTACTTTATTATGTATTGGTTTCAAGTGTAGTCTATCTTGTTTTCAAAAGCAATGGTTAAATATATTTAGGAACTCTGAAATTTAAATAGCTTCTGTCCGCTAGTCAGCAAAGATTTATTAGAATGCTGTTGTGAGGTTTCTTTCTACTAATTCACTAATGCTAACCAATACACTGCAGTTCATTTGCTGATAGATTAGGAAATGCTATAAATAAAACTAGGCTGTAGTTTTCAAAACATAATATTTTGTTGCATTTTCCCTGCTTTTTTGTACTGGCTGATTCTTTTCTTTAATTCATGTTGAGTCTCCCAGTCACCAGACTAAATTGATAAGGTTCTAAATGGAAGAGAGGCAGACTGAAAAAGTGAAAGACACGGATCTCAGTGCTTTGGTAGGCTATGACATATTCCACTATGCTTTCTTCTCACTCTTTTTTTGTCATTTGATTAGAGTAAAATTAAGAAGCGGTCCTGGGTTCTTCATGAATGCCTGGAAAGAGTTCCTGAGAACGTGGATGCTGCCAAAGAGTTGCTGCAGTATGGTTTAAAAGGGACAGACTTGGAGGCTCTCATAGCTATTGGAAAAGGAGAAGATGATGGCAGGTTTGTTGGAATAATTTTTATGTATTGTGTTTCTGTGCTTTGGAATTATGCAGTGAATTTGTCAGTTAACTACAAACTGAAATATTAATAGATTTTGCAGGACAGATAGTTTTTAAAATATGTTCCCATAAGAATAGCTGTGACCAATGCTAAAGATAGCAGTCAAGTTCTCTCATGAATGAAAATAAATAAAATGATGACCTTAGAAATTGAATGCAATAGAGAAGAAATGAATATATAGACAATAGCTCGGAAGTCAGCACAAAATACTTCCAAAATTTGGCTTCTACTTGGAACAGATTCCTGTGTTGATGTTCTTAGATGAGTTTGAACCACAATGCTTACTCTTGGGAGAATTCTGTGCCAAAAAATTAAAAACTCTGCACTAAAATATTAAAAATTATGTGCACAATATTTTAAAATGCTGTATATTTTATTTGTTAAAATAACACAATATAATCATGCCCATTTAAACTATTTTGGTAATTTTATTTTAAAATACTTGTCAGCAAGTATGCTTGTAACAATACAGATAACAAAAAAGATTCAGGAAATGTTTTTTGATAAATAGATTACTTACTACACATATTAATCCAGAATTCTGAGTAAGAATTTATTTAAACTACAATACAGAAATGTATTTCCCACGCCCACAGCAGCCTTCTGTGTCCCATGCTGTCTGTCCCCTCCATATCCCACGCATCCTGACCTGGCCCTCCAGGCAGGGAGCTGTGAGGAAGGTGGCTTCTGCTCTCTCCCTGTAGGTAGTTGGGGCTGTCCCAGGAGTGGTTGCTCTCTGTTCTGGTGCCACCGCAGCCCCTGGTGGGCAGCACCTTTCTGACAGGATGTATTTTCTGTCCTGGTGTGTTGGGTGGGGGAATTTTGAGTGGCACATGAGTTCTTTGTGTGCGCGGTGACAGAGAATGCCCCCAAGAGGAAGTGTTGAATTAGCCTTTTTTAACAGCTGCTTTTGCCTTAATTCTTAAGCTGTGTAGGTAAAATTAAAAAAAAATGCATCAGGGAAGCAAAACATGGTCTGGTTCTGTCTTGTACAAAAGATTGGAGAAAACACAAATGCAGGTCATTCTGTAACAACTCAATACAGTGGTGATGTAGAATTGCTTCTTGGGTGTATATGTAATAACTACTATATATAGTAGTATGTGCCATGGAAATAGTGTCAGGAACTCTGTTGCTTGTAGAATTTGTGAACTTTTAACAATGAAAACCTTGTGTATTTTGTGAAGAAAATATGAAGAATGCCCTCCCTATTTCAGATACTGAGAATACATCACTTAAGCTCACAGTAGCAAAATTGTTTTTCATATATTTAATTCGTTGTCACCAGTTTCAGTAAAAATCAATTCAGATACAAAAGTTACAGATGGAAAGTTGTGTAAAATCTGTCGACTGAATAACCAGCTCTTCATATCTTTTTATCAACATTGATTTTTGTTTCTTTCTGCCAGATTTATCTTATCAGGAGAGGTGGACATTGATGAAATCCCCTATGAACAATTTTTGTCACCTGGTGAAGAGGCAGAAAATAGAAAGAAAAGGGAGGCTAGGAAGCATCAAGAACTGCTTCTATCAGTGAACTTCTCAAAGTAAATTATATGTCAAGCCTAGTTTTTACTTAAATTCATAAGTTTATAAATACATAATCCCATGGCCATAATTATCTTAATACATTGTACTTCTTCTTTGGACGATGGTTAACATTTCAATCAGCACTCTATTATGAAAGTTTTCAGTTTATTGAATTTCTTGTTGTGCTTTCAATATATGGATCTGCTAAAACATTTTTTTGTCTTGTTGCCTTCGAATAATCTTTTTTTTTTTTTTTTTAAATAGAAGTCTATTTTTGAGCATTTAGATACTATGCTAATATGCTGTAGCAATCTTGAAAATGTAGTGGTCTCTTTTTCTCTCTCTCTTTCAAAACAGACTAACACTGGAACAAAAGGAACTTTGTCGAAGCAGACTGAAATTATTAAGTTATTTAGATAGACTTGCAACTTATGAGGTGAGGAGATGGGATTTAGTCCTTAGATCCTGTCTTGTGAATAGCTTATGTTGTTTCTCTGACTTATTTTGTTCTATTTTTGATCTTCTCTATTAGATACCATTGTTTCATCCTGTATTTCTTTGCAGTAATTAAAAAAAATATACCTGTTGTGCTTAGGAACATTGAATGGGTATAATATTATTGAGATCTTTGATTGTGAAAATGGGAAATTTAATGTGTTTGGGGAAACACAGCTTGTGAAGAAAATGGGTTACCACGTATCCCTTGCATCAATGGTACAGACAATGTAATAGTTAATGTAGAGACATTCAGATGTACCACTCTACCATGAAAATCTGCTCTGAGCATTTTTCATGAGACACTATCTGAAATGCCTGAGCCCTGTCTATACTAGCAACTTACAGCAAAAGCCAAGCCACGGTGATGGAAATACCAATTTACCTTTTCAAATACAGACACACACACACTTAGCAGCTATGTTAGATTCTACTAGAAGCAAAGCACTTGAAATTTACAGTAAACTTATATGGTAGTAATTTAAGTTTTTAAAAGTGTTGAGTTGCTACATTCATTTGAAGTTTGAAACTAAACATTCAAATAGATTCCGTCTCCCCCCCAGTATATGAAATTTCACTTAGTTTGAACGAAGCTAGTGGATTATATGGAATCCAAATTTAAATAGTCAGCTATGGTTTTGTTTACTCTACTTAAATGGACACCATCCACTTGAAATCTAGAGAATAATAATTAAAAAAAACAGTAAAAAGCTTCAGATAGAACAACTGCTCCTATCATCTTGTTGATTTATTATTTATTTATTTATTTATTGGTGGTTTTACAGTCACAATAGCTAACTATTCTTTTTGTTTTCTTTCCTTTGTTGCTCTGTGGAAGACCTACAGAAATGGCAGTGAGGGGTAATGGGTATTGTGGGAAAACAGAGCAGCTGGTTAGATACAGAGAACTATGAAATGTACAGAGTAAACTGATGAAACAAAATTTAAGGTGACTCTTAACAATTGTAAGCAGAAAAACAAATGAAATAAAAGTGTCTATTTTGAAGCTGATAATGTGTCTTTAAAGTTAAGTGTGTGCATATTATATGTCCAGGTATTTATTCCAAAAATATTTAGACTTTAAACCTTAATTGCTTAGCCAACTACTAAGACTTCGATGTTAAGTGTTGCTGTTAGAATACGTGTATGTACAGCATGACTGTAGAAATGATAGAAATCTACATAATCATAAATTGTTTCTATAGATCATTTTTAGAATAACATAGTGAGCTATGTAAGTGTCCACTCCTTAGGTAATCTGAGATGCGAGAGTTTTAATATGACTTTTATCAAATACTTAAATCATTTTCTATTAAACTTTTTTTTTTTTTTAAAGGAAATCCTTGGAGGGCCTCATGCAGCTGAGCAGAGATATGATGCTGAATTCTTCAAGAAGTTCCGAAATCAGAATATTGTACTTTCAGCAAGAACTTATGCTCGGGTATGAGTATTTTTTTTTTCACACGTTTAAATTGCTGTTTTTGTTAACACTAATTCCCCATCACCACATACTGAAATGCAGCCAATATTTTTTTCTGTTTAAAGCTATGAGTAATTTTAAAAATAGGAATAATATATCTTCAATGTTGTATTTGATTATCTTTGTCTGACTGTAAAATAGGACAGGATTCCTCTGCTCTGTCAAGCTTTCAGATTATGAAAACTTTTAAATTAAATAAATGTTTTAGTCACTCCTAGTCTTTAAAAATGCATGATGAAAACAGAATTGTAGTGTTTGCTGAGCTGTAATTGGTAATCAGAATCATGCTTAAACTGTTTTTATAGTGTAAAACAGAATATTTTATATTTTCTGGTGTAGGAAAGCAATGTGAGAGCCCTAGAGATCTTGTTTACATACCATGGCTCAGACCTGCTTCCACATTGGCTGGCAATTCTCTCTAATTTTCCAGAGACTACTTCACCACATGAGTATTCCTTTTTACTGCCTGAAGCTTGGTAAGAAAGCATTTTCTCAATATCAGTTACTAGACAGCATTTTCTTTTTAGAACACTTTGAGAGATTTTATTCTAAAAGTGTGGCTGTAAACTTAAAAACGATTTGAAAACTAAGTGTGGATTTGTGTCTGCGTATAGCTGTTGCCCAGCATCAAGAGAGCACTTTTGAATTTACTTATTGAATCTCTTCACTTTCTACTTAAGGCAAAGTGAAAACTATATTATCAAGTCACTCAGTGTAAGTAGGTAAGAATCAGTAGCTTTCTATCTCTTACTTGCAGAGATTTTTCAGGACATATGGTAAATCTTTAGGTGTTGAGAGTATTTAAATGTACTTACCTCCTTTTCACATAATAGACTCTATCAGGGGAAGTGCCCAATCTGACTTCCCTTAAGAAGACCTGCCTAGCACTCTGTACAGATTATCAAAAGCTGT
Source organism: Gopherus evgoodei (assembly GCF_007399415.2). Classification (NCBI taxonomy): domain Eukaryota; kingdom Metazoa; phylum Chordata; order Testudines; family Testudinidae; genus Gopherus; species Gopherus evgoodei. The sequence goes on from NC_044324.1 coordinate 35,077,711, forward strand.
GCTTCATGGGGTGCATGTGAGTCTTTCCATAATTTTGTTCGTAATTGCATTGAGGTCTTTGGGTGTAAGGCACAGGAGAAATACCAATTATTGTGATACATTCTTTAAATTAAGAAATAACTGAAGTGTGGAAATTTTATGTACTGACCTTAAAGTGACTCAAGAAACTTGGCAGACTACCTCAGAGGAAGAGAGAGCATGAGGTCAATAGTCTAAAATTCAGATTTCACATACAAAATGGTTTTTAAATTAGGTTTTAATTCCTTCATCTTCTGTTTTATGAGAGATCTCCCTGATCCAATTTAGGGAATTCTGAAGAAGCTTCAAGATTTCTGAAGTGTCCTGTTTCCATCTCTGTTGACATTTATAGATGCTGCAGGATGCTGTTATACGTTTTCTCAGTCTGTCATTGATTGTGAAGCTATTACAACAATCTATGAAGATTTGGGGAAATTTCCTGATAGGTTCTCTGTGACTCCTTGTCTCCCAGGCAAAAGTTCAAGACCACTGATTTCCATATATAAAAGCTTATGAACAAGGCTATTCTCTTTTCCTGGATTAAATACAGCTAAATACAATATCTCAGTTTCTGAGAAAAGAATGGAAAACCCCTAATTTCTCTGGTATTATAACAGTGTTTTCTAATCATAAGAAATAATTTTCAACAGACTCCTTTGGGGAGAGTGTGTGTGTGTGTGTGTGTGTGTTTGTTTCTGTTGATCGATCTATCTAGCCCGAAACGCTTTGGTGGTTTTACAGCAGTCATGCCAGAGAACCTAATCCTTGTGTATGTTGTGTATATATAATGGCAATGTCCACCAAAGCATTTTGGGCTACGTACTCTTTCTGCGGGTAACTACTTCAAGATATTTCATACTGTATCTATATGAAACAGAGAGAAGTCAAATGAGATTTTCTTCATAACTTTAAGCTTTCGGATCAAAAACAAGAGCAGAAAGCCCTTATGTATAACAGTCAGTGCTACTGCTTCTGAGCTTCTATGGCTGTCATCATAGTTGCCTTTGTTAATATTTCCAGATCTCTCAATCTTTTCTGTCAGTATATGTTGACTTGAGGCATTTATTTCTCATTTGGGAAGAAAATGATTGACTTTTGAAAACTGTGAAATGGGATTTAAGTCTATTAATCCTTCAGTATTCACTGTATTTAAGCAGTTATTAAGAAAAAATGATTACTTTAGACAGCAGCATAATACAAATAAAAGAACTAAAAGATAGCTGTATAGTTGTCTAACTTATGTCATTAAAGACCCTTGTAATCTCAGTAGCTGAGTGCCCACAAAATCTTTAATGTATTATCCTTGTGAGGAAGGGAAATATTATTAATCCTTTTTTATGGATAAGGAATTAATACACAGAGTGACTGTGACAGTCCAAAGTCACACAGGGTGTCTGCTTTGAGTCCCAGGCTACCACCCTAACCACTGGACCTCATTGTTCCTGTCCTGCAACATATTAATAGATTCTGAATTGTGGTTTTGCTGACAGTGTTAAATCATTCAATTTTAGATGAGTTATTCTACCACTTGCTGTTTAAAACTTGGAACTTTTTAATTTCCAAAAATTTATAGGATACTTTTCATTTAATGAGAAAAATAGTAATATGAATACATTTAAGGTAATACAGAAACAAGCTTTATATAATACAGAACAAATCTGAGATCAAAAGGACTTCACTTATCGCTCTGAAATGCACATGTGTAGGTACTGCATGCCTTGGAATACAAAATATACAAGTCTTAATAATTGCACTGAGATTACTGCAGGCTTTACTTGCACACATTTATAGAAATAACAGTTATAGTATAAAATGGAGGAAAATTTTTGATGTATAGTACTCAAATGTTACTGATTATTACCTTCTGTATATTGATACCATCTTGATGTTTAATTTTCCTTGAAACTTGGTTCTATGAAAAGTTTGAAAATGGATGAAACACACATTCAAATAAATGTTTACTCAGTTTTATGCTATAAATTTTAGGTTCAAGACTCTTGAATATATTTTATGTATTGATTATCATTTGATTTACATAATGAACCTATGTCAGCCATTTGCAGTTTCTACTTTTTGTTGTGTTTTGAAACTTTCTGATTTGAATAAGAGTCTCTGAGGTAAACTTGTAAGGTAGAGATAACAGAATGGAGCTTTGCCTATTAAACCAGTAGAACATATCTTCATGAGATTTTTTGCCTTTGTGTGGGTGACTGAATTTTAATACGATTGCAAAGTAATGACACAATTTTTGTGTAACAAATGCTGTAACTAAAAATGAAAACAGCCACTTGGATTTCTTCAGATCTATGTCCTTACACTTTGTGGCACTCTTTTCAGATATGGTTTGGAGACTGGTATAACTCTGAGAAATATTTAGGTGGCTTTGACTAAAAGAACAGTGTGCACTAGAAAGTGAATGAAAGAAAGAGCAACACAGAATGCCACTTCTAGAACTCCTGAATAGTGTAGAGTTTCCATAAGTTAGAGTAAAATAAATAAAGAGTAATAACTGATATTTGCTGACATACAGACCATCTAAATGTGTAGCTAGCTAAGCTGCACATTTATTGAGCCCTCTCCTGAATTGTAACTAAAGGCAGAGGTACAGCTGGTTGAAATTGTAAAGCAAGAGACTGCTAACTCACTAAATTATTAAAATATGTACCATAGATCAGGAGTTCTCAGACTGTTTGAGTGTGAACTGCATCTTAATCAAGAGAACATTTTATGGACATTTCCTCATCTATTATTAGCAAGCAGACCATGTTCTTCCCAATTGAGGTCCCCTAACATCCTGAGTAAAAATAAATAAATAAATAAATAAAAAATGCAGCAATAGATTACATTAAAAAAATTAGGGACCTATTTAATGGTGTCTTTCAAGGTGGTTTAGCAGCTAGAAACAAAGAGTCCCAGCACCATGTGAACAGCTAGCTCCCCAAAGGCACCTTTTTGAAAACCTTTTCCTCAAATAAGAGTCTGTTACTAAAGATATTCCTGAGCTTGTATCACAATGAAAACAGTATGTTTAAAAGAATAAATGAATTACAATGGATAAAATTTTCAGAGGCAGCTAATTTTCATTTTCAGGAGTCAGTCATATGGAAAGTCAATGTGACTAGGCTCCTAAATGCCTAAGTCTTTCTGGGAAATGGGATTTAGCCTCCTAAGTTTATGTAAAATTGTCAAAAATGCCTGATAGTTCTTCTGGTGTTAAAGATTGTAGAAAAATTATAAGATTGTGTCTGAGAAATAGCATTTGATCTTGTGGCACCTTATAGACAGATGTTTTGGAGCATGAGCTTTCGTGGGTGAATACCCACTTCGTCGAATGCACGGCTACCCATCTGACATTTGATCTTGTAATTAACAATTGTTTTATAATGCACACAAAAAAGCAAAGTTAAGGTTTGTAATTACTGACTTATGGATGCTTAAGAATGCAGTCTTAACGTTTCTTCCCACAGTTCTTAAATGGGATATTACAATATAGGAGAAGTAAAGTGTGCAAAATGCATATTGCAGTATCTTGGTACTACCATGTTAAAAAAAATGTATGATTCTGCATTTTAGAAAAATAAAAATTTATCAGTGATCCAAAAAATGTATAGTGATGCTGGGAACATATAGAGAATCTGTTTTTCATCCTGAAAATACAGTAGAACCTTATGATTATGAATAGCTTGGGAATGGAGGTTGTTCATAACTCTGAAATGTTCCTAACTTTGAATAAAACATTCTTTCAAAAGTTTACAACTGAACATTAATTTAATACTGCTTTGAAACTTTATTATGCAGAAGAAAAATGTTGCTCCCCCCCACCTTTTTAATAGTTTACATTTAACACAGTACTGTACTGTATTTGCCTCTTTTGGTCTCTGCTGCTGCCAGATTGTGTACTTCTAGTTCCAAATGAGGTGTGTGGTTAACTGGTCAGTTCGTAACTCTGGTGTTCGTAACTGAAGTTCTACTGTAAACTTTTCTGAAAGTTATTTCCTGGATTTGACTCTTTCTACTGTTAAGTTTATGTAGAGTGGATGAGCTTACATGTTTTCACAGTAGATCTCCTTATTTTAAAATCATTACTCTGTCATAATTAGAATAATTAGATTTTTTTTGCTTTGTTGTTTCATACTAGTGTTTCAATTATAAAAATAGATTTGAAGTATAGAGCTTAGAGCTCATAAATCAGAATCGAGTAGACTTCATTATCTAGTAGTTGCAAGGAACATTTTTGAAGTCTTATATCAGAAAGACAAGTTTCAGAATATCTATCAGAGCCTTTATTTTTCCAGCACTGCAGTTTAAGCTTCTTCTTATTTCAAAGCATACTTTTCCAGATAGCTTGTTTCTTGCATTGAAGAGGCTTATTAATAAATCAAACTTTTTTCCCTTTCCCCACTAACAATATTCTTCACAAAAAAAAAAAAAAGGGGGGAGAACTGCTTCTTGAGTAGAAATTGGCCAAGTACTTACTATATCTGATATTTGCAGAATGTTTCCTTTGGCCAACTAGCAAATGTTAAGACATCACTGATTTTTTCATGTCTAAATCAATTGTTCTTTCCCATCTATTAAGACTGCTATTAGGACCATAAAAAGAGAGAGGAAAAATGAACTGGGTGTTTAATTGCTAACTGTTAACTAACTGATACTGCTTTGGTAATTGTATTCTGACAAGCTGAGGCAGGAGCAAGAGGAAGCAAAGGTAGTTACCTTTGAAAAGCCTGTTTCTCTTTTTGTATTGTGTGCACATGTAGTTGTTTCCAGTCTACACTGTTGACTCCCGTATTCCAGAAATGTTGTTCCTTTCCCTGATCAGTGAGTCAGTTTCCCAAGCACGTTTGCCACCCTGTGTATATGATCAAGTACTTAATCTTTGGCCTTAGCAGCAGCTGTGAAGAGTTGTGCAGTCGTGGGTCAAGATAGTCCTTTTCCTCTACTCATGAAGAGGTGGCTGTGTTAAATTTATGGCTACTCTTAATAGTCCTGGGATGGATTTGCAGACTTTCTAGCCTGACTGGTATATATGGTGATCTTAGCACTGGAAGATGTATTCTGGGGAATACTACACATCCAGGTTTTTCCTCCTTAAAAGCTTCTCTTTGGTGCACTCTCTGTAAACTGCAAAGAGACTGAACTATGCAACTTGGGTAACAGATAACGGTCATTGCATGGACAGCTGCAAAATGTAGATGGGATGGGAGGTACTGGGTGTAAGTCAATCTCATTCTCAGTACCTTTTACAAAGACATATTTTATATATATATGTAAAAACCACTTGCTACTGAGAAGCTAAGGCTCTACACAAATAATTTAAAATAGGTTCATAATAGATAACTAGTAATTTGAATTGGAACTCTTCATCTGTCATACACTAGATCAGATTTGGCACAGTTCAGTATTAACAAAGTTACCACCTAATGCTTGTTCCTCAATCTACTTGTATTTGAGATAGGATGATCGTCTTTGAGTTCCTTGTAGACCTATGCTCCGGGTGGACCTGGTACCAAATTACCACCAAAAGTAACACCTTTGTTGTTAGTTGTAGCAGAAATCCCAAGGGTGGAATGGGCATGCAGACTGAATTACCTCTCTTTCTGGGGAAACATGCATTGCCACTGGACATGCTATATCCATTCCGAGGGCAAATTACATGACTTTGTTCTTTAACGGTTATCAGTACAGCACATTTCACGAGCTCTACATTACATGTACACAAAAATTTAAATATCAATATAATAATTAAAACATCACAAAATATGCATTCTAAACCCAACAAAATATATTCCATTCCAACATTTCCAACAGAAGTGAGCACTCATGAGCTCTCTCTCTCTGTCTCTCGTGTTAAAATTATTTAGTGCCCTATGCAACTTTCAGACAATGGTTGAATATATGTAAAAATAACTTATGACCAATTATTCATAGGTAGTTTTTCAAAAACTGGAATTTCATTACTTGTACACTTCATACTCTAAGAGAAACAGATGGCCCTGTTTATGAGCTACCATTTCTGCTGAAACCGAAGGAGTTCTTCTTTCAAAACCCCATTTCCCACACAGAAGCACCACCGTATGCTCCCACCAAGAATTTGTAATGTAGCAGACTTTTTTTTGTAACGTAACCTCCTTGAAAAAATAGTAATTGCTTGTTAAATTAGAATGACATATTTTTTTTTCTTTGGTTTAGTAAAATTTTATATAACCTATTTCAGTTCATGAATTTTTCTCACCACTTTTGACTCCTGCAAGAACTTTAAAGCAAGGACTGTGTTTTTTCCAGCATAACTTTATTTTTGTAATGAAATATTGCCATGTATGGAATAGCTAGTGTATTGTAGTGGCTTTGGAAACAAGATTAGAGCAGTACATCCCTCTTTGTTATTCTCAGGAGAAGCATAATGAGATTTCATTTTTTCCTATAAAAATGAAAAGCTGATTAGACAATCTAATCAAAATGAAATTAATGAATTTGTGATTCAGTCCTACTTTGCTTTTAGGTAGTGAATACTGAACATAAAAGTACTTGGCTTTGTACTTTTGAAATAGGTTTTGTTCTTTTCATTAATAAACTGCTGTGAGAAGGGATCTGCAACATTCATAAAATTTGAAAGCATCTTTACTGACTCTTACATTGTTGTAACAGTACTGCTGTGGTCTTGTGGTTGGAGGAGGATGGAGTGTTAAATTATGTTTCTGGACTTGCTATTTACCAGCTGTGAGCTTGGACAACTCATTTGAGGCCTGTGGTGATCAGTAGATGAGGCAATTAGTCTGTTTATCTGTCCCTTAGTGTTACCTCATCTGTAAATAAAGTAATATTTCTCTACCTCATAGAACTCTTTAAGTGTCCTTAATATTTGTAATGTGCTGTCCAAGTGCAAATAATCTTTTCTATGATCTTATTTTGTATTACCATAGCTCTGAAAAGCTCCAGTTGTGTTGAGGGCCTCATTGTGCTGTATACGCTACCTAGTAGACTGTAAACTCTTCAAGAAGGGACTATTTTTGTTAAAATTAAAACAATGGAGCATTGGCCTCTAGGTGCTATCATAATACAAATAATAAATAACATATAGCAAGACTCAGTCACTGCTCTGAAACGTTTACAGTCTAATTCTAGCTGTAACAAATGGAGGGGTGGGAGAGAGGGGACATGGAGTATTTTCTTTTTTTGTTTTGTATTCTGGCGAATAGGCCTGTTGGTGGTTTGGATAAATTTTGCAAGTCAAACGTCTGTCTTGGAGAAGTAGCGAGGCAGACAGAGGAAAGATAGCTCTTTTCTAATGTCTGTTTTAATGGATACAATTAGAGTCCATAGCTTCTTGTTAAAACTATTGCCACTGGGATTTAAGAGGTAATCTCAGTGGAAAATAATGCCCTTCTGTGCATTATAAATACATAACCAGAGCTCTTTTTCCTTTACTCGTAATTTCCTTTTCCTTTTTACTGCATTAAACTACCATGTTGCAACATTATAGCTGACACTTTAAACTCACAAAAGTCAGGGAATTCAAATGTATCGTTCCCCCAACAGCCATATTTCAGTTTATTGCACATTATACTGGTAGTAAAAATCTACACTTTAAGATGGTTATTTTTATGTATATTCCTCTGTTTTCACTCTCAATTTTCCCAAATACTACTACTGGCTGAAATTGTCCCTATTTGTTTTCAGCTTCAAGATGAATGTTTATTGGATACTTTGAATGAAATCCATTCAGCCACGTGAGGTGGGGACAGGAATACTTTCTTAATAATTCAAACAACTAAACTTTAAAACTTCAAAATTCCAATGTGGCAAGTTATCAGTAATGGGTAGGTAAATGGTAGGCTTAAAGTAAAGTAATATTATAGACCATTACATTTGCCTTTTCAGAATGAAACCATTCTACTTAACCAGTTTTTCAGTTATCACCTGCAGCACTGTAGAGTTTCAAAGCTCTCCTTGCTGCACCGTCCTTGTTTTGTGTGTGTGTGTGTGTGTATAATTGATGTGATTTAAAGCATATAGAGTTTTGCAAAAGGGTCCAAAGAGTGCCAGAGCTAAGGTTTTTTTCTCTTCTTTGTCTCTGTTTTGTCTGCTGTTTTTAATAATAAAAAAGTAAGGAAAAGTGAATGCATTAAAGTCTTCTCTAGAGATAATATCTTGACATGATAGAGCTGCTTGAGTGGCCCCATGACGCAGAGAGCTTAACCAGCAGGAATATTATTCTCCTGGTAAGGTCACCCAAGCCAGACAGATAGAAGGGTAGACACCATACGAAAATCAGCCTCCTGGTTCTCCAACCCATTGGGAGTTGGACATGACGTTGACAGCCTAAATCCATAGAACAGTTTTATTATGGGAACAGAAGAACAAATAAGACACCAAATACTGAGCCTTACCCATCATGCTGTCCATTTGAGGTTATCGGCCAAACTCTTCTGTCAGGATGCTGTTATCCTGAAGATCTCACTGCTGCCCGCTCATTCCAAACTTCAGGTTAGTTTTTGAAATGTGAGGACTGTTACAGATTGGGCAGTCAGCCCAAGAAATAAAAAATTACAATTTAGACATCCTTCGTATGAGTGAATGCAGATGAAAAACAGAAATAAATCTGATTCACTCTGGGACACCAGATGGAAGACGAGAAAAAGTTGCATTGATCTTGAAATCTACCACACAAAGAACCATTTTAGACTGGGAACTGGTTAATGGCAGTAATATACATGATTTCAAACACACTATGTACATGTAATGGTTATTCAGTGGTATGCCCCAACGAATGTATATGATGAGGAAGATGAAGATACTTTCAGTAACATTCTTCAGGATCTCATCAACAAGGGCCCACAATGTGATTTGTATTGTAGGGTGATACAAATTCTGTAGTTGGGGTAGTCAGTCATGGCATGATGGACATAATGAGCACCCATGGCTCACTTAACAACATTGGTGAGCATGTTCTTGAATTATATCACCTGAACCATTTTATTGTTGGAAAAAACACACTTTCTTATAATGAGATTTTTAAAAACCCCATTGCTTTTTAGTAATGCAGTCAGACAATATGTAATAGATCATTTTGGTGTACAAAACATAGTTTTAATAGTCACTTCAAGACGTCTGAATATACAGAAGGGCATATATAGGAAGTGATTATCAATGCATTGCCATCATGAAATGAAATTGGGGAAATTGCCTCTAAAGATGTTTATAAGAAAGATGAATATCTTTAAACCTGAGGATGAACAAATAAGGATAATTTAGAACTTTACTTTAAAGAAAGTTGTCAAATGTGGCAGAAGTAGTCTGTAATATAGAAAAAGCATGGAAGCCATTAGTAGACCTTATATTAAGACAGTGGAGACTGTCCTTGGATTTAGCAAAGTTAGGAAAGAAGAATGAATTTGCAGTGCCATGTGGGAAACTATTGTTGTGATGTTATCGACAAGCTATGACCGTTTAGATCATTGTTGCAACCACTGTTATATATTTTGCAGCAAATATTGTACAAAGGTTGTCATGTGAGGTGTCTATGGAAAGGTTATGATTTGCTGATTATGATTATGCTCTCTGTATGGGTGTATCATTTTGGTAGCTGAAGTTATAAATATTGGCTATATACCTGTATCTCAGTGTATTTGATTCCAAGTACCTCAGTGAAGCATTTGATCAGCTTCTTGAGAAGAGACTATTCTCAGTAAGTGCCAAGTCAAGAAACACCTAACTGACAGTGGGCTTTGGAGGACACCAATCCACCTCTGAGCTTTCTTGGGAATGTTCAAACTAACATGTAAACAATAGCGTCGGCATATAAAGAATTGAGTCATGCATAGGCATGTGGCTTGCTCATGTGACTTCAGGCTCTTATCTTGCTGTTGTGATCTTCCAGAGGGCAGAGATTATAAAAGGCTGCAGCATCTCCTCCATTTTGTCTTCGAGTCCTGCGTCTTGCCTCTGGAGGGACTATTGCTACAGACCGAAGCTCTGAACAAAGGACTGAATGACCATCCCAGCTGTGGAGGTACTCCAGAGGCTTGATTTGAACCTACAGTTTATTCCATCACTGCCACCGTCAGGGTTCCCCCCTACTCTGAACTCTGGGGTACAGATGTGGAGACCCACATGAAGACTTCCCAATCTTATATTCTACCAGTTGAGGTTAAAACTTTCCCAAGGCACAAATTCCTTTCCTTGTCCTCGGACGGTATTGCTGTTACCACCAAGTGATTTACACAAAAAAATTCAGGGAAAGGTCACTTGGAATCCCTAGATCCTCCCAAAATATCCTCCCAAGTCCCTTCACCCTCCTTTCCTGGGATGGCTTGAGAATAACTGCCTTGGGGAAGTTTAACTGAAGCTGGTAGACTATAAGCTAGGTGGTCTTTCATGTGGGTCCCCATATCTGTACCCCAGAGTTCAGAGAGTGTGTGTGCTGGAGGACCCTGACAATTGCAGAAAGAAAAACCAGGTTAAATCTGCTTAATGTCTTTAGGCCAGAAGAGGGTAAACAACAAAAGGAGGAATATAGCGATAAAGATAAACCAATAAAAAAGATCAGCCAGGGAGGATAAAAGAGCATTTATTGATAGGCATTTGGTAACAAGAAGGGCAGCAATGAAAGGTTTTATAAAACTACTAAATGACTTGTCGAGATTTTAGCCATAGTAGAGAAGTTCCAGTAAAATATAAACAGGGAAAACCCTTTACTACCTTAGAGGAACAAAACAAAAGATGGATAGAACTTTTCCATGATATCCTTAACAGGCCTCCACCAGAGATAGCATTCAGCTTTGATAACGTAGAGAAAATGGCAGAGCTTGATGTTTGCTGTGAGGAAATTATCCTGGATGAATTGAAAGCAGACATTGATGGATTAAGTAACAATAAATCACGAGGTGAAGATCAAATCGTAGCAGAACTGCTTAAGGGAAGTGGAGAGGACAACATGAAAATCCTATTATCCCTGATACGGGAGAAGGGACATGCCCCAGAAGAATGGAAAAGAGGGATTATAACCAGGGCCTCAAAAGGGTAGATTTGAGTGACTGTAATAACTAGTGTGGTATTGTGCTGCTTTCAGTCCCAGGGAAGGTCTTCTGTGTGAGCACCCTAAATAGACTTAGAGATGCCATAGGTCGCAGACTTAGAACAACAAGCTGATTTTCATCCCAGTCGATATTGTGTGTATCAGGTGTTCATCTTCCATAATATTGTGGGGGAAAAAAAACCAATGAATGGCAAGTGCCATAGTTCTGAATGTTGTAGTTTTTCAAAAGAGATTAGTGTAGATGGAGAATCTTTGTAGCAGATGATACAAATCTATGGTATCCCCAACAAAATCATTCGATAAACCAGGAGCTAATGAACTTGTTAATGTTACCAGTTACTAGTAACTTGCATTCGGATCAGGCAATGTTGTATCTTGTCCTCTCTATTGTTTGGAGTCATTGTTGACTTGATGTGACAGACTATCAGTAGGTAAAGGGGGACTGTGGGAGTAGTAGGTGAGCTTGGAGAATTACATTCTGCAGATGACATCTGTCATAAGTATATCAGTTGAAGGTATGCAGAGAAACACAGATGTTCTTGCAAATTCTCTCAAGCAAATAAGTCTTATCAATAGATCAGATGGAAGTTATGAAAATTTACGTACCAATAACTTTCCTTACGTAAAAAGTGAAGCCTTGAAAACTGTTAATAAATGTACTTATCTGAATAGTATGATTCAAGATGGCAGTGCTTGCATATTTGATATAAAGTCCAGAATAGGTAAGCAAGTGCTGTATTTTGAAAACTCATACAACATGGGAGTCCAGTGTGATCAACAAAACCACCAGACTTAAGATCTTTAGAAGCACATCCCAAGTGTCTGCCTGTAGGGGTAGAATCCTAGAAAATAAATCCATCCAATGGCAATTGAAAAATTAACAATACAGGTACTTGGAGAAAATATGTAAAATGGACTGATAGGATAAGTAATTAACAGCCCTAGAATGGGCACAACTGCCTGCAACAAAAGAAGCAAGTATGAAAAGATGGGTGTATTTGTGATATCTTTTAAGAATGTCTTATAGTAGGCTTCCTAAATGAGCATTGCTTAGTGAACCCATAGAAGAAGGCAGAGAGGCTGACATAGAGGCACACTCCTAGCTGAAGTGGCATTATTACATGTGAATATAAAAGACTTGAAAAAATTAGCTTAGGATCGAGGTGGTTGGTGCATCCTACTTCTGCTTTATGCACTTGATGGTGTGGGAAGGATGATAATGATACATTATAAGAAGTTATTTCCACTAATGCATTTGTCTCCGTTCAGTGATGTCGCAGTCCATTGTCTATGGATTGTGACTCTATTGAGTAGAAAGGGCAGAGCTTTTATTTGCACTCAACTTGTTTTCACAATGAAAGGAAAAACAAAGTAGGCAAGTTAAAGGAATATGTGGAGAGGGGCAGGAGAGGGGTGTTCAGATGAGCCCAATATAATTAAAAGCATATGTTAAAACAATATTAAGGTTGTAAAAATGAACACATCCAGGAAATGTGAAAGATAAACATCTGATGGGAATGTTAATTTGTCTGTATTGCACGTGTAGTCAGATATTCATTTGATGGTTAGGCAGTTGTTCGTGTAGTCTTTAATATATATGGTATGCAATATAGTCAGATTACTTTTCCTATTGCTTTTCATTATGTGGTTGAACTGGTGAAAGGCTGCAGGTCAAGAGCTTTTAGATTTACGTTTTCTGTGTTCATGTTGTCAGATTTAATACTGCAGTAACACAAGTTGTATGTGTTTGTGTATATTAATGAAAAAAGCTGAAATCTTACGTATACTTGAGGACAAAATTGAAGTTGTTGTGGGAACTGTCTTTCTTGAATTTCTTAATTCTTATGCTTTAATATTAACATTGTGAAATTCATTGTTTTAATGAATCTTCTGGAATGTGCCCTTGCTGTTTTTACATTGTTGCCATTGTGCCTGGATTCCTGCTATGTCCTAATCTACCAAACATTACTTCCTCCTCCATACACTTAAAATTTACTACTTAATCATTCCCTCAATTCTTCTCATCAATAATCTTGACATTCTCTCCATTTTGAATTGTTGGTCTGTCTTATTTGTTTGTCCTTTTTAGACTTCATCCTGTCTGGAACAGAGCAAACTCCTTATATATGTTTATAAAGTACCATGTATATGTATGATTGTATATAGATGTTTGATATAGTTTTTAAAAATAATTTGAGTGATAGGTACTGGAAAAATACTTTGGATTTTTGTTTGTTTTACATTCTGCGCTGTTTAAATTAGTTTGTGTTAACTCTTAAATTTTTTCTTTTAAAGTGTTTTTTTTTTCCTCCAATTTCAACTTTACATGCCTATATGGATGCATATGGTCAAAAAAATGACTGCTGCTTTTTCTTCCTGATGATTTAGAACCTAACTAGATTCTTTCTTTCATTTTGGCTCCTATTTGGATGAAAAGATCTTTCTATGTTCTTGTTTAGAGTTATATTGAAGCTTTAAAATCATCAGTGCTTGAATCCTACAATTAAAAAAAGGCCTTTCTTCTTAAATGCCACATCTGACCTAGTGAGAACAGTGTTGAGATATTATCTTTTATTGGACCAACAGATGTTGGTCCAATAAAGAGACAAGTTTTTGAGCTATACAGAGCTCTTCTTCAGGTCTAGGAAAGGTATTCAGAGTATCACAGCTAAATACAAGGTGGAACAGATTAAGCATAAGGCTACAGGTTTGTCACAGAGGTCACGATTCTGTGATTTATTCATTTATTTTTGTGTGACCTCTGACTTCAGGGGCTGGGTTGCTGTAAATTCTTGTTTATTGCCTGCGACCTGCCTTTGACTTTTACTAAAAATAACAGTGACAAAATCTTAACCTTAAACATAAGCTGTAAAACTTTCTGCAAGACCAGAGTCATTTTCAAAGGGTCTATCATTAATTTCCACAGCAGAAATTTTGAAGCAGAAGCTACACTGGAAGCTGCAAGCAGCTGAGATGCTATTATTTTAAATGTTGATTATTTTCATTTGGGTTAATCATCCCAAAGTGGTTCTTTTTTAAGTAGGGTGGTTTAAAGAAATGGCACTGGCTGTGCTTTAGGATAGTAGGGCACTTGAATGTATTGCTTCCTCTCTCTCTCTCTCTCTCTCTCTCTCTCTCTCTTGCTCTCCCTCTCTAGAAAATTGTGAGTATTGAACCACGCCACTCTCTTATCTCCTCTCTGACAACCTTTTTTCCTGTCACAGTTTATCAAATAAGATGAAAGTTTAGAATGGATGTAGTTACAGTCACACAAAGTGCCTGGCTGTGTCTGTTACTCTTTAAGAAAACCAGATTGTCAATTATAACTGGCTGAGGGGAGCTTTTTCCTGAATTAAAAATAAAGCACAAACAACATATACAAATATGATAAATATACACCATGAATTTCTAAAAGACCATTCTTTCCTTATTACCCCTCTTCTTTGGAAAAGATGACCTCAGACATAATGAAGCTGTGCTTAGGGCCTAATCCTGAGAACCTGCAAGTATCACTGACATTGCATTCTGTCCTTTCATTTCATTCTATGGCAGTTGCAGGTGCTCAGTATCTTTCTCAGGATTTGATCATAAAGCAGACATGGAATAATGTAGTTTTGTAACCTCTGTAATAAAGATGAAAAATAATGCCTGACTTAATATTATACGGTCAGTAAATTGTTTCCTCTAGTCTATGATATTTATAATGTATTAGTATTCAAAGAAAAGCATGTGATAGAACAGAAGGAAAATAGAGATATAATATTATATTTCAGATTTGATAACTTTCAGACATATTTTAAAATGTAAAACATGGATATGCATTAAATGTATGTGATTGCAGCAGAACAAATGACTCTTTAAGTACTTCCATTGCAAATTTTTTATTATGTCCTTAGTACATGGAGTTTTTTCCAGATTAAATGCAAGTAAGATGAGAGTCAGAATCCTCACATTAATAGCTTTTGGATGGTGTATGGATGGAAGACTTTTTGTGAGAACTGTACCATATTTTGTGCATTCAACATCTTCCATAAATAGCTTTCTCATCTCTAGCATATGGATACCTTGCATTTTTAATCTGTATTCATTATATCGGATATTCAGAACCAATACTTAGCACAGCAAACCTTTCAGATGGTAAGAGAGACTCCGATTAAAAAAAAAAAGACAGTGAATATGTGAAAATGACATTGTGAAGTTCCATGTTTTTTGTGTTTCAGTGTTTCCAGATCAGATGTGCAGAGTTTACAGGGAGGAGGTAGTATTTCCTGTCAGCTCTACAAATTCAGCCTGACATTTGTGAGTCATATAGAAAGACGCACTGCACTTTTTTCCTCCAAGTACTGTGTTCAGAGTATAAAGTCATAGGAAAAATGAAAGAATTGAACTCTGTCCTTAAAACTGAATAATACCTTACCTTTTAGATAACATGTCCATGAGAAAAATAAACTCACAGCTTGAATTCTTGCAATAAGTAGTTTATGGCCCTTACAATAAAACAGGCGGTCTTTTATCAAAGCAGAGAATTATAAGACCAGTTGAACTAGGGTAAACACAAGAGTGAAAAGGGCTATATTGAGAAAAGTGAAAGCCTTTAAAAGAAAAAGATCAGGAGTTGAGTGCCTTCCTAGTCAGTCAATTGATTGGACTCCAGTTGAATTTGGAGTGTATTGAAGGAAGTAGAAGCTTCAATAACACCAAGGGGAAAATCATCAAAAAGTGTGTTTTGGCTCTTTGGAATGAGCAGTTTAATTGGCAAGAAGAATATATAAAGTGTTGCAAACAAATTTCAGTGTGTAATAGGTAATGCTTAGCATTTGTATGATTTTTAATCTGTAGATTTCATTGTAGGTATTTGGCATACATTACTGCACTTAAGATTTTTCCTATGTGAGTCAACCTGGCACTATTCCTTTGGGACTATTAATGTCCGGTTGCTCCTGGCAGTTGATGATGGCCAAAGAAGAGTACCGATGTGTGCATGATTGTTTTGAAAACAGAACTTCCCTGTTCTCTGCCAATCTTGACTACTAAGTTCATTTGGCAGGAGGAGATGGAAGACTTTGTTTAGGTCTTTGGTGTCTGGGTAAAATCCTGTCTATGTAATTGATTTTCCTTTATAAAAATCTTGGAAACATTTTTTAAAGGGCATGATTTTTCTAAAATACATTGGAGTTATTTAATAAAATGACCTCCTTGAGTTTTTTGAGATGTGTGCTAATGTTCATAATGATTAAATCCTTACCCATTCTAAATTCAGAATTCTGCGCTCTATACCTGTGTTTTGGAACAGCTAGTTGTACTTCATTCACATGTTTTTGCATCTCATTTGTTCGTATGGTACCATATGTGTATGATCCTTTTCTGAGAAACTTATCTTCTGAATTATAGATGGTATAGCCAGGGATAACAGTAAAAATAGATTCATCCCTGAAATAAATGTTAAAATAGTGAGGTAAAGTAAAAAGGGAAACGACCCCACTGTTATCTGGATAAGATTTACTTTCATTGTATCAGAAAGGTCGCATATACAGAACTGAATTTTGGGCTGTCATAATGAATGAATTTCCCACTACTAATAGATATGTACATATTGAGACAGTTAGTTGTGCTCTCCCTCATTTTTCCAGGTCTCAGTCATAAACTCCTATGATAAAACCAAATACAGAAAATTTTCTAAAGTGGCTCAGTAGGATTACTCTGAGCTGTTTTTAAGGGCACATAAAAATAAAATGGCGCCTGCTGTGCAAACTGCATGGGAGTTGCTGTGAGTCAATAAGTAGATGGTTTCTGGACTAATATCTCCTTGACGTATTGTAATAATACAAGTTATTTATTGGGGAAATGGGCCACTTCACTGTTCAGAAACTATGGTAAATGATGATATTATTGACTTCTTTTTAATATGAAAGCGCCCACAGGCCACAATCCTGACTGGGTCCCATTAGTCCTAGGTGCTGTGCAATCAAAGTTCCTTTCCTAAAGACCTTATAAACTAAGTGAAAGAAGAGGCAGCACATGGGTGCAATGAGCAGTGGGAAGGGATGGGAGAAAGAATAGAAGGGTGATGAGAAAGAGAACATGTATTATGTAGTTCAACTGTGTGCAATGTTTGCAGATTATAGATGTTTTAATATGTCAAACTATTTTGAGAGATTAAAGAGCTAGTTGCTGAAAAGCAGGCTTTTCGTGTTTTTTGGCATCATTATAGATGGAAGTATTGGTATGGGAACTCAAAGCTTTGTACTTGGGGTTTTCTGATTGAAATTTATACTTCGTTATATATCTAATATTCAGATTACGACTGACTGGTTATGCAATAATTTCAGCTTGTCTGTCCATTGAAAGAAATAGGTAAAAAATTATGGCCCTGGGAAGTTTTAGAAGTAAAAATAATGACCAATCTGTGGGATGAGTGCTCCTTGTACATCTTCTGAAGTTTAATGCCATGCTAATGTATTGCCACTGCATTACCCATAGGTTTGCTCTTGTGTGCTCTCATGCTGTTTCTGTTCTATATCTGGAAGGATATCACATCACTTTGACAGGTCTTTTCTATTACTTCAAATCTATTCCTTAGCATTTTGATTAAAATGGAGCAGGGTTTATTAGATGAGCCATCGTTAAACCATACTGAAATTCATGGGGAGCTCCAGCTGGCAGCATATAGAGCAAAGTAAATTGTATTCAGTACTCTGGGCTATAAAATAAGTTATTTTAATAAGCTGTCTGACTCCAAAATCAGTCTCAGCTCTTTCCCCCAGCAGACTTTTTAGGGATGAAATATGTTCTTATAGATGTTTTGATGTTTGTTAGAACTGTGCCATATATTGCAATAGATGGATGTTGCAATTGCTAATTGCTGTTGGTGGTCTGTGAAGAAAACTAAAATGGCCTGTTTGGATGAGGGCTGCCACACTTGTGCAGAGGGATTGAAGGTTGATTCAGAAACTCTGCTTTTCAGTGTTAACCATTTTATATAGGGGAAGAAAATTAAAGTCCGTAAAATAGATTTTAAATAAAGTTAAAATGAAAGCTTAAAACAGATTCTCAGAGATTGAACGTAATGTACTGTGTGCGCATAAGTGTTTGGCATATAGTCTTGCATCTGGCTCCTATATTGGATTTTTATGGGAACCTGCCCCAACTCTGCAAGTTTCTGAAATTGTCTAGGTACTGATAAATAACAATATAGCAGTAATAAAATAGTGGCTTTATTTTTTTTTTGACCTCTGTCTAAATTCTTAGAGACAACCATATGTTGATTACAATTGTGCCTATTACAAGAAAATTTCAACCATTTTTCCTTTTCTGATTTAATACGACCTGGATGTCAGTTTATTTTTATTGTATAAATATTAAAGGAAATAACTATCGCTAGTGCTGAGTTGGCAGCTCCCTCACCTGTGTCATGGAACCTCTCACTTCCTGGCTGACCCTAGTGTGTGAGCCAAGTTCCTGTCAGCAGATTCTGCTCTCTACTAGCAGCATATTGCTGTGTGAGGGAGTGGTCACCACTGAGATGTCATGGGAGTGGGAGAGGTCTAAACTTAATGGGGCCTTATGAATGTGTGTCTTTCTTTTATGTGGTTTTGTCCAGGGTGTGTGATACTTTGTAATCTAAGCCAGGCTAAAGCACACGAAATATGGGAGAAAGGCCTATAAGTGTGTGTTGTTCATATATGGGCTGATTCAGTGCACATTGATGTCGGCGGGAATATCTTCATTAACTTCCGTGGACGTTGAATCAGGCCTACAGAGAAAGATCTGTATAATAAAGATGAACTGGTGAGAAAGGACCATGTCAATATCATGCATTCCTCTATTAACATCCAACTCATTAGTAAGAACATAACAAAACATTTGAAAAAATGGATTATAGAGAAGTGTACAGAGATTCTGCTGCATTTGTCTCATGTTTATTACAACTACGCCAGTTAAAACTTGACGTGTTCTTGTGATGCTCCATATGGGACATTTTGAAAAGCTCTGATAATGCATACAGTAAAAAGTCTGCTTTATCCTTTTTTGGTGTGCAGTTGAAGGCTAGAGAGCTGTGAGGTGATTGAATTAAGGGAAAGGGTTTCATTCTGTCTGTAAACTTATGTATTTTTGTATGTGAGTGAGTGAGAGATTCTTAAAATACTCCTGGCAAGAAAATTCCAGGTTGAGGCTGAAATGCCATATTTACTTGTATAACCCAGGCTTAATATTTTTGTGGATACCACCTCTTCTGTTTCTGGTCTTTTTGTGATGGAATTTTCAAATGTGCCAGGCGCCCAGCTTCCTTTGACTTTCAGTGGGTGTTGGATAGCTCCCATAAACAATTCTGGAAATCCCCCACCCTCTTAGACCCACTCATCTCTCTATTAAATCTGTGCTTTCAGAATTGCAAAACAAGTCAGTCAAACAGAAATTGCAAGGTTTTTGGTACTCATTTTATAGTTTATCAACAAACATGCCATAAAGAGATCTCTTTATTTTCTGCTGTGGGAAAGGAAAAAGAGAGAAGGGAGAAGGTGGCCCTTTGGGACTTTGGCCACTCCTAATGGCACTGGAGTCGTGTTTCTTTAGCAAGAATGAAGATTCTTTTTTGTAGGCTACAGTGTTCCATACAGAGATCCAATGATTTAATATGAAAAAGAGCTTTTCTCTGTTTTTAACCAGGCTCATATTACTTAGATGTCAGCTTGTAAGTATGAACCATTGCAGCTGTCATTTCTGCATCATGTGCTAAACTTCTTAACGGGGGCAATGCTTTTTTTCTATTCTTCATAGAATTAAGGAGAAAAAAACTGGTTCCCAACCAAGGAAAGAAAAGTCTGGCAAATTTGAACAGAGTGAAACACAGTTTCTGTCAGTGATCCTCTGAACTGTTCTTATTACTGTTGAAATTACAGGCCATAATGTGATGTTGGACAAGATATTCCACATGGACTCCCTATCTGCACATTTCTTTTCAAGTGCCTATGAATCAGAAAGTGTTGCTTTGCATGGCACATTAGTTTTTAAAAACTTGATGTATATCTAAGGGGGAAAAATGAATTAATGAAGAAAATTCCTGTACATGATGCAATTGTTCAGTATTTAACGGAGCACATGCTGCTTTATAATGCTCTGAAGACCTTCCTTGTTCCTCTTGTCAGCTCTTTAAATTGTTCTTCTTAATTTAGACAGCATAATTTTCTCCTTTGTTGGAGCAGCGTCAGTATGAATTCTTTGGTGCTGGAATCAGCAAGATCTCAAGATAATTTTTAAAGGAAGGATAAGGAAATATTTATATTTTTTTCAGCTGGAGAAGCCATGTGGTTTATAAGAGAGGAAAGGTATGGATCTTAGATGTGTTGATATAAGTCTTCTGAATGGAAATGCAGAGTACAGTAATTCATTGTCTTAGATTGGGTGGGTGCTTGCATGTCCTTGTTAAAATATAAGAGAATTTTAACAGCTTTTTCCAGTGTCTGATGAGAATCTAAACAATATTGAAAGTACTTGGAAGAAGGAGGCACATCGTTTATGTAGACTCAATAATATGATTGACATTCTGGTTAATTAAGAAGAAATTTTGCAAGTTTTGAGCTATTCATTGCAAACCACTAATGCTAATGAAACATTCAAGTTGAGAAACCAAGCACTCAAGATAAAAATTCCAAAAGTTAAGGTTTGCTTTGCTTTATGTTAGCCATGTTTCATGGACTTTACACCAGTATTTGTTAATAACAAATGGTCCATCAAAGTTAACATTTCATAATGCCGACTTTAGATTGTTAGATCCCTCAACCTTAATGCTATGTTAAGAGCAGCATTTTTGTGTCCTTTCATTTATTTAATGGACTAAAAGACAATTTCTGAGCTGTTCTACTTCCAGAATATGTCTCAGTTCCTCCACGCTCTGAGTCATATAAGCACAGGCTGTTCAGAACTGAAGTCCCCAAGTTACACAGACCCATCCTTGCAGGCTTTTAATTATCAATTTTAAATGATCCTAACATATTAAAATAGCAAACAGTTTAATACAATGAGATCATCAAAGCAAACCACTTTTGAGAATTCAGCCACATTTCAATTACAGAGGGGAAAAAAATGAGTGTATCTGTCATCCTTCTTCCCCATAAACAAAAATGTTCATAGCTCAGGCAGCTAAACAAACTTTTCTGAAAGTTCCCACTTGAGCTGAGACCATATGCGGAAAACTTCTGAAGCAACTGAAGGTGGATGATTAGAATGTAGTTAAGTTTCAAATTTGGGACCGTAGTAAGAGCAATCTGCTCTAGTCTCATTACTTAATGTAGGTTGTCTATTTGGTGTTTGACGGTTACACAAAAAAGCAAAAATTATACCTGCCCAGTCAAAAAATAATGGTGAAAGGCTTCTGGTAGCACATCCATTGGTCCAGTATGGCTGACAGAAGAATGCGGCAGTCATGAGGCAAAAATCCCAGTGATAAGATTACACTAAAGGAGTCAGATAGGGCTTAAAAGAAAGTGTAATGGCACTGGGACTATATTTCTGGTTGATGGAGTGAGATTCTGAAGCCCTTTCTCATTGTCCCCACCTTTGTTTTCTTTTATCTGTTCGGGTGGTATAGGGAAAAGGGAGTGTTTTTAATAATTAATATTTAATATTAAATAGGCAGCAGATATTTAATTAATAGACAGCAGATTTAAAACAAAGGAAGTATTTTTTCACACAACACACAGTCAACCTGTGGAACTCCTTGCCAGAGGATGTTGTGAAGGCCAAGACTATAACAGAGTTCAAAAAAGAACTAGATAAGTTCATGGAGGATAAGTCCATAAATGGCTATTGTCCAGAATGGAAAGGGGTGGTGTTCCTAGCCTCTGTTTGCCAGAAGCTGAGAGTGGGTGATGGGATGGGTCACTTGTTGATTACTTGTTCTGTTCGTTCCCTCTGAGGCACCTGGCATTGGCCGCTGTCAGAAGAAGGATACTGGGCTAGATGGATCTTTGTTCTGACCCAGTATGGCTGTTCTTATGTTCTTATTCAACTTCTACTACAACTTCCTGGCTGAGTTCTGAAACAAAATGTTTTTCCACCTTTTGTTATAGTTCCTTTCTCCTATGCTAACCAGCAACAGCTGTTATGGCTAGCCTTATCCCTCCACCAGTCATGAGGAGACAAATTTCTGTCAGTCAGCTAGGCTAGAAGTTTGAGCACTGAAGTGAAGGAGGAGCAGCAGCCTTGTTTGGCATCATTTGTGGAGACTACTCTGTTTTTTTTAAAGATACATAATATCAGGATTTGATGTTTTAATTTAGGTGGAAGGTGATGCTCTTTTTAAAGGCGGGGAAAATGGAAACATAGGGAAGTTGAGACATACCTAAAGTTGTGCAGACTGATATAGAACATAGATCTTACTCCACTTGCTGTGCTATGATCATTAGAGCTGGTGCTTCCTCTTATATTTTCTTCTTCTTGACCTTTATGACCTGCAGATACTTCTCTGACACTTTATTGCTGATTTTTTTCCAGTGAAGGGTCTAATTTTGGGTAGTTGTGATTGTCATTGGTGCCACCAACACTGTTGGAAGCATCACAATGGGGAAGGAGGGACATGTGGCCTTTCTGGAGAAATGTGCCTGTGTGGTGAAAGTGGGTGAGGGTGCTTCACTTAGATAAAATATGTAGTGCCTATTGCTAAACGTGATAGTTAATTAAATTTTCAGGTCACCTTTCGTCAGTTCAAGCAGTAAAGAGTCCTGCGGCACCTTATAGACTAACAGACATATTGGAGCATGAGCTTTTGTGGGTGAATACCCACTTCGTCGGATGCACCTGACAAAGTAGGTATTCACCCATGAAAGCTCATGCTCCAATACGTCTGTTAGTCTATAAGGTGGCACAGGACTCTCTTTGCTGCTTTTACATATCCAGACTAATACGGCTACCCTCTGATACTTTTCATGAGTTTATTTGCATTATGCTTTTACAATTGATTTGTGCATCAGAACATATCATTTTGCTTTTTAAGCTACTGAGGGAAGGAGTCATAAATATCTATTGCTACCGGCTACACTGTTGCTGTCCTTGAAGGGATGAGAAATTTATATTAGCCTTGAATTTGCAATAAAGAGGTCATGCCTGAAAGGCTTGCATCAGTATTATGGTATTGAATTATCAAGATCATGTTAAAATGAGTAAGGCATAGTACACTTTATTTCTCTAATTTGCTGAAAATTTAAAACCATGCCTGTGTGCACATTTTTTCTCGTCTCTTGTGCTTAGTTTCTGTTCGGCATGGCTTAACAAGATTTTTCCAGCTTTTTTGGTGTTTAAATACCTAACAATACTAGGAAGATGAAGGATAAAGACCATAACTAGTTGTTTTTAGTAATACCTTTTTGTTGTCTTAGTCTATATTGTATACAGGAAATGCAAATTCCATTTTTTAGATGATTCTCACTACAGCATTTAGTAAATATTCACTGTTGATGTTTGTAGGCAGAAACTCATGTCTAAGTTAATTGAGAAAATCAATACAGCAGGGCGTATTTTATCTCTATGCAATACATGGATTTGTCTACAAGTTTTTAAATAATCCTATTCTTTTTTTAAGCTAAATATCCTGTCCCGTTCTCATTACTATTCATTTCAAGCTTCTGTGATAGAAATATTCTTGTTAAATATCCTTACCGTGAAAGCAAAGGAAGCCTAGCTAAGATATTAAATTGTCAAAATAACATGAGTAAAATCTATTGTCCATGAAATAGCTCTCAAGTATCCTGTAAGTAGCATACAGACTTTCCAAACTAGGTATGCAAAATTATTCTCATGCCTCTGTATGCCCAATTTATGCAACAGATACCTGTTAGGAATTGATCCTGCCAATTGAATGTTAGCCCATAATATAGACTGAATCCAAATACTTTGCTGAACTATCTATTCAGTTAACAGAATGTTTTTGCCAATCCATATTTTTCAGAATGTTTGTATAAAATTTCCATTGTATTTGTAATAGTTGTAGGCATGATGTGTTGATGATTCTTCCCTGGAATGAACAAAAGCATCGGGAAGAGGACTGGTGTGAAAATCCACAGTGCAAGTAGGTATAGAGCAAGTAAGGGGTGTGTGTGTGAGTTAGTTAAAAAGAACACTCTAAGAGGTTGCCAAAATAAGGTTGATGGAATGCATGACTAAATATTTGTCTTTACTATTTATGCCTAAATTGGTAGACAATTAAAAGCTCATGTAACAAAAATATATTCAAAACAACAACACTGTGCTAATACAGTGTTAAACCTGAAATTTTAATTACATAAAAGTAGAGAAACTATGAGTTCAGGGACTCATAACAATATTAACTCTTCATCTTTATGCCATGGGTTTTTAAGTAACTTTAATGGTATGTGTCACAGCCTCAGATGAGCTCCCTTGCTGGAACTCATGAGGCTGCTGTGTTTGGAGCCACTGAGCAGTGTCCGGATAGGCTTCAGCAGTCTTTGGCTATAGCCTCTCTAGCCCACTTGCTGAATGCTGACTCACTATCTGATATCCTTTTGGAAGTGGGACCCTGTGGCTAGCTGCCTCAGGACCAGTGTTAGGCTCCACTCAGTACATCTCTATCTTTAGCATGTCTTTTGCAGACTTCCGCCCTAGTGGACACCCTGATTTATACTTAACGCCTTCAGGGACACGTGGTAATTGTAGGGAAATAGACTTTGTAAAAGGATTTTTAAAGCAATTACTCTTCACTTTAGACAGCCCAAGAGATTTACTGATCCATGCGAAATAAGGAAATCTGTACAAAATTCCCTGTGTCACTTTCCTTACTACTCTTGAGCATTCTTAGGATTTGCATTCTGATTCTAGGTCTCTTCTTCCTCTCTAAAATGGCTGTGAGAGAACCTTTCTTCTATAGATTTCCAGTCCCCTCTGTCAGGGGAATCCCTGGTTGGGTTCTAAACTTCTGTAGAGCCATCTGTCTCTTGCTTGGTGGTTCCCAGTTGGAGTCCAGACTTGAAAAATTGGTAGCTAGCTCTTTGTCCAAGGATACTTCCATTTATATGGACAGTCATCGAGGTTTAATTACCCTCCATTGTTAGCTGTCTACTAGGTGCAAGAATTTCTCCTGGGTATTCCAGCGCAACACAGAGGCTGCAGGTTCAAAATGGTGCTCAGTGAGCAAAATGATAGTTTATAATTTGATACGATTTCAAACAGAATTCATAAGTTGTACACAGACAGATCTCCCAAACTGTTTTACAGTGCTTTTGACTTGTTTACATTGCACCATTTCCTTAAGTCTGGGTGAACAAGTGTGGTGTTTTGTATTGCTACATTTATTCTGTGATCATCATATAATGAAAAACAAAACCTTATTATGCAGATGTACCAGAGACTGCTACGGGAAGCTGAACTTTCTGATGTGTGCAATTGGGTCCAGCGTCATTGGTTTGTTTTTGTGTGTGTGTGGGGGGAGTGTCCAGGGTGAGTTCTCCCTGAGTAATGTCTCCTGGTTTTGTCAACAGCATCTTTATAGGGGATAGTGATTATTTAAAAAATGGCTTTTAAATCAATGTATTTTTTCTATATTGAAAGTTCTTACAGCTTACTTCTCAGTTTAGTACAAATGCTTATTACCGCTAGTATTAGTGTTAGTTCAGAGCATTGCATGAAACACATTAGCTGTTGGTGTCAGGCCTTGTCTACGCTACAGGGGAAATTGATCTAAGCTATGCAATTTGAGTTACGTACATTATGTAATAGTGTAACTCAAATCAACGTAGCTTAGATCTACTTACCTGTGGGGGTCCACATTATACAATGTTGATGGGAAACGCTCTGCTCATTCAGGAGTCGACAGGAGAGCGATCTGTGATCAGTTTAGTGGGTCTTCACTAGACCCACTAAATCGACTGCCAATGCATTGATCACCGCTCATCGATCCTCCGGTAAGGTGTACAGTCTTAGTCCATCTGTATATACCTTTGTAACTTTTTGTCTGCTCTTCTCAGAATGATATTTGAACCAGTTCTTTCAAGATGAAGATGAATTCTGTATGAAACCACCCTGAGTTACTAAAGTACAGAACTACTAAGCTTTCGATAGGACTGGTTTCTGACTGTATTGGAATAGGACACAGGAGATTGAGAACTACTGCTATGCAGGTAAGAACAGCAGCACAGAAATAATAATTTTGGCATAGATGCAAGCATTTTATTGCTTTTCGAAGCTAATTAAGCTGTGTCAAAATTAGGCAATATCAAACCATCTGAATTGAATATTGTAGTGATTGCAGATGCTGAGGTAAAATGCTAGCCTATTGAGGTCATTGGGGTGCTTGTCATGGAATTAGTATGGATTCACAGATTTTTATTTTCATATGTGCACGTATAGGGAAAGAAAACTACTTCACTGCCAAATAATATTTTAGATGACCCCAAATTGCTCTCTTCAATTTAGAGATTGTTTTAGGTTTTGTTTCTTGAATTCAATCCTATTTAAGGTTTACCTCAGCTCAATTGTGATCAATTCATAGGGGTGAATGGAGGAATAAATTTCCTTCGGCCTATTTGTACGTGGGCTCTAGAAAATAGCAAAACTTTCCCAGCCGTGAAGTGCATTTTCCCTTCTGCTACATATTTTATGTTCATGTTTTCTAAAGGAAGAAGTGTTGAATAGTGAGTGGCTTCATCAGGGAACTCAGCTGTGATGTCAGACCAACTTGCTGTGTGAATTTGGGCAAGTCATGCAGCTTTTCTGTGCCCTAGCTTCCCCACATCTTTAAAATGTGTAAAGCACTTTGAGATCCTGGATGAATGGGGCCATGAGACTGGAAGGTGTTACTATTAATGTTATGACATGCTCTTTCCCTGACCTGTAGTTTTGAGAATCCTCTGTGGAATGTCACAGATAATTGCAGTTCACTTATGGTTAACAACATAGAGATGTTTAAAATACTCCCGTGGCTATTAATTAATCATTATTTGAGTACTTCATTTTACAGATCAACCTGAGCTCTTATTTCTTTATATTCCTGAGTTAATTGATCCTCCCAAGTTTCACAGATGTTTCATAAAATGCTTAATCTTCCAGATACCCTCATTGTAGACCCTCTCTTTTATGACTAAAATAACAGTAAAAGATAATGTTGCTAGTGACTCCAGAGTGGGGAATGGACGGAGGGATAGCTCAGTGGTTTGAGCATTGACCTGCTAAACCCAGGGTTGTGAGTTCAATCCTTGAGGGGGCCACTTAGGGATCTGGAGCAAAATCAGGACTTGGTCCTGCTAGTGAAGGCAGGGAGCTGGACTCCATGACCCTTCAGGGTCCCTTCCGGTTCTAGGAGATAGATATATTTCCATTAATTTAATTTAAAAACAATTAAATTTTAGATGCCTTCAGAATTTAAATCCTTAACTAATAAAAAGATTAATCTCCCCTTGCATTTTAAGAAAGATAAAAGATATAGGGAATATTTTTCTTAGTGCCCAGAAATGCCTTTGAAAATCATTTACATTGGCCTTGAAAAATGTTATGATTTTTGGTTGTATCCAATGAGGTTTTCCTTTAATATACAGCTCTCTGTATTACACTGTTTCATTTAATGTGTCAGTAATGTAATTGATTTTTGAAGTTTGTTTTAGTTCAGTAAGAATTTGCAAAGGCGACAGATTCACAGATGATACTAGATAATACAGAAAATGAACAGATTAGAATTAATGTTCAGAAACTATGTAGGTGTACTATTAAAAACAAATGCAGTATTATTACTGGTTTTTGTCAAGTTTTTGTCTGATTTTCTTCTGTACTCAACTTCTGTACTTTAACTCATTTACTTGCAGTGATCTGCCTTTTAGTAACATTTCATCTGCCTGTGTATCCATCACATTTTGATATCATCTATAGAGTGTTTGTACTAATAAATCTCCCGTAATTTTTAATCTCTCACACTCATTTCCAAACACTTCTTTTCAGTATCTGAAAGCTAGTTGACTGTACTCTTTTTATTGGCCTTTTCACCATTCTTATCTCAGATGTTCCTAGCTGCTGTGCTTATGAGGAATAGCTAGTTAGCTGAGATGAGGAGCAAATATTGTGTTTCTATGTCATAATCTCTCCACTAGTTCAAGTGCTGGTTGTCCTCCTTTTGCTAATCCATGTCAGGCAGCTGAGTCTTGCTGCCGGGTAACTCTGTCCACTCAGCAGGAGATTGCTTCTTCCGGGGGGAAATGTGGTAATTTTGGTTTGTACTTGTTGGGAATCCTGTAGTTCTTCCATTTTATTTCCCTGCCTGCCACTTCCCCCTCCCCTCACCCCAAAAGAAAAAAAGAAAAGACACAAAAGAAGGAAAAGAAAACAATGACCAGCAATACACATGCAGTATCAAACAGTAGCAAAGCCAGGAAATGTGCATCCTATTAAGGACAAAAGGTACTCCTTTATGAAGCTTCTCTCCCAGCTTCTGCGACTGTGTGTAACCTGCTCACAGCCTACTAAACATGACTGACTGAAAGGGGATTCATTTCTCAGGCTGGATTGAGCCTCCCACTGTTCCCAGGGCTTCCATCTTCTCCCAAGAGGCACTGCTATGCTATGCAGTTGTCAAAGCAGACAACTGTCTGTTGCAAACGAAATCACCTCCCTATTCAAATTTTCTCTGGGGTCCAGTGCGAAAGGGCAAGATCTAGGAAAAGTGTGAGTGTTTCTTTTAATGTGTTAAATGGGTTGTCATTAACTTGGGAAACAACTAGTATTCTTTCTGCCTTGTAGGAGGAGTCCATTTCAGTTTAGAGGGCATCAATTTTATGGTTGATCCCTACCCCCCAACTTCTCTCAGGTGTGGATTATAAGGCTAGCCTCTCCTATCAGAACACTTCAAAACCAGAGCAGGCCCTTACTCAAATGAGTCAATGGCTCCCTTTAAAAGGTGTGTGTTGGGGATCAGATGAGGGTGAAATCTAAGGAAAAACAGAAAAGCTCAAAATCATTATTAGCTGTCATCCATCTCCTAATTTCCCTCTTCGATAAAGAGGGCGAATTGTCTGAGTAGATCATGAGGGAAAAGAACGAGAACCTGACCTTTAGGAAATGTATTTTCCACTTTGATAGGATGTGCAGAGCAGTAATCACAATTTAGGTAATAAAACCTATAAAAAGGAAAGGGAAGTATACCACCAAAAGGTTAATCGTAAGCTGCTGTATTACTGCCCACATAATATTAAGATTTTTGTAAGGTCCATGCCAGAGCTGGCTGACTAAAATTCAAGAAGCTAAATAAATAGCTTTTTAAAAATCTGTAAGATCGATGACTTCCAATACTTCCCTAGCTCAAATATCTAATGTGGATACAGTTGTGGCCTCCCTACCCAAGGATTGTTTTTAATATGGAGATATATCTATCTCATAGAACTGACAGGAACCTTGAAAGGTCATCGAGTCCAGTCCCCTGCCTTCATTAGCAGGACCAAGTACTGTCCCTGACAGATTTTTGCCCCAGATCCCTAAATGGCCCCCTCAAGGATTCACAACCCTGGGTTTAGCAGGCTAATGCTCAGACCACTGAGCTATCCCTTCCCCATACTGAGCTATCCCTCCTCCCTAAGGATAGACTAGTTCCCTTGGAGTATTTTCTCCCGAAAGATTGTAGGACTGGAAGATACAAGATACCCACCACAAGGATTCTGAAGCATTAGCAGTAGCTGTGAAAGCGTCTTCAACAACCACATGCTTTGTCCAGGCAGCAGTGTCCTGGTGCAGTGACCTAAAGAATACAGACCAATTAAACAGGGAATATTTTTTCTCTGTTTTAAAGAAAATATCCCTAGTTATACCTTTTATGTCTGATTCCTGTAGTCTCTGAACTTTCTAGTAAGAGCAATGACACCTAATTCAGTGACCATGACGCTATTTAGGGAACTGGGGTAAAAATCTGTCTGGGGATTGGTCCTGCTTTGAGCAGGGGAGCTTGTACTAGATGACCTCTTTAAGTCCCTTCCAACCCTGATATTGTATGATTCTATGATACTCTGGCTCAGATCCTGGATTGCTGAGACTAATGAAGTTCTTTGTAAGTATGTGTGGGAAAAGACAGGGAACTCTCACTTCCAGACTCTTCAGTAACACCAAGGAGATTTCAAACAACAAAGACAAAGATCATGCCATTGTTTTTAAAACCTCATCTGGCTCTTTAGTGACTAGTCCTACTTGGAAAAAAATATTGGCAAAACAATATCTGAGGGACCAGATCGGACTACTTCAGGTATTGATTACCCAAAAAGAAACAATCAGGTAACAACATTATTATTTTCATTTTTTTTAGGTGGACTGTGCTCTGTCCTTGGTTAGACTTGGCATGGAGAGGAACATTCCTGGTCTGCAGGTGCTTTGTGATAACCTGGTTACTCTGGAGATGCTGATTTATGAGACTGGATGTGATCTAACCCTAACCTTGAAAGATCTGCAGGAGATGAAAGATAGTGAAAAACTAAGACTGTTAATGATGAATGTACGTATTTTTGAAAATGCATTAGGTAGATTGTTGAGCCTAAATAATTTCCATACTTATATAGACTCCTTACATGTGCAACATAACAATGTTCTTCATCCAGAGGTGTTTCTTTCACATTTCCATTTATTTTCCAGCCATATCCCCAAACAACAATGGCACTAGATTTGTTTCCTTTTTTTAATAACGTGGAAATAGTATTTTTGGAAAACAGCGGAACCATTTTGGCTCATTTTAAAATTAAAATGAAACAACCCTCCCCTCCTCACCCCCCACCCCCAACCTTTGGGCGGAGGCTAAGCCTGAATAATTTCAGACTGTGCAAACCATGATTGACTGAAAACAGGAATATGGTAAAAATGCCTTAAGTATCACTATTTCTACTGCTCAAGTTAAGAGCACTTTTTTAATCTGTCAAGTATCAGAGTGGTAGCCGTGTTAGTCTGGATCTGTAAAAGTGGCAAAGAGTCCTGTGGCACTTTATAGACTAACAGGACGTATTGGAGCATGAGCTTCGGGGGTGAATACCCACTTCATCAGATGCATGTGGTGGAAATTTCCAGAGGCAGGTATAAATATGCAAGTAAGAATCAGAGATAAAGAGGTTAGTTCAATCAGGGAGGATGAGGCCCTGTTCTAGCAGTTGAGGGTTGAACACCAACGGAGGAGAAACTGTTTTGTAGTTGGCAAGCATTCACAGTCTTTGTTTAATCCTGAGCTGATGGTGTCAATTTGCAGATGAACTGAAGCTCAGCAGTTTCTCTTTGATATCTGGTCTTGAAGTTTTTGCTGGCAGGATGGCCACCTTAAGGTCTGCTATAGTGTGGCCAGGGAGGTTGAAGTGTTCTCCTACAGGTTGTTTGTACGTTGCCATTCCTAATATCTGATTTGTGTCCATTTATCCTTTTACATCCATCTTTTTTATACAATTTGTATTGTAGGAGGAAACTGAAAGTGAACCCAATATGTAGTTTACCTAACATTTGCCATTACAAAAGTTTCTTGTGATGTTATTTTTTTTATTTTTTTCTTTATTGTTATGAAACACTTCCAATGAGTGTAGCACGCCTTTGAATTCAGCAGGGGGAATGTCCTTAGGCGAGAGAAGTGCCTTTGATTTGGTCCCATAACAAGTCCCATGTTCTGCTGAGACATGCACTATTGAAAAATCACTATTTATTTTTCTTGCTTGCAGGTCCTTGGGAAAATTTTGGCAGCTTGCCAAATAATTTATATGAATATGGTAAGGCTGGGCTCATGCCACCAGCAAAGCAGCAGTGGGATGGGACATTGTACTGGGAATGCCTAGTATGACCAGGTCATCTGTAGTCTAAGGAGACTGAGGAATAAGAAAGCTGAGCTTTTCTATAGGACTCCCTTACACTCAATAGCCCTCCCTGCCATCTTGGATGACAGGCTTCTCCTGCTGCCAGTTAGTTTAATTCTATAGTTTAAGTGGTAGGAGTCTGCTGCAAGCTCAGGCTTCAAACAGTGCTGATGATGCATGATGAGGGCAGTTTATTACTGTTACACATAATAAAATTTGTTTTTGCTTTTTTTTCATTTTTTATCGTTCTGTTTTCATTTGTTTTGTTTAATCTCTTACACTTTCTAGTCTTCTGATGAAAGATATGTGAAGAACATTTATCAGTGGATGGTCCCATTTCTACATCGCTGTGAAAATCAGTCCCCTGGTCTTGCAAACACACTTTTAGGGAGTATTTAGTAAGCTTAGCAAAGGAAGACCTGAAATACCTCTGAAGATTTTTCAAAATTCAAAACCAGATGTAAGTACAGATTCATAGTTGTTTTATTTATTGGCTTATTTGAAAACTATAATTTATCACGCAGAACTGGATTCATAAGTAAGGTTTCTTTGTTTCACGATCCATTTTAGAGGTTGACTCGGTCTTTTTTTTCCTTTTTCACTGAACATTTGTCATGCAGATATGAAAATATGTTCCCTAAACAAGGTTAAAACAGAATTTCTAATGTATGGTTAAACTATATAATTCTTGATCAGGATGTCAAAAAATAGTAGGGATTCTTCATTTTTTGGTAATGCATCGAACTTCATTTTCTGAACATGGCTAAATATTTTATTTGTTTTGTTTGAAGCCTCTTAAAATATTTTCTGAGTACTTCTGTCTGATGCCTTTCCCTGAAGAATTTTACTAGCTTTCATTTTTTTTTGCCGCTAAGAATGTTGGTAAGAAGTATTTCTTTGCCTCATTAATGAGGGAAAAAAACAGTGATATTGATCACTGTAGATAAAAATGCTGAAATTCATATCTCAGTAAGTTGCTGCTATTCTCATAAGAAAGTAGAAGGACCACAATAGAACTTTAATAAATAAGCTGTATCCCTTTCTATCATCTTTTGTATCCATTATTGAAACTACCTTTTTCCAGTAGCTAGATCAAAATGTGTGTAGTTAGATATTTTAAATTTACATTCACCCACAGCCCTTGTCAGTTCATATGAAGTTCATTTATTTATGTGATTATTTATTTAGATTTCTAAAACATACTTAGCAGAAAGGTCCAGCTTAAATCCTGAGATTCCCTTCCTGTGTTTTAAGTGCACAATCAATAACCACACCAACACACCCACTTCCTGCATAGTCACACTCTGGCTGCCAAGGTAAGTTCTATCCCCTCTACCTCTCCTTGTAGGGTAGAGAAGGACACCTCTGCTGCTTCTGAAAATAGAGGAGTCTCCCAGCTTCTTTTGGAAGGAGAGAAGACCCCTGCTGCCCCTACTTGAAATGGATGTTGGGGCATAGGTCCACAGGGGGTAAAACATGGGAGTCCAATGTCACGCTGTGCCTCAGGGCCCACGTTGCCTTAATCAGGACCTGATTCAAAGTAAAACTAATGGAACAAATATTTAGATCAAATAAATCATTAAATAATTAGAAGGCAAATGAACTATGCATAATAAACAGCAAGGTTTTATAAATCTTGTTAGACAATCGTGCCTGATAGTTTTTCACCACAGTAATAGATGTGGACTCTAGTAAAATATTGAATACTGTATTTCATGAAATCTTAATTGGAACATTGACATTGTCTTGGATGCTTTTGTGTGGATTGACCTTTTGTCTAAAAATGGAAAGCAAGAGACAGTGAAAGATAGCAGTGTGCCAAGTTCGAGTTGGAAGCCACCAATATTGTTTCTTGGATCAGTGGTATGTGACATCTTCATTAATGATATAGAAGATGGAAGAAACAGCAAATTAATATAATTGCTATGATAACAAAACATCAATACAGCTAATTCTCACTTCAGATACAGATTTTAAGTTGCTTCTGATGGTTGTAGTCCCATATGGATGAGATCAATATTTAAGTTACTTTAAATCTGATCCAAAAACTTGATACTCTGGTGATTCAGTTTGTAGTTTATAATGTAATATTTGAAAAGATGCAACTGCAGCAAACTTCATGTCCCAATCCTCAACTGTTACATCAGGGATTGGCAACCTTTGGCACACTTCCCATCAGGGAAGACTGCTGGTGGTCTGGGATGGTTTGTTTACCTGCAGCATCCGCAGGTTTGGACAATCACAGCTCCCAGTAGCTGTGTTTCGCTGTTTCAGGGCAACGAGGGCTGCAGGAAGCAGCGTGGGCTGAGGGCTGTGCTGGCTTTCACTTTCCGCAGCCCCCATTGGACTGAAACAGTGAACTGTGGCCAGTGGGAGCTGCAGTCAGCCGAACCCGCGGACGCTGCAGGTAAACAAACAATCCCAGCCCGCCAGCGGAGTTCCCTGACGTGCCACGTGCCAAAGGTTGCCAATTGGTGTTTCATTTGCAGAGCAGTAACTGCTTTGCTCAAAAGAGGGTATCAACAGTCACTTCTTACGCCTTACAAAAATGATATTTAGAGAATAGTTCTGCAGATGAATTAACTGCATATTTAGGAGCAAATGAAAATTGCAAGTGAAATTGTATTTCATATGCTGGCCTAATAAATACAAATTTTGGCCCCCTCTCCCGCAACTGATTGTTTATCTAACTACCTACTTTTGACGTGTGGTTCTAATCTGGAAAAGTGTTGCTAAAAATGATAACTTCTTACTCAGCAGGTCTGCTCCTGGTGCCTTCAGGCGTATCTTATTGTTTAACAGACACAACTAACTTTTTACTGCTTGTCAGTGTCTGCTCTGCAGAGTTAGAAGTGAGAGAGCCAGATGATGTTTCTCCTTGTGCATCATCAATGGAAGTGTTTACTTGCTTACTCCCATACAGCCTCACTGGAAACATTGGATTTGCACAGTTCAAGTGAGAGCAGAATTTGGCCTGCAGGAACTTTTTGTTGCTGATAGTGGTACATGAGAAAGAAAGAACTAAGGGATATGGGACTTTGAAAATCTTTTTCAGGGTTGGCTGACTCTACTCCTATGGAAGTCAGTGGTAGTTTTACTATTGACTTCAATAGGAGTAGGGTTAGGCTGACACTGAGTATTTTTGAAAATTTCACCCTAAATGCTTAATATTTTATCTATTGTGATGGAAGCACATTCAGTACAATTGTCACCTCTGCCAAGTTATGACTATTCCGATAAAATGATATCAAGAATTTCTCACTACTACGTAGTCATCCACTGTTACAGGCTTATGAGCCGTCACTTTCTGAGTAACCTTTCCTCACTATCTCTCTCCTTCCTCAGAGTTAAGTTGAAGGACTTAAATACCCACATATATTATCCTATATATATATATAGGTCCAGGGAATCAATGGGTAATGGGAAGTAGAAGAACTGAGTGGCTTATAAACCTTTTTTTGTGTCTGTGCTGAAAACTTTCTCAAATTCTCCCATCACGGTTCTACTAAAAACCGGAGCTGTACCACTGATAGTTTGTAAGTAATTACATCCTTAGTGAAAGATGCACTGTTGCAAAAGAACTTATTTTTCCCATAATACACCCTTGTATCACTGTTCTTCGTATCACATCCTGCATTTACAGTAGTGTGAGATCTTGCGTAGATTAGCATCCACTGTTACTGATCCAAGCAGCACAAGTTGACGTGATGGTAAAAACACTGGCAGTTGATATACATTCAAGGTACCTCCAAAATGTGGCCTCAGTACAGAGAAAAATAACACAACTTTGTTAGTGGAGGAGGGAAGTGCTTTTGCAACAGTGAATAACTGGTCTTTCTACAAGCATGGAAATTTTTAAAGGGTTCTTCAGTAAAATATAAAATACTCTGGCAATGTAAGGCTGTACTTCAGCTGTTGTATTTGGAGCTATATGAATTATTGTAATGTCTGTACAATTTCAAATACAGTTTGAGATTCATGAATCATAAATTGATATAATTGTTAGAAGCACCTCATTTTTCTGCTGCATGCAGTAGTGGGTTTTGTGGTGGATGGGCTGTACACAATAACTGCAGCATTTTACAGTATTGATGCTGTTAATGTGCAAATGAAGTAAATTCTTTTGATGTGTGTAAATAATGGTTTCAAGCATCTAACATTTTTTTTAATAATCTGCCTGTTTAAAATATTTACTTTTTCAAAATTAAAATAGGATTCAGTTGCAAATATCTTGCTCTTTCAGACAGGTTCAGTATGCAGTGGATACAGATTAGCTTTTGTTGCATTTTCTGTAATTACAAAAGATATTTCACAGAGGATTATTAAAGATCCAGAGCGCCTCTAATTAAGAAGAAATCACTAGATTGGTTTTATAGTTGTACTTGCACTAGTTAAGATTGTATTGACAGTAACACTGCAATGTGGAAAAACTGACTGTAAATGGAAAAAATGTTCCAACATACAGCAAAATATATTCTGTTTTTGATAGTGTCAGCAAAAAATAATTCCTGATCAGGACCAGCTGATGAGTATGGCACTGGAATGTATCTATAGTTGCGGCCGAGATGACCAACTCTCCCTTTGTTATGATATTTTGGAATGCCTTCCACAAAGAGGATATGGGTGAGCATGCATATGTGGTTATATGCGGATGCTTTTAGACTGCATTAAATATAGTTTGGAATTATCTAAAATATTTCCTGAGATGACATTCCTTTCTCCTGGGGAAATAATTAAAATTAATTAAAAGCTGAAGTATGTAATGTAATTGGTGTAGTACCTATCTTAACTTAACTGTTTGAGCCTATACTTCATATATGTTTTTTTAAAAAAAAGTTTAACAAATTATCTAAATCAAAAGGTCAAAATCAGACGATCCAGGCCATGCCCCCTCCCCATGCCTTTGTGTCAGGCAGAGGTGGGAAGGTCCCTGAGCTTGAGCTGCAGCCCAAGCCCAAATGTCTACACTGCAGTTAAACAGTCCCTCAGCCGAAGCCACGCAAGCTCAAGGCAGCTGGCACAGGCCAGCCATGGGTGTTTAATTGTAGTGTAGACATACCCTCGAAGTACATTTCCCAGACCTGAAGAAGAGCTCTGTGTAAGCTCGAAAGCTTCTCTCTTTCATCAACAGAAGTTGGTCCAATGAGATACTACCTTGCCCAGCTTGTCTTTCTAATAACACGACTATGTACAGCATCGATGCTCATAAGCATTCATGCCAGCATGAGACAGGCCCTCCTACAGAGGAACTTCACTATGACAAACAACATTTCTGGATAAAATGGATGAAAGACTGACTAACAGTAGAAGCCCTAGGCTACCTGGTATTCTTCTGGGTCCATTGCCAATCTCCACACTTGGGAAGGTCACACTTGGAAAAGTGGAGGTAGATGGATGGGAGGAAGTTCAAGGGGAAGGTGTCAGGTAAGAAGTGAGCTGGTATTTCTAGGAGTGGGTTCAGTGTTGTCTAGTATTACGCACAAGTTCGTGGCTTTCCTTCTTCCAGAAGCCAACGATTTTAATCCTTTCTGTGCAAGCTGCAGCATCCTCTGGGTTTTGAAAGGTTCCAGAATGAATATTCAACTTTTTAGTGTTTATTTCCATGTCTATAATGTGTTATAGCAGCAATAACAGGGTCATGCATTTAACAGTGTTTTTGTTTTTGTTTTTTAAACCTTCACAGCCCAGAAACAGACATAACTAAAACTCTTCATGACAAGGTAGATGAACTAGAACAAATTCTCAGGTAAAAACCATTTACCATAACAACAGTTTATTTTGTTTTATTGGAGGAATAGTACAAGAATGTACAGGTTACCATAGCATAGGGTCATATCCAAACCCTTCATTACAAATCTAGAGGAAAAATACTTTCTGAATGTTGAGCTCTTCTACAATCCTAAGGTTGTAACTTTCTTCCTGCAAAAAATATTTCAACCACTACGGTCCCAAATCAAATACCAAAGCTAGGATTGTAAGGGATGAGAATGGAGTGCTGAGCCGCTTCCATATTTGTGGAACATCAGTTAGAGTATCTGTAGTGTGAACAAAAGGGTTTAGGCCAAATCTGAGCCTCTAAGCCAGTGGTCTCCAAACTTTTTACCTCGTGCTCCCCATTACTCCTGTCTGTGCTATCCATACCCCTCAGAGCTGGGGCCAGGAGTGGGGCCATGGCTCTAGAAGGGGGGAAACATGGACAGGAGTAAGGGGGCTAAGGCTGGGGCCATAACTGGGGGAAGGAGTGGAGCCTTGGCTAGGAGCGGGATCCATGGGCGCGGGGTTGGTAGCCACGGCTGGAAGTGGAGCCCCAGGCGCGGGGCTGGCAGCCAGGGCTGGGGCCAGGAGTGGAGCAGATGGTGCTCCCTTTCTGTCCTCCATGGGGACTGGCCCGGGCCCCCCTGAATGTTCTAGGGAGCATGCCCCATAGATTGAGGACGTCTCCTCTAAGCCAAGTTTCAAATGCTTGAGTATTTATAGGAAGAGAAACATAACAAAAATGTCTAGGAGAGGTTAGTCTAAGAAAGGAAGTAACAAGTTTTTTTTTTTTCTGGTTTCCAGTGGTATTGTCGTAATGTCTGCTCCCTGTACCTTAGGAAAAGTTTGTATGTTCTGATAATCAGAGCTTTCAAATTTTATAATGCTTATAGATTGTATAAAATTCAAGAAAATATGAGATGGTTTACAACATTCTTCCTTGAAATAA
Organism: Gopherus evgoodei; assembly: GCF_007399415.2. NCBI lineage: Eukaryota > Metazoa > Chordata > Testudines > Testudinidae > Gopherus > Gopherus evgoodei. The sequence goes on from NC_044324.1 coordinate 35,116,265, forward strand.
TATTAGACTCTTTTGGTTGGTTGGTTGGTTTATCACTAAAACAGCTGGTGGTTGGAGAATAACGTTTCTTCCTGAATGTATATATATAGATTATCTGAATAGTTTGAAATTGAAAATAGAGTTTGTTCATTTCAGAAGGAACTGGCTGAAAATACTGCTGTTAGCTGCCAGTGTATATGTACTGAAAGTATTCCTTGTTTGAAGGAGGGACAATACTCATATGGTTATGGCACTAGTTTGGGATTTGGGAGATGTGAGTTCAGTTTTTGGCTCTGCCACAGACTGTTTATGACTTTGGCAAAGTCACATACTCTCTCAACCTCAGTTGAGCTCCTCATCTGTAAGGTCCCTACTAATATTACCTTCCTCCCACCTTCTGTCTAACTTTTCTGTTGAGGTTGTAAGCTCTTCGAGGGAGAGACTCTCACTGTATATGTATGTGCAGTGCTTTGCACAATGGAACCCTGATCTTGTTTGAAGCCTCTAGGCCATTGTTTCTCAACAACTGGTCTGTCCCTGAGATCTCCCTGACAGTTTAGGAAGCCCTGGTCCCAGGTATCAAAAAGGTTGAGAAACACTGCTTTAGGCAATATTATGATACAAATAATGATGATCTAATGCAGGACAAAATGGCAAGATGCTAAATGATTTATACTGTATATTTTTTAGTGTATCAGAAATTTTGGAGAAGCATGGACTTCAGAAACCTGTATCATTTGTAAAAGATACGCAGAACAGCCCAGAGCAAGCAGTGAAGCTTATGATTAGACTGACCAGGCACACAGGACGCAAGTGAGTATTGACAGTGTTGGTCAGCTTAGAATGTTAATGTTCAGAGAATGCACATTTTCCCTTTATACACCAATATGATGGTACTTCTTACTCTTAGCCTTAACACAATATCCATAAAACAAACTTGTTAACGTGAAATTGAACATTGACTATAAGTACTTCACCGCTTTTTGTTGTTGCTAAAAATACTACTACTTGCTAGAATTGTTGCAGACTGATTTCAGTATCGTTGTGTTCTGTTCAGTAAGCAAGCTTAAAAGGCATATTGGCAGAGAAAATACTTCCAGTGTATGTACTTTAAAAATGAACAATAAAACTAATGTACTGGAAATAAAGTCCTTTAAAACTAATTCTGTTCTACAGAAAGTGCAGAATTTATGAAATAGCATCTTTTAGAATTTTTGGCTTTTTCTGGCTTCACATGATTTTCTTCTGAGCTTTTGTATCAGTAATTTTAATTCAGGAATTTAGCAATAATTGAATCTGCCATTTCTTCTTTCAGTGATTTTTTTTATTTGGAAAATACTCTTATTTTTCATGTTACATCTTACTGTAGATGAGTTATTGTACACCTTTCATTGAGAACAGAGAAATCAGATTGCTGAAGTCTTGAGAAAAAGCAGCATTTTGTGTTTGTTGTAATTACTACTTCTCTTACTAAGAAAATCTCCATCAGCTTTGGTGGGCAATGTATAGCTGGTGCATGTTGAAAGCCTTAAGAGTTTTTTTTTTAAATAGCTTGGAAAGATCAAATCAGTGTCCCTCCTAAAGTAAAATGGTGCTGTAGAAGAAAAGTACCTCTCATCTGTATAGATCCTTGGCTCTTGGACCCCTATGTCTTACTACCTTACCTATTAGGGTCAGATGCTCAGTTAAATACTTTAATATCAAGAATATAGAGAAAATGCTAACATCAGTGTCAGTTCATGATCAAAAAGCAGTCTGGCAAATAGTGAACCAATAGACAGCTTAGTAGAATCTTGCCTTCTAAACTCCTCCCACCAAATTAAAATAACATTTAAATAAAAATAATAATGCTGTCTCCACTGGTTGCAGGCAACGTATATCATGCTTTTTGGTAGCTTGCATTAAATTTACTGCAATAATCTGAAGTTGATGGCTCAGAATTATGATTACCCAACTTTTTTGGGTGCTGTTAGAAATAGCTCAACAAATAGCTCATCACTGGTAGATTTTGGGAATGTTACTTACTTTAAAAAAAAAAAAAAGTGGTATGTCAGGTCACAGATGGAACTCTAGCATCATCTCCCTTTGTTCTTTCTTCAGCTAACATCCCGTTAAGGGGGACAATAAATATTGATATATTTTTTTCCTATTTATTTAGGCAGCCACCAGTCAGTGAGATGCACTGGAAAGGGTTACTGCAGGATATGTTGGATATGCAGCAGAATGTCTACACGTGCTTAGAGCCAGACACTTGCTATGAGGTGATTTCTACTCACTCCTTTACTTTTATTCTACAAACCAATATCAGAATAAATTGTCTTAGTTTGTACTGCTGTTTTTCATTTGTGTTACCGAGATTGGCACAAGTAAATAGTCACAGGCTGTACTGAAATATTACCTGCTGTCTGTGAACTCTACCATTGAAACCAGCGTAGTAGAAGTTTCAAAGGAGTTCCTCTGATGCATTTCATCAGCAGTCCATGTAGTCTTCTGTCAGTCCCTCAGCATGAGATTCTATTTATTTAACTCAAAAGACTGAACTACTTGAGAAATATAAGAGTTGTGAGATCTATAGTTTTTGATTCATAGATATCGTAATAAATAGAAGTTTAGGCAAGTGATTACTAATAAATGTAATTGAAAGATAAATTATATTTTCGTTCAATGTTACGTTTTAATTAAACATGAACTTTGTATTCAGCCAAGCGTTTTAATGTCACCCACAGTACATATAGAACTGTGTGTAGATATTTTCCTCTTTGATTTAAAGTGAAATATGAAATCCAATTTCGGCAGAAAATAATCTGCATATGTATAAACCCAAGGCATGCTGACCATTAGAGTTTGTGAAGGACTGTTATGCTGCAGTGGAATTTATTTTGATAAGTGCTGTTTATTTGCATATTCACTTTAATACATTACAGTTCAGCATTTAGATTACACTGTGCATAGGCTCACTTATCTTGAAATCTTGACATCTTTTGAAAGTTTAATATTATTGTAAGTTTTTTTTCATTACAGTTTACAGAATTAATTGCATATAGCTGCCAGTCTCTCCTGCTCTTGGGAGAAGTTCTGAAAGCAAATCTGAACAGTTTTGAAGGAATTAAAGAAAAAAAAAAAGCATATGAGACTAAAACTAGAAATTGAAATATATCACTTTTTTTTTCTACAGTTATACATTTTTAAGCCATGTCAAGAAGAACGTTGTATGTCAGAAGGCATTCCTCATTTAATGAAATAATGGACTAGATAATTAAAACAGTTGGACTATTCATTGTCTGATAATATGCATATTTTGTTGCAACTAGAACATACAATAGAACCTCAGAGTTATGAACACCTCGGGAATGGAGGTTGTTTGCAACTCTGAAATGTTCATAACTCTGAACAAAATGTTATGATCGTTCTTTCAAAAGTTTTACAACTGAACAATGACTTAATACAGCTTTGAAACTTCACTGTGCAAAAGAAAAAAGGCTGCTTTCCCTTTTTATTTATTTATTTATTTTTAGTAGTTTACATTTAACACAGTACTGTACTGTATTTGGGGTTTTTTGTTTTTGTTTTTTTTTGGTCTCTGCTGCTGCCTGATTATGTACTTCCAGTCCAAATGAGGTGTGTTGTTGGCTGGTCAGTTCATAACTCAAGTGTTTGTAACTCTGAGGATCTAATGTATTTCTAGCGTCCATTAACACTCAGAACTGGTAAATTTAATATCTTTTGTTTGAAAATCATGCATGACACTAGAAAAAGAATAGGCCTGTAAGGTGGCTTCTGTATCAACATTGGGACATTTGTGTTGGGACTCTGTTGTGAAGTGTGTTGTTTTATTTGATTGAAACAAAAAGTCCAGGGATCCTTTTGGAGAATGGGACCCGTATCCAACAATCTGCTTTTTGGTCTACTCTCTTATTGATAAATCAACAAATATAGAGACTTTTTGCCTTAGATCGTTACCTACAAATTTCTATGTTCAAGGAGGTTACACATATGTACTAAGAATTGTTTACTGGTCAGATATATTCTTATGGAGATTAAAAAGGTTTATTGCCAGCATTATGGTAGCTACTCTCTGCCTATGTTTCAGCTTTCCCTAATCAATGGTTTTAGATGTAGGAATGAGACACAGAACTTCGGATATGGTTATCTTACAAGTTATCTCCCATGCAAATTTTTTGACTTGCAGGAGAGCAGGACATATGTAAGAATGTTGCAACCTGTTGTCATGAGGGTGAGGTGCCTCTGGGTCTCTATATAGTCTTATGTATGCTTCCAGTAGAGCTCATTCGGTCCTGACATATAGATTTGAAAGAATAAAATAAACTATATGTCATTTTTTTCTCCGTTGTGATCATAACTATAGTATGAGAGTGTCTGCAAATACAGATTTTGCTTACAGATGCACTGTTTTAAATTTAATGATATAAATTTTGGGGCAAAGAAAAAAATCATGTAATGGAATTAAAAACTTTTTAACTGATGCAAAGTTATAATAACTATTGTTAAAATATTTTTTTGTTCTTGTTAATTAGGATTGCACTGGTCTCTTATTTTGTGGAAAAAAAATGATTCACTGATTTGAGTTATTCTTAAAGGGAATTTATGCATTTTTAAGTACATTTTAAATAATCACAGCTTTTTGGCCTAAGGCTAAAACATTTAAAAGTTTTGTGGCAAATATCTTGATATATTAACATTCGTACTTTCATACTTTGAAGATTAGTCTTGATTTAAAATTAAAAAAATAAAACGATGAGGATTTTAATATTATTCTGATGTTCATTATGAACCTAAATGTGTTATGTTTAGAGCCCTACCAAATTTATGGGCTATGAAATCTCGTCTCCCCGCAAAATCTGGCTGTGGTAGTGGGGGGTGCAGTATTGCTACCCTTACTTCTGTGCTGCCTTCAGAACTGGGTGGCTGGAGAGTGGTGGCTGCTGGCTGGGTGCCTGTCTCTGAAGGCAGTGCTGCTGTCAGCAGCAGCGCAGAAGTCAGGTTGGCATGGTATGGGCGGAGAGGGAGGCTTACAAGCCTAATAATAGTGCAGTATAGTAGTTGTACATTTACTGTATGAACACATCTGTGAAATTTGCTATTTATTCTGTGACCACCCTGTGAAAAATGTGTGATTTCTCCATGATTTAATTAGACCCCTAGTTATGTTTCTTCAGGAACAGATGATGAGGGAGGAGTCAGTAAAACTGCACCAGAAGCACGGGCATCAGACTTTTAGCATGTGCTTAGCTTCACACACTTCAATGGGACTGTTTACAGTGTGTAAAGTTAAGCACTTCTGTAAATCTTGATGGTATCAGGGGTTGGTTTTGTGGTATTGCTTAGCAGCAAACTATTTTTTTAAAATTCCATCCAGAGCATGTGTATGTTTAATTTCAAATTTTCAGCAAACATAACTAATATATTAGGAGGAAGAAGTCGCCCTTTTTGAAGCTTGAGTTTTTAATTTATAAATATGTGTGCATATTGTTACACAAATGGCTAAATATTATCTATACACAACACTATTAATAAAAATATTAATTAAATATTAAGCTATAGAATTTTATCCTTCTAGTTTTTAAGCCCTATCTATAAAAACAAATAAAAAATAATCACCTCAAAAATTCTGCCTCTAATGTGGGTCAATTCTGAATTGTAAACTATCTTGTAATTGCAAAATGCTATCATTTGAATGTTTTAAAATTAATCTTGTTGAGTTTCACTAAAGATTTTATTTTGAAGTTAACAATTAGTGTGGTAGCAGAACTAAATTTTGTACTTAAATTAAAAAACAAAAAGAGAAAGATGGGAATAATTGTCCTAATTCTGCTTTTGTGGTTAAAATACTTTAAAAATTATTTATGCAAATATTAATCCTGGAATAATTTTTCAGACACATCTTAAATTCATTTTCTCCCAACATATTACAAGGAACCTTTATGTCCAGATGGCTTGGTCTCACAGAAAACTATACACTTTTTTTTGGATGAAGCTACTATAACAAATGTACCCATCTTACTTTGCAGATATTTACAGAAAGCCTTCTATGTTCAAGCCATCTAGAAAATATACACCTAGCTGGGGAAATGATGCATTGCAGTGTTTGGTCAGTGGATCCACCAGTTGGTGTTGCCTCAAAAGGAAAACCACGGTATAGAGTCAGCTATGAGAAAAGCATCAAACTGGTTTTGGCTGCTAGCAGAGAATACTTCAATTCTTCTACCAGTCTGACTGATAGCTGCATGGATTTGGCCAGGTATAGTAAAACACATTTTCTCTCTCTTCAATATTCTTTACCTTTTGATTCCTTTATTTTAAATGTAGTAGATGATGAATTTTACTGAAAAAGAGCTTTGGCCATCTACAATCTGTCCCCTTGTGCAAAGCAAGTGGGGGATAAAAGGGCTGTAACCACAGCTTCTCTGAGGAGCCCCCAACTTCCTTTGCAACAACTGGCTTAGTGGGGCATAGCTGAAGGAAAGGGGTGTTGCTGGAGCATCTCTGCACTTCTACTGTTCCTGGCTGCTAGAATGGCCCCTTGGAGCCATGGATTCCCATGTCACATCTAGCATTATAAGGGATGCCATAAGCAAGACAGTAGTGGAGAGAGTTTGTGGAGAAGAATAATGCAATACCATTAAATGTTTGGAATTTTTTTTTTAATGTGAGTTTCTCCTGGATGAGATGGAGATGTGTGTACTTTCTTCTGATTCAGGTTTGAAGACATGAAAGTACACGAGTCTGCCTGGCTGGAATAAGTTGCTTTTTGTTGCACAGCTTCTCACCTCATTGATTACTAATGATCTAATTCTCCCCAGCTATGGAATTTGGAGGAGGTTCAATGTTGTTGCAGGAGGCTCCACTCTCTCATTGCTCTTCACTTAAGGTTACCAGCCTTTCTGCCTCTGGCAGTGAAACAAGGTGGCAGTTCATTTCGCTTGACCATTTTATTTTAAACTTTTATATTTATTTGTTTTTGTGCAGTTGCAACTTCTCCTCCTCCTCCTCCTCCTTTTCTACATTGGGTAAATAGCAGTATGGTGGTTTCAACCACGTGGATCTGCTGTTGCAGTGCCGCCCTGTCAGATCCTTCTGGTCATACTAGGGCATGGAAGAGCTGTCCCACAAACATCTAACCCAGGGGTCGGCAACCTTTCAGAAGTGGCATGCCGAGTCTTCATTTATTCACTCTAATTTAAGGTTTTGCATGCCAGTAATACTTTTAAACGTTTTTAGAAGGTCTCTTTCTATGTCTATAATATATAATTCAACTATTGTTGTATGTAAAGTGAATAAGGTTTTTAAAATGTTTAAGAAGCTTAATTTAAAATTAAATTAAAATGCAGAGCCCACTGGATTGGTGACCAGGACCTGGGCAGTGTGAGTGCCACTGAAAATCAGCTCACCTGCTGCCTTAGGCTCACGTGCCATAGATTTCCTATCCCTGATCTAAGCCATGCTCATGTAAGTGAGGCAGCACTTGCAGGCTCTACAAAGGGAGAATAATACTCTGCCTGTTCGCAGACAGACAGACTTTGCACTGCCAGGACAGAGGGCTCAGAGTTGGACTGACATGTCAGGTCCCCACCCTGCTCCAATGAGCTGTGGCTCCAACACATGAAAGCCCAATCAGGAGCTTCTGAGTATATGGGGAGAAAGTCTGAGGAGGAGGAAGCTATCCAGCCAGCTCAGGGGGTAAGTCCTGCAACAGAGCTGGGCAGGAGGGAGGAAGAACGCTTGAAAGGATCCAGAGTCCCCCCCATCCCAGTACTGAAGTGGGTCCTCTGCTCCCTGGGGAAAGAAGCGCCCATTCCTCCCACTCTGAACTAGGGGATTCTCATGATATTCAGGGGTAAATCCTGTAAATCCCAGAGACTGAGTCCCAAAGACACAAAAGCAAGTATCCTTTGCAAGGCAGAAATTAGTATTGTTAATGAACAAGGGGTGTGAAAGTCCTTCTCCCCCTGAGGAAGTGTTTGCTGGGGCTTTTCTCCTACACAGTCTCTCTCAGTGCTCTGTATCATGGTTGCTGCCCCTCCCACACCAGCAGCATGTCTGGGGATGCAGAAGAGCCTGTTTCTCCTATGCATCCCTGCATATGGTTGCAGCCTATTGCTTGTGGAGCTTGTCCAGCACCCTGACTCTGCAAGGGAAAGGGGCTCAGAATTCAGGCAGCAGCAGAATGGGAATTGAGTGTTTTGATCATCAGCCATAGCCCCTTGATGTGCCACGGAAATGGGCGCAGACTCTGGACGGTGGGGAGGTCTCTCTGTCTCTCTTCTCCCCTCATCAGGCTCCACAGGCTACATATGAAAGCCTCAGGAGCACTTCAGGCAGTCTGTGACTTGAACAGAGGCACATGAGGATTCCACTCTACACAAAGCTGTACCATCGTGGGATTACTGGGTGGCAAATGAGAAATACCTTCCTATGTTCAAACTGATCCTGATGGATTCAGTTAAATCCTGAATGGTACTGGGTTACTCCTGCAGTACTTACGTGGGTGCTAGCCAGCCCAGGGCAGCATGCAGGCTGCCTTTTAGGCTCCTGGGGACAGTGAACAAGCGTCTTCCACAATCAAGGTATGTGTACCAGCACCCCTTCTCTGTTACATGATTGCCATGCCAGGACGTATAGTGTACTGCCTCTCCCCTACAAATGGCATGGGAAGCAATATCAGACACGCATCAAAAGCAAAACAAAAAAAACTACAGGACTCTTACAGGACAGCATGTGGGTGGCTTGCAAGGAAATTACTAATATTAATACAGTATTAACCCTTTCAATAATTATTAGATAGGTATTTTCCTATTAATGCCTCCTTAGAGGGCATCATAATATCCAAATCAGGACATCTAATTAAACCAACTGTTAAACCAAAATGTTTATATAAAAATGAAAGAAATTTCATACATTTTGGGAGCCTGAGGTTGGTACAGCCATAGGATCACCAGTGAAAGACAGATACGCCTTCAGAAGGGGACTTCCTTCCCAATTATCCCATAGACCATACGATTCATGACACATTGCACAACAATTTAAAAGCCTCACCTATAGCCATTCAAACAGGTTTTCATGTATTCGGTAAGGAAAGCTTACTTAGCGGCAGGCAGGTGGATCATCATCTAGGGATATGATCCTTGCTTGGAATGAGCTGTCTCAGGTTCTGTCTTGGTCAAATTCTTGATGTGATTTGTGATGAGCAATGGATTCTATGTTGGTGCTACAAGGAAGTCATGTAATACCTGTGAATGGTCATTGCTCATCCTAAACAGGTATCTTGTGCTTCCAAATGAAGAACTATCAGGGGAAACATTAGAGAAATTAGTAGCTGACATTGCAGAGACACCCCAGCCCTTATTGTTGAAGCCAGCAGAGCAATCCATTAGCTGCTACTGAAACCAAGAGTACCAAAGAAGGGACTATTACCCTGGCAGAGGGAAAATCTGGAGCAGAAGTTTCCAAAGAAACCTAGATAAATTTTCCTCTAACCCAGCAAAATCCTTGGCATGACAAAGACAAAAAAGCTTTTTGTGTACAAGAGCACACAGCTTCTGTGCAAGATTCTTCCTTCTGAGTCACCTTCTGCACCCAGAATCTTGAATGGCTTGTGATAGTCACAGCAAGACACAGGTTGCATGTTGTACTCTTATTTCCATTCATAGACAACATTCCAGTCAGTCTCCCATCCAGAGAAACAGACCAGTTGATAAATGAACAGCTCCTGGAAAGGATTCATGACTACCAATTCTTCAAAATCAAGAGTTTTTGATCCCAGTGCAGAGAATTGCTCACCCAGAGATCAAAACAGATGTGGCTCTGACCATAATTTTACCACAGTGGAAAATATTGTAGAGATTCAGAACTTGATTACATCAGTCATTTCCTGAGAAGTCACCCAATGGCTAGAATTGCTAATGTTAGGTATCAGCTTCATCCCCTGAGTGGGTTTCTCAACATGCACCTGCTGAAATTCCTTCTGAAGACACAGAACCATGCACTTGACGTAATGCAAAATTAGGCATCATGAGATCGCATCCAAATGCCCCTTTCTGGGCAGGTAAGCACAAACAACATGTTGCAAGACAAAAAAGGTCACTCTAGACTTTTGCATACAAGTATATACGGACACAAATTTTCCAAAATCTTATAGTACTCATTCTTTAGTTCATTTCAATGCTCATAAACATTTGAATCTTTTTAAAAAGCCATATTGAATTGGACCAGTGCTCCATCATCTCTTGTATCCTATCTGTGATAGTGACTGGTACCAACTGCTTCAATAGAAGGTTCAAGAAACCATGTAGTGGGTTTTTACGATACTCATAGAGGAAATCTCCTCTTACCTCCCATTTAGAGGTTGGCTTATGATTGAGGCATGAGTGTTTATATCCATTCCAAAATCATGGAATAGCAAGAGTCAAAGCTTCTCCATGACCTCCTGAGGTCCCTTCCAACCTTGATATTCTATGATTCTGTGATTCTATGATGGAAAAAAATGTCCTGTACAGTGAAGAATATGTTTCCTCTCAAGACAGTTCATGTAAAGGATACAAAAGGGGAAAGTTGAAGTCATCCTAATCCTCCACTGGACTTACTAGGTATCTAAGGACTTCACATTGCAGCTGAAGAAAATACCTGACCTTTTAAAGCTGGGGGATGCATCTTTCATCTGGACCTGAAACACCTATAGTTAACACCCTGGCCATCAGAAAAGAAATGTAGTTCAGTATGGATTGTCCATTAACTTCTGATACAATTTGGTATCCAGACAGAACTCAGCCAGGATATTTCATTTATTGATCTGGTCAAATTTATGTTTCTGGTGTGAGGGGAAATGGAAAGCTCCTTGTGCAGTGCCCAGCACAATCAGACCCTGAGCTTTAGATGCTGTTATAATACTAATAATCATAATACAAATAACCAGAATTACTTCAGCTTCAGTCATATCAACATATTTTTAAAAATGTAACAAAAACCAAAAAATCCCCAAAACAAAACAAAACAAAAACCCCCAAATAACAAAAAAAACACAACTTGTACTTGAAATTAGGCATGTGTTCAGCATCTTGTAGTTCCTATGTGAGCAAGTCACTTGTCCTCTCCATGATATCTGCTCCCACCCCCATCCCAGGGCCCAGTGACAGAGCCTTTGTTACACAGTAAATATTCTTAAACATGTACATGTATTTATTAGCAATTAATAATCAACAGAATACACATGCCAAGCATCTGATGTTCAACTCTCCCAGTAAAGTAAACAGAGTCTCCTGATGGCCTGTCAGGATCCGATCTCTTATGTGATTCCAGCTTCTACACAACCTAGTCATGCAGAGGTTAAGTCTTAGCAGCTTTGGTCTTGAGCTGTATCCTGGAGTTAAGTTCCAATGAGCTTGTTGTCTGACCCTCATTATATAGTTAAAATGAGGATTTCTTTTATCCACGCCTTAACCAGTTATTTTACTTAAATGGTAGTTATGCAAAAAAACCCACTAACTATACAGAGGTCTACATGCCTAAGACCACCTACTCATTAGCTTTTGTATTTTTCACAGTTAGTAATGACTTCTCAAGGACTACGCATCTTTATGCTTCATTAGTGGAATACACTTGCAACAGCAAAACCTCTTATTTTTTATTATCAGGAAGAAGCTACAGAAACTCAAAGTTAGCTTGTCCATTCGCTCCCTATTCTCGGGACTTTGTGAATATATATCTATCCCTGTTAGTAATGCTTCAGCTGATACTTTTCTATCTGCCTATGTCAAGGTTGAATTCTCCTGACTCCTACAGTTTTTTGTTTTCAACTTATGGTGGCTGCTGGTTATGCTAAGTCCATACACAAGATGGCTGTGAGTCAAGTCCAGTCTGTCATTACATTCTGTGCTTCAGTTTCTAGTCTATAAAGGGGGAGCAGTTATCCAACCTCTACTGCCAGGTGTTCTGAGGTTTACCTCAGTAATTTTTGGAAAGTGCTGTGAGAGTCTTACATAGAGGATATAAAAGTGCATATACCGGTTTTGTTTTGGTCAAGTAGCCATAACTGCTGCTTATCGTCCTGATCAACATTCTCTCATTGTTTCCTTGTAGTCCTCATGTCCATATGTCTCTTTCTTTCTCTGGTCTTGTATCTGTAAACTCTTTGTTGTGGGAGCCATCTCTTTGTTTTGTAGTAGTAAAGCATGTAGCACAGTGGAGCCCTGATCGTCTGGATTCTACTGCAATGCAAATAACAAATAATGATTTTCTCTTCAGTCTTTCAGTCTCATTTCCTTTTCTTTTCTTCTTTCTTTCCCTTATTTTTTTTCAATGCAGCTGCCTCATTGCACTTCATCCCTTTCTTTTTAGGAACAATTTTTTTTTTCTCTGAAAGAAATAGAGATGTCCCCTTCATCACAAGATAATTATGTCTAACGTGGGAGATCATTTCACTGAAATGTTAAATATAATAGTGTTTTAATGGTTCTCATCTATGAGGTACATGCAAAGGAACCTGATATCTCTTACTTTGAAAATAAATAATAGAATCATAGAAGATTAGGGTTGGAAGACCTCAGGAGGTCATCTAGTCCAACTCCCTGCACAAAGCAGGACCAACACCAACTATGGTTCTTCTTCGAGTGATTGCTCATATCCATTCCAGTTAGGTGTGCGCGCCGCGCGTGCACATTCGTCGGAAAACTTTTACCCTAGCAACTCAGTGGGCCGGCAGGTTGCCCCCTAGAGTGGCGCCATCATGGCGCTTGATATATACCCCTGCCGGCCCACCCGCTCCTCAGTTCCTTCTTACCGCCCGTGTCGGTCGTTGGAACAGTGGAGCGCGGCTTAGCTGACCTCCACTTCCCTAGCTACTCGTAATTCTCGTATATAGTTATGCAGTTATAATCCTTTTATATATATATTTGTGTACTTATACGTTTTTCTTTGCTAACATAGTTAGTTTAGTAATTGTTAGCGGGGTTCAGGAAGTAGCCCTTCCATGAACCTGGTGCCGGAGCCCATGCACGGCTCACCGGATTTTAAAATGGGCTCGGCCTGCCAGAAGCCGATGCCGAAGGGAGATCCACACAGCTCCTGTTTGAAGTGCCTCAGGGAATCACACTTGACAGCTAAGTGCCCCATTTGCAAGGCTTTTAAGCCGAGAACAAAAAGGAGCGGGACTTTCACTTACCCCTCCACCTTGGGCGCCGAGCGATGATCAAGCGGCTGGCAGAAGCACCTCCTCGGCACCGGACCTCGCCGGTACTGCCACGGCCTTTCGGCACTGGCCGTCGCCGGCACCGAAGTCGACTCGGCACCGCTCCCTTCCTCCGAGGTCGAGAAAGCCTACGATTCCTGCTGGTGCCTGACCGCTCCCCGGCACGCGCTGTGGTTGAGCCCCCTGCTCCTGCTGCTTCCGTGCCACCTGCATCGCAGCCAGAGAGCTCGTCTAAGTCGGATCGCCCGGCACTGACACCTGCTGAGGCACCGACGACGTCGGCACCGTCGATCCCGGTCCCACAAGGGCCGTAGAATCCGGTGCCTGACGGCTCCCCGGCACGCGTCGGGGTTGAGCTACTGCTCCTGCTGCTTCCGTGCCAGCGGCACCGCAGCCAAAGAGCTCGTCTAAGTCGGATCGCCCGGCACCGACACCTGCTGCGGCACCGACGACGTCGGCACCGTCGATCCCGGTCCCACAAGGGCCGTAGAATCCGGTGCCTGACGGCTCCCTGGCACGCGCCGTGGTTGAGCTACTGCTCCTGCTGCTTCCGTGCCCACGGCACCGCAGCCAGAGGGCTCGTCTAAGTCGGATCGCCCAGCACCGACACCTGCTGCGGCACCGACGACGTCGGCACAGTCGATCCCGGTCCCACAAGGGCCGTAGAATCCGGTGCCGGACGGCTCCCCGGCACGCGCCATGGTTGAGCTACTGCTCCTGCTGCTTCCGTGCCAACGGCACCGCAGCCAGAGGGCTCGTCTAAGTCGGATTGCCCGGCACCGACACCTCGGAGGCACCGATAACGTCGGCACCGTCGATTCCAGTCCCACAAGGGCCGTCGAATCCGGTGCCTGACGGCTCCCCGGCACGCGCCGTGGTTGAGCTTATTGCTCCTGCTGCTTCCGTGCCGACGGCACCGTAGCCAGACAGCTCATCTAACTCGGATCGCCCGGCACCGACACCTACCGAAACTCTGACGACCTCGGTACCGTCGATCCCGGTCCCACGAGGGCCGTCGAATCCGGTGCCTGACAGCTCCCCAGTATGCACTGTGGTTGAGCCTGCTGTTCCCTCCACGCCGGAGACATTACCAGCGGCGAGGGATCTCATTGCCATGACAGAGTCGATGCTGCCTAACCCCGGCACCGCCGGTGCGGGTAATACAGTCTCTTCATGTGACCGTCCTCTGTCAGCACAGCAGAGCGGCACCGTTCATGATCACGGTCCCGCAGACACTCCAGGTCCTGTCGGCACGCCCGACACCACTTACAGTCCCGGTGCTGTTTTCCTCATCGGTACTGGTCGCACTCGCTGCACCGGTTGGTATCCCGTTCGCCGAGCCGCTATCGGCACCGTTCCGACTCCCGGCACTGCGATAGGTACCTTGACTCCTGTAGCCTCTCCCCGAGCCTCGAGATCTCGGTCGAACTCCCGGCACCGTTCTGGTTGCGGGTCTGGATCTCGTTCCAGGTACCGGTGCGCCTCCCGGTGCCGGTCCCTGGTGCCGAGTTGGGCAAGGTCCGATAGAGTCAGAGACTCTGCCTGTGCCTTCTTTTAGTACCTCCATGGTCATCCGGACACGCATCCGTGTCATCCCACATGCGCAGGTCTTATGCTCAGGACCACGATTCTGATACGATGGCCAGTGGGCGCCAGCCCCGAAACCAAAAGAGGCTTGGCGAATGAACCTGCTTGGCCGCCAGGTGTACTCTGCAGAGGCCCTGCAGCTCTGGGTAGCAAAGCAACAAGCCTTGCTTAGCTGCGATAATTGTAGCACCTGGGTGAAGGTAGTTTAGTTTATGGAGTTTCTCTCTCAAAACTCCCGCCAAGAGTTCGTTGCCGTCTTGGAGGACGGGGGGAAAAAGGTACCCAGAGCGTCCCTCCAGGCCTCGTTGGACGCAGCAGACTCTGCAGCCAGGACTCTGGCCTGTGGTGTCGCCATGAGGTGCATCTCATGGCTTCAGGTTTCAAACCTCCGGCCAGAGCTGCAGTATGCCATTCAGGATTTACCCTTTGTTGGTACAGGCCTCTTCGCGGCAAGGACAGCCCCAGGCTGCGAAGCCTGATGGACAATAGGGTCCTAATGCGCTCTCTCAGCATGCATATGCCAGCGACCAAACGCAGGCCTTTTCTGTCCCCAGCTGCCATACTCTGTGCCTAGCCAGAGACAGGACTTTGGCAGATGGCGAGGCCAAGGTGGTCGCAGACGAACGTCAGGACCCCTAAAGAGCCAAGGTCAAGGTCCCTCGCAATTACCACTGGGACCAAAGACGAACCTTCCAAGGTGCGCCTGAGGGCGGTGTACCAGTCACAGGCCGGGATCCCAATCCCGCTTTCTCCTGGCGTGGCCCCAGTTAATATCAGATCGCTGGGTCCTGCACATGGTGGAGCTTAGGTACCACCTCTAATTTGTTCCAGCCCTGTCCCCCTTCAGCGGACGAAAGGGGCAAGGGGTTTTACTCCCATTATGCCCTAGTCCCCCACTCGAACGCAGGTCTCAGACCTTCCTAGTCCTGCACGGACTCAACCGGTTTAGGATAAGGTTGAAGTTCCGCACGGTATCCCTGGGAACCATTATTCCATCCTTGCCTCCTGGGGGCTACTATGCCGCCCTGGATATGAAGGACGCGTACTTTCGCAACGCCATCTTCCCTCCGCACAGGAGATACCTCCGCTTTCTAGCCAACTGTCAGTACTTCTGGTTTACGGCCATAGTCGCCGCCTACCTTCGCTGATGTCGGATATGCATTTTTCCGTATCTGGATGATTCGCTTATCCGAGGAGACTCTGAGACACAAACCACTCAGTGTGTGGGCATCGTCACGGTCTTATTCACCGGTCAAGGCCTGATGATTACTATAGAGCAATCCACTCTGGTTCCCACGCAGAGGTTGGACTTCCTAGGGGCTATTCTGGTCTCCTACCTAGCCGGAGCCTGCTTATCACAACTGCGGTTTTAGGCGATGGCAACAATCATCTGAGGTCTGCAGGCTTTCCCAACGACCTCGGCTCGTACTTGTCTCAGTCTCCTGAGTCCATGGTTGCCCGCAAGTTTGTAACCAAACACGCCAAGCTCCGCCTCCGTCCTCTCCAAGTCCGGCTCACCTCGGCGTACCACCCGGCCAGGGAGCTGATGGTCATGGTAGTACCTCTGAGCTTAAGGCCTTTGGTCTTCTCGGGGGCTGGCATTCCACATCAATGCCCCAAAAATGAGAGTAGTCCGCCTGGCGTGCCAGGGGTTCCAGCGGCAGCTGCGAGGCCGTTGTATCTCGGTGTTTACAGCCAACACAACAGCCATGTGCTTCATGAATATCCAGGGAGGGACATGGTCCTCCCCCCCCCTTTTGTCAGGAAGCCATCCATTTCCGGGACTTTTGCATGGCCCACTCGATGGAGCTGGTGACGTCCTTTCTCCCAGGCGTTCGGAACGTCTTGGCGCTTTGACTCAGCAGGTTTTTCCTGTCTTACGACTGATCACTCTGCCCCATGTGAGGCGTTCTGCTTTCCAGAAGTGGAGATGTTTCCTCACATAGACCTGTTAGCTCACCGCGAGAGCAGAAAATGCCAGATGTTCTGCTCCTTCCAAGGTCTCTCCTCGGGATCGATCTTGGGCGCATTCCTGGTGCTGGGGAAAGGCCAACTTCGTTATGCCTTCCCACTGTTCCCACTGGTTCATTAGGTCCTGCTCAAACTCCGCAGGGGCAGAGCGTGCATCATCATGATCACTCCAGAGTGGTCCAGGCAGCACTGATATACCATGTTGCTCGGCCTGTCAATAACAGACCCAGTTACCCTGCCACCCCACCCAGACCTCATCACTCAGGGCAACGACAGGCTTCGTCACTCGGACCTGCAGCCTCTTCGCCTCACGGTGTGGCTGCTGTGTAACTGAGCCGGGGTGACAGGAAGCCTTCCACCTGGTCAACGTACCGGGCCAGGTGGAAGCGTTCTTCTACAGCTGCAATACGCTCGATCTTGCTCCTGCTGAGGTCTCGATCCCCTCTATTTGGCCTGCCTCTGGCCTTCAGCGGCAGGACCTGGCGGTATCATCGCTGAGGATACACTCAGCAGCCATCTCTACCTTTCAGCCAGGCTAAGGTGGACGTTCCGTGTTCTCACGCTCTATGGGTTCGAGGTCCCTCAAGGGCTTGGAGCGCTTGCACCCTCGGGTGCGCCGCCCAGCCCCAACCTGGGACCTCAACCTAGTTTTAACCAGACTTATGTCTCCCCCAGTTGAGCCGTTCACGACTGGCCCTCTGCTATACCTGTCTTGGACGACATCTTTCCTCGTAGCTGTTACATCGGCCAGACGGGTCTCCGAGCTCAGAGCTCTTACGGTGGTTCCGCTGTACACTAGGTTTCACAAAGACAAGGTGCAGTTATGACCGCATCCAGCTTTCCTCCCTAAGGTGGTTTCGGCCTTTCATGTTACCCACAGCTCAACGCAATGGGCACAACCATTGCACTCCTTGAACATCTGTGGAGTGCTCGCATTTATATTGCGCTGACAGAACCATTTCGTAAGGTGCCCCAGCTCTGTCACGGTAGCGGGCCAAAGGGAGAGCTTGCTTGTTTTCCTCTCAGAGGATCTCATCTTGGGTGATGGCGTACATCCGCACTTGTTATGATTTGGCTCATATTTCCCCAAGCCACATCATCGTACACTCTACCAGGGCTCAGGCTTCATCTGCCGCCTTGCTGGCTCGTGTTCCTACCCACGAGATCTGTTGCGCAGCTCCATTGGTCCTCGGTCCATACCTTTGCTTCGCAGTATGCCCTGGTTCAACAGTCAAGAGAGGCTGTAGCCTCTGGCTCAGCAGTTTTCATTCTGCCACATTTCACTCCGACCCCACCGCCTACGTAAGGCTTGGGATTCACCTAACTGGAATGGATATGAGCAATCACTCGAAGAAGAAAAGACGGTTACTCACCTTTGTAACTGTTGTTCTTCGAGATGTGTTGTTCATATCCGTTCCACACCCGCCCTCCTTCCCCACTGTCGGAGTAGCCGGCAAGAAGGAACTGAGGAGCGGGTGGGCCGGCAGGGGTATATATCAAGCGCCATGATGGCGCCACTCTAGGGGGCGACCTGCCGGCCCACTGAGTTGCTAGGGTAAAAGTTTTCCGACGAATGTGCACACGCGGCGCGCACACCTACCTGGAATGGATATGAGCAACACATCTCGAAGAACAACAGTTACAAAGGTGAGTAACCGTCTTTTTATGGCTTGGCTTATCCTGAATATTAATTTTATATAAAAATGACTTCATTTATGTAGTGTTTCCTTATTATTTAAGAGTTATCTATTCCATTTAAGTTATTTAAGTATACATTAACTCGAACTAGTTTCCTTCTTCCCCCATAAGATATAATCAACTATTTATTTTTTTTTTACTTAATTACATCTGAGTGGTTGAACCAATTTATGAGAAAAAATTATTAAATAAGTTAGTTTTTCCTCTAAGGCACAGAATTCATGTTGGCCTATAAAAATAATTTTTTGTGTTCCTTATCAGTTTTTGCAGAGATCTCCAAAAAACAACTTCTAATTGCATAATTCAGGTGCTACAGTTGAACAGTTAATAACTGATTTCACTTTCTTGATATTAAGAAGTTTTATTCTTTTTAGTGGAACATTTGCTATTACTGAACTGTATTGGTTGGCAAACCATGCATTTATTCTCATGAATAATTAGGGCCACCGCTAACTAATTGGGTTTCTCCATGACTGAACTGGAAAAAAGTGGTAAAAGTGACTGAAAATGCAGTTCTGATTCCCCAACCCACCTTTTCGCTATTTTTGAAGTGGTAGACTGATGTTCATTCAGACTAACTTGGAAGTTAAATTCTCAAGTATGGCATAACACCCAGAATCTTGTCTGGTATTTCTATACAAATACAGTCAAATAACCACAACAAAGAATGGGCCTATGGGTATGCCTCTCTCTTTTCCAAACCCAATCAGAGACCGCTGATGGCATTTTAGGGAAGGACTTTTAGGGGGAGGCATTGTCTCTACATTTTAGTACGTGAGCAGCACTTTCTCCAATCCCCTACAGATTTTTTCTGTTACCCATCTGAGTGAGGAGGTGAACTTCTACATGTGAGGTGAAGACTGCAGATGTTTTGGTTTATGTTAATTTAGCTTTGGTTGTGTTCATATTCACCTATTTGAGGGGAATTATACTTCTGTGTTTGCAGCCATATTTTAATCGTAAATATCAATTTTTGTATAAATTTGGATTACTTAAAACTAAAAAAGGCATGCACAGGAGACATTTCATAGAAAATATATTGATTTCCTTCAGTAATGTGAGCCTTGAGCATCTATTTTGTCTGTTTGTCCCACTAAGATCTCTACACTTTCCTCAGCACTGCCTTGTCTACATGGAGTATATGCCTTGATTTAAGCCTTAAGGCCATTGCCCTGCTTGTTCAAATCCCTCCTCTAGACCCACTTTGGTTGTGTCCCTTACATGAAACAGCCCAGCAACTATGGCTGAATTGTGTAGCAGTTGAAGACATGCAGATTTTATTTACTCCAAAAGACAATGACTTGGAACAGTTGGGAGCCATCAAATTATGCAGTGCTTAGCCTGTGTAATATTGAGTTAGCTGCCCTTCCCTAATAAAAAGTTCAATATTAAACTCTTTGGGGCAGGGCCCATGTCTGTCTATCATGAATACTTTAAATTGAACCATAGGCTTTGTGCTGATTTTTGTACCCCACACCATAATGATCAGACTGGTGCATTCTTAAAATCAGTTGCTTGCTTGTCACATTTCCGAGATACCAAGGTTACTAGATACACTGCAGAAATATTGATAGATTCCTGCTAAAACATATTTATAAACATTTGTTATAATATTGCCATTTACATATGCATTCAGTAATCTAAATGCACATGCTGTATCTAATTATTAAAATCTCCTCAATGGGGATTTTTGTGCCTGTAGAGAGGGAAGAATGTTGCAGATTAAATCTGCCATGTGTGTATGACAATGACTGTTCCCCATGCTAACTAGTCATGGATTTTTAAGTAGTATTTTCCTCCTTAGAAATTAGTAATGATGATCAGACTTATGCTATGGCTACACTTCAACTGCTACAGCGGCACAGCCACATCACTATAGCACTTCAGATAGGAGGGTTCTCCTGTCACTGTAGTTCATCCACCTCCCCAAGAGGCAGTAGCTAGGTCAATGGAAGAATTCTTCTGTTGGCCTAGCACTGTCTACACTGGAGTTAGTAACTGTGTTGCTCAGGGGTATGGATTTTTCACATACTTGAGGGATGCAGCTGGGTCGCCTTAACTTTTTTACTGTAGACCTAAGTCACAATTGAAAGGGTTTGTTCCAATTAAATTCTAAATGGTTATGCTTATAGTCTGAGTAGTTACATAGGTGGACACAAACATGTGACTTGACCAGATTTTCAGAAGTGTTCAACACACAATAGCTCCTATTAGGCACCTAAATAAGGAGGTGAGATTTTCAAAAGTGCCCAGCTCTCTTTGAGAACAGAGGGAGCGAAAGGATGGCAAGCACTTCTGAAAACCTAGTCTATGCTGAATGTGCTGAATCGTCTTGAAAATCTGACTCTTCAGTTATTAACAAAGCTAGCTCACATCTATCACAATTGCATCCTTTTAACTTGATACCTTTTTTCACTCTCAGATATTACTACCAAATATTCCATATATATGAATATGTCCACATGGCAAATTGCATAGGCATGAGATAGAATACACAGGTTCTTGTGAAGCAATGCCTCCTTCACTGTGCACCATATAAGATGAAATGTTGTTTTAAAGACAATAATAATTTTTGATGCATTTTACACTTGAGCAATAGTATGTAGTCATGCATTAAACACTTATTTGTACTTGATACAATGTCAGCAATTTTAATCTATCATTTCTATGTATTCTTTTTTGGTTTGTTTGTTTTTAAACACTGAACATTGCTAGATTAACTTCCTGGAGTTCCTGGAAGGGTTGTGTTTGTGTAATTTTTCCTCAAGCTTTTTGACATTATGTACTATTTTTTTTTTGGCAAAACTTAAAAGCAGCAGCAGTGCACAGAAGTGTGCCCCTAAATGCTGCATTAAATGTTTCAATAAATTTAAATGTCTGTGTCTCCGTTTCATTAAATGTACTCAAGTCCTTTTTTTTTTTTTCCCCCTAATTTATTGTCTTAATTTAGGTCATTAGTATTACGAGTCACTCAGCTAAGATATTTGGTAACTAGTATGTGTTTCTGGGTGTCACAGACCATTGGTCAGCTAACGATTAAATCATGTAAACCTCTTTGTCACATGGTACAGTTTGTATTAAAAGTTTGACAATACAAAAGTATAATAAACCCTGTTGTATTGCACTTGACTTTTCTGTGAAATATAAAAAGTGTATATATATATATATTACTGTTTTTGATCCTTTAATATATATATATAAAAGCAGTAACTCGTTTGAATTTTTTACAGAAGTTTGTAATGTTCTTTTTCTGTTTGTTTAGGTGCTGTTTACAACTTATTGTTGACTGTCCCAGTGCTATCCAAGATGAGCTAGATCTCATTCGTGCGCTTAGTTATCTTGAAGAATTTGGTCTGACAATCTTGCCATTACAAGGTATAATATATTACTTATGTCCCTTATGTGATGGCATGGTGGAACATGACCCACAGTTCATTAGCTGAAATTGTGCTTAACTTTAATATAAGTAATCCCAGTGAAGTTAATAAGACTCCATATGTACATACATTTTACTCTTGTGCATAAGTGCTTTGCTGCGTAAGAGTTTTAATATTTTTTGAGTTTGTAAAAGCACTTTGGGGATCCTTTGAGAGCGAAAGACACTGTTTAAATGTAATCTGTTTTCATGAAACTATTTTGAAAAAGTGAGGGGCTTGATCATCATTGATGTTGAGTATGCACAGCTCCCACTGACTGCAGTGGAAAGTACACCTCTGAAATGATGCCCAGAATGTTCATACAATATTAATTACGTTGAAAACAACCTTTGAGAGAGTCCTTTTTTTAAAAAATTCTGCAGGGAGTTGCTCTTGAAAAAAGAATAATTTTCTTTCTTAAGCAGATTGCTGTATGGTTTCATATATTCCTGTAAAACAAATTGGCAGTCAAGGTCAACATTTGCAGTAGATTTCCTCTGGAGAACTCTTGATTTAAAATTGTAAATAGTTGTTTTTTGTGTTTCCCGTTTTTTTAAAGTGGTGTGGAGTTTTCTTTCATTTTTCCATTGCAAATATTTTTTTTAAAAGCTAAATGAAACAGATATGTTTCCATAGGAAAAGCATAAGAACTTCCCGTGGCACAGGGCTGAAGGTTAAAAAGGCTAGGTACTAAACATTTCTGTATTCTACAGTTGAATTCTTCTTCTTCAAGGTGAATTCATTCATTTATTTCGTTCAGTTTGTAAATGACCTTTCAGTGATATGCACGATTCTCTTATGCCTGTTTCACTTAATAAAACAGAGTAATATAAAAAAAAATCATATTGGAATACAGTTTTAATATCACCTGTAACATGTCCAATTTGCCATAATTACGGCATGTGAAATGAAGCCTGTCATTTTTAATGGTACTGCTTTATCCTTCTCTCTTCAAAATCTTTTGGATAAATTAATCTAGTAAAGAAATAAAAAATCATTGAAGTTTTCATACAGCTGCAAGAAGTTTATCTGAGCTAGATGTTATTGTACAGTAATTTAAATATTTTAAAGATGTTAAAATAGCACTAAGAGTGAGACACTATTTAGGAAGGAAAGAATTAAAGTTGTGGGTTTACATTCGTAGTGTACCCTGTGCTTGGGAATTGCAGTGCACTTTATCAGAACTTTCTCAGAACAGTAGAGAGAGGAACAAACACACACACACACACTCCACACCCCATCTCCCCGCCTCCTTTCCCACCCGATCATGTGCAGTATCATCTTGCTCAGTGGGATGTTAGGATGCTCTCACAACCTTTCTCAGAATTTATCTGTGGCTATGAGCCTAACCCTTAGAGTTATTTTACTTATACCATCTTGTCTTTTAATTTCATTAGCTTGGCTTTTCTTTATCCTAACTCCATCTCTTCTGTTTCCCCGTCCAGTTGGTTGCAAAAAAAACTGGAACAGTCATCTCTAGTTAATTGGCAAAATATGTACGAGTCTCGTAGTATATTTTATATATATTAAAATAGTTGATCATATCTGTACTTCTGGATGTCATCTTCCTCCTCAAATAGTTTTACCAAGTTTCATTTCCTCTCTCCATATCAGATCTTCTTGAGACAATGACTCCTGACTCTGCTTTCATCCATAAAAATCTCTTTATGTGCCTCTTTTAGTTTAGTTTCTTCTCCATGTTTTCATTAGTAGTTTCCCAATCATTTCTTTCAGCTTGTTTTTCTCTAGCTTTTGTTGCATTTTCTTTTCTTTTAATACTTTTCTCAGTCTTTGTCTTCTATTCCCACTAATCGTTCATGTCCACCTTTGCTTGCCCATACTCTTTAAACTGAGTTTAGGTGACTTTGAACTAATGAAAAATAACTAAATTGATCAAGTCCTGAAAGGTCACATTTGGGACCATCTTAGCCCTTCAAGAGTTTGTCAGGAGATTTTTAGTGTTGCAGGTGCCATTGATCTTAAATGCAAGACCCTGCGTCTAATACTAGCTTACAAAATAGTCAGGATACTTTACCATCCCAGCTGCAACATAGTCTCTCATCATTATCTTCACAATGATGCTAAAAAAGAACATATTAGTTGCCTGATTTATTTTTTGTTTGTTTTTTAAATACTGGGGTAAGTGAGCTAGTAGAATTTTGCAAGGCTCTGTTAAAGCAATGTTAAGGTACCCCAAAGGAAACATCCTAGGAGCAGAAGTACAACTTTACCTCGATATAACGCTGTCCTCAGGAGCCAAAGAATCTTACTGCGTTAAAGATGAAACTGCATTATATCGAACTTGATTTGATCTGCTGGAGTGTGCAGCTCTGTCCCTCTCTGCCCCTCCCCCCTGGAGCACTGCTTGTGTTATATCCGAATTTGTGTTATATCGAGTGGAGTTATATCGGGGTAGAGGTGTAGTGTATGATTTTGTAGTGTAGAAGCTACTTGAACAGCATTCTAGCATTGTGTGCCAAGAAACACTCTTTCCGCCTACCTGCCCTGGTTTAAAAACATTTACAGATATCCTTGTTGTGGATCTAAAATGCTAACTTTAGTCTGATTATCCATCCGTCCGGCTGCACCACAGATTTGAACCAGATAAGTGTTTTTTTAAAAATCCCACCTGTACTTTGTTAGAATATTCATCCACCACCTATTGTTGTAGTACCTGAGTGCATCTTATGAATCATAGAAGATTAGGGTTGGAAGAGACTTCAGGAGGTCATTTAGTCCAACCCCCTGCTCAAAGCAGGACCAACTCCAACTAAATCATCCCAGTCAGGGCTTTGTCAAGCTAGACCTTAAAAACCTCTAAGGATGAAGATTCCACCACCTCCCTAGGGAACCCATTCCAGTGCTTCACTACCCTCCTAGTGAAATAGTGTTTCCTAATATCCAACCTAGACCTCCCTCACTGCAACTTGAGAACATTGCTCCTTGTTCTGTCATCTGCCACCACTGAGAACAGCCTAGCGCCATCCTCTTTGACCTCCTGAGGTCTCTTCCAACTCTAATCTTCTATGATTCTTTGGACACTCCCCCTTCAGGTGTGGAATCATAGAATATGAGGGTTGGAAGGGACCTCAGGAGGTCATCTATTCCAACACCCCTGCTCAAAGCAGGACCAATCCCAGGTAGTTGACAGCTGCTATCAAATCTCCCCTCATTCTTCTCTTCGCAGACTAAATAAGCCCAGTTCCCTCAGCCTCTCTTCATAAGTCATGTGCCTCAGCCCCCTAATAATTTTCGTTGCCCTCTTCTGGATTCTCTCCAGTTTGTCCACATCCTTTCTGTAGTGATGGGGCCCAAAACTGAACACAATACTCCAGATGAGTTTGCTTTAAAGAAGAAGGGAAAAAAAATAAAACGCCTATCTTCCTTCCCTGCCAACAAGAAGTGGGATTGGGTACTACGTCTGTTCTCCCTTCCCCTTTAATGAATCCATTTCTACATTATTTGAATATAACAATGCAGTAAGAATTGAGAGAGCCACTGAGAGGAGGATTTGAGAGCTTCCAAAGTTCCTGCCTTGATTCTTGTGCTGATCTGGCCAGTATTAACAGTTGTTCACTTTAACGAGCTATATGATTCACCCTTGTTTTTTATCTTCTTAGTCTCAAGAAGACTGACACATTTTACAGATGCAGTCTTCTGTTCAGCTCTTGAGTTCCTGCTATATACATAAAACATAAAAAAAACCTTGTTGAATGTATTTGTATTAGAAACAAAATTGCCCTTCTGAATTAATGGCTTTAAAATTAATGACATGATTATAAAGCTTTTAGGACTTTTAAATATTATATGTGAAAATTGCTTAAATTTGTTTTTTACACTTTTAGGATAGAGGGCCAAGTTCAAACATAAAGTTCTTAATTTTTGTGTGTATGTGTGTATGTGTATATATATAATATTTTAATCTGAAGGGGTGCTGTTCACTGTTTTTCAATCTTAAAATGGGACTCCTTGTATCTTTTAAACTTTATTTGGTGGTTCCATTTAGATTAAGGATGTGATCCTTCTTTCAGTTATACTGTTGTGCATCAAAACTAATTATTGAAGCGAGTAGAGTTACACCAGTGTAGAATGATGTAAATTATTGCCTATTCAGGCCCATAAATCCATTAGTTTTTACCTCTAAGTTCTGGGCTAAATTCTGTTCAGTTACATCAGTGTAATATTTGTAACACAAGTTTAATTAATTACAATTTGTACTAGTGTATAGGCAGTTCAGTTAAAATCTTGGGGTGTGATTTTACCAAAATGGTCAACGTTGACTGAATTGTACTTAAGTGGTAGAACTCTAAAGTTAGGCCAATACTGAATACATCTGAAAGTCCCCATCTTTGATATTTATGAAACTGCAGTGTTGGCTTGGTGTGTGTATTACTTTTAATTAGAATGAGAAATACTCTGACAAATTTAACTGGTGCAATCAGTAAATGCAGAGATTTTAATGGTGCCCACTAATGTTAAAATGTGCCTCTGAAGTCCTAATGTAAATTGCAAGCTTTTCAGGATAGAGAGAGGTATTTTATGTGTTTGTCAAGGACCTTCTGCACAGTCCTCATTAAATTATAACAAATAATTATAATACCTTAGAAAACAAGGTGTTTTGTTTATGCAACATGAGTAAGTGTGCCTGCATTTTAAACAAAAATTATATACATAAATTAGAGAAAGTTTGCACTTAGAATTTCCCTTTAACATATTATATTTTCTTTAAACAGTGCGTTTGTGTTCTGATCGACTCAGCCTCATCAAGGACTGTATTGCTCAATTGCCCACAAACTACAAACTGTCTGCCAAGCTCCTGGGACTTGCAGATTTACTGAGAGTTGCAGGTAAACTGTTGTAAATGTTAAACTGCAGTGCAAGATATGTGTTATGTTCAAGGGCATTTGAGTTAATCATCACGATGTACTTGAGGATGTCACTAAATTGTCCTCTGGAGGAGCAGTCTTCAAGGAAGACTGACCTATTTTACAAGTGATTTTGTATTCAGCTGTTGTGACCTTCTTTAATACATAAAATAAGAAAAGCCTTGTTTAATTTAGATTTTGAGCCAAAGATCATGTCAAATTTGGATTTACAGGTGACAATATTTTATGATGTAGAATCAATTAGTATTAAAATTCCAGTAATTTTCTTATCCCTGTCAAGTATGCTAGTTTGATTTAACAACAGTCCTGTTCATGTCAGAGAAGAAAAGTTGTGTGTCACATAAATCACGTTGTTACACTGAAGTTTATCTGCAGTTGATTTAGCATATTTTTATGCTGAAATTAATGTGTTAGGACTGAATGTTTATTTAAGATGTTGAACGTCTTGCAGGATTGGACCTGCAGTACAATAGCTGTTCCATATTGAATTTTCTGCTTTTTCAGAAAAGTAAGGCAGTGAATTTGGCATGTTCCCCCAGACTTCTCTGCTGAAGTGTTTTCAACACTCTAATTATATTTAATGATAATAATGCTGAGAACTTATATATAACTCTTTTCACGTATAGCTCAATATAGATGTTGCTATTGGTATTTTGGAGGCATCACTAGAGATTCTATGGTTAGGACTATGTTGAAGTTTTGGGTGTTGGTTGGGAAAACTAATCTTCCTCCCTGGCTACCCTGTACATCTTGCCTCCCACCACCTAGACCAAATCACTGATTTTCCTTTTTCATGTCAATATTACCTCTTGCATATAGTTTATGCTAAGTTCTTGTTTTGTTTCTGTTAATGTTTACAAGGGTATTAGTGTGCGTAAAACATATTTTCTCCAGACTTTGAATGTGAGGCATGTAACCGGCATGTGTTCTGAGGTGGCTTACATAAACTCTCATGCATCTTGTTGACTTTCTTTATCACTAATGTCTGTTTACTAATGCGAGAAGTATGGGGAATAAGCAGAATGAACTTGAAATGCTAGTAAATGAACACAACTATGACCTAGCTGGTATCACGGAGACTCGGTGGAATAATATGCATGACTGGAATATTGACATATAAGGGTACAGCTTGCTCAGGAAGGACAGGCAGGGAAAAAAGGGAGGGAGTGTTGCCTTATATATTAAAGAATGCATACAGTTGGACTGAGGTTGAGATAGAAATAAGAGACAAACTTGTTGAAAGTCTCTGGGTAAAGATAAAAGGGGTAAAAAACAAGGGTGATGTCATGGTAGAGGTCTACTACAGACTACCAAACCAGGAAGAAGAGATAGATGAGTGTGTTTTTTTTTTTTTAAACAACTAAAAATCATCCAAAGCACAGGAGTTGGTGGTGATGGAGGACTTCAACTACTCAGACATCTTTTGGGAAAATAACGCAAAAGGGCACAGATTATCCAACAAGTTCTTGGAATGTATTGGAAACACTATATCTTCCCCCTTCGTTGTGCCATTCAGGGTTTTTAGGCAACAAAGTTCCTCTTGGATTTCATCGGAAGCACAATATCTTGCAAAAACTGCCAAATGTGGAACGTTGTTTATATCCACGCTCTCATCAACTGCACTGGTGTGTTCTTCAATGCAGTTGTCTGCTTTTTGTTAATGTTTTCTGCCATTTCGCTTATACGTCTTTCAACTGTTCTTCAAGAGACAGACAGTTCTATTATTCTAGATAAAGATAAAATCCTATTTGGCAAATCATTGAACAAAACCTCTGAACTGCTGAGAAAAACTTCTTTTATATATTCCCCATCTGTAAACGGCTTTCTGTGTTTTGCAATGCACTGTGCAATCTTGTAACTTCCTTCTATGGCTTGATTTTTACTTACACTTTAGTATTTAAAAACACTGATTTGCTTCTCATATCCTGCTACTGCCTTTTTGATTGATTCAGTCTTACCTGCTTCGTCGAGAGGTTTTCTCGTGCTTCGTTTGAAAATGTCCTTGAACGCTTGATGTGCGACAAACAACACTTTCACAACAGAAAGCACAAACAGCACAGTCCTTCTTTTGAATAAATCCAAATGCATCCTTCCAAGAAGGCTGAAATGAATGGACATCTAACTTTGACAAAATGTCAGCTCCTAAGAAAGCACATATACACCTCAACTTACAGTAGGGGGGCGGGGGGGAATGGCAAACAAATGGCATGCTCAACATCAAACACATGGTGTGATAGTGAAGTAAGCAGCAAATCAGGACTTAAAAATATCCCAGTACAGTAAAGCTGGAACAATTTTTAAGGTGGGGGTGCTGATCTGTGCCCCCTCTTGCCCCTGTCTGCACTCCTCACTGCCCCAGTCTGGGGCCAGAGGGCCATAGCTGGGGGTAGCAGCAGATCCGCCTGGGCCAAGGTCAGGAGCAGAGCCCCGGGCTGGCAGCCAGGACCCCAGGCCAGCGGCGGAGCTCCTTAACCGGTGGCCAGTACCCAGGCAGTGTTGAGTGCCACTGAAAATCAGCGCGCATATTGCCTTTGGCACACGTGCCATAGTTTGCCTACCCCTGGTCTAGATAATACTTAGTCCTGCCTTGAGTGCAGGTGACTGGACTTGATGACCTCTCAAGGTCCCTTCCAGTTCTGTGATTCTCTGATTACCTTTTCAAAGAATAACTCATGATGAAAATAATAAAATGCTACATTTTCTCAGTTAAATTAATAGAAATGCATCAGTCGTGAAGTATGCCATGTGATAGCACCAACCCTATTGCCCATTGTCTTATTACATGCTCCTCCTGCCCCTTTGTCTGTTGCACTTTTAAACATTTATAATTCAAAATAATTTCTTGAATATTTACAAGTGCAGTGAGGAGCAGGGGACATTGCATGGTGTCAGGGAAAAAAATGTGGGTGACTGAGAATTATGAATGGCTGAATTGGATTGTGGGACTCAGGGGAGGTAGAGAAAGGGTAACAGGAAGTACTATCCTGCCTTTTCAGTTTGCTTAACAATAATGTCATACAATGATAAGTTAGGGTAACCTAAACTGTATATATTTAAAATAATTGTATGCATATGACTTTCTGAGAGTATATATGCACAGATGCACTCTCACATATATAAATAAGTAATAACCAATCCCTAGCTCATTCCAATAAATGGCATGTAGATAAGATTAAATCTCTCCCTCTCCCCCTTTCCCCAAAGGCAGGGTTACAGCACTTTTCTTTTTAAACTGTATCACATTGCTTTTTCTATTGTTTGTGTTCTGATCGACTCAGCCTCATCAAGGACTGTATTGCTCAATTGCCCACAAACTACAAACTGTCTGCCAAGCTCCTGGGACTTGCAGATTTACTGAGAGTTGCAGGTAAACTGTTGTAAATGTTAAACTGCAGTGCAAGATATGTGTTATGTTCAAGGGCATTTGAGTTAATCATCACGATGTACTTGAGGATGTCACTAAATTGTCCTCTGGAGGAGCAGTCTTCAAGGAAGACTGACCTATTTTACAAGTGATTTTGTATTCAGCTGTTGTGACCTTCTTTAATACATAAAATAAGAAAAGCCTTGTTTAATTTAGATTTTGAGCCAAAGATCATGTCAAATTTGGATTTACAGGTGACAATATTTTATGATGTAGAATCAATTAGTATTAAAATTCCAGTAATTTTCTTATCCCTGTCAAGTATGCTAGTTTGATTTAACAACAGTCCTGTTCATGTCAGAGAAGAAAAGTTGTGTGTCACATAAATCACGTTGTTACACTGAAGTTTATCTGCAGTTGATTTAGCATATTTTTATGCTGAAATTAATGTGTTAATGATAAGAGGAAGGAGAACAACCACCAAAGGAATTTAGATAAAGATAAAAAAGATCATAGTGGATATTTAAGCCATTAATGGGATTCTTTGTGCATTAATAATTGTTTTCACAGCACACCAGGCAACTCTCAGTAGTCACTCCCAAGATAAGTATGAAATTTCATGGAAATGAGTGTACTTCAAGAGGCTATCTCACTGAGCAAAACACTGTGCTTTAACAGTTAGTAATATTTTTTTGTCTCTCTTGGCTGAATAAATGTACAGAACTGTGTGTTCCCATGTTGTCATTAATAGGTTCCACTTTGTAATAGCAACAAAACACTTACTTCAAATGGATTATTTTGTATATAAAATCACTCTGCATTTGGCTTTATACTTTTACTGTCACTGGAGGTTTACAGCATGCCAGTTTGTTTGGCCTTATTGCAATAATGGAAATATTCTTTACCGTAGACCTCTGATATGTTTTTCTAATGAATCCTTGCCTACAGTTAATACCTTAGTTATTCTACACTCATTCCTCATCGGTGTTGGAACTTGGTAACGTGCTGCACAACACAACACTTGATTTTAAGAAAAATCAGGATTAGGAACTTTTGTCTCTTGGGGAGCTACTCATTAGAAAGCAGCCTTAATTGCAAAAAAAAAAAAAAAAAAAAAGACTTTAACAGGCTGTACGTTCTGTACAGCAGAGGACAACAGTATGTGTTAGCAAGTATGATGTATTGCGGTGCATTACATTCTGAGTTTAACCATTAGTGCTGTTTCAGATGGTTTTGTTATGCTATTTATACCTTTAAATACTCAGAAAAGTTGTTAGTTTACACAGTTTCCAAATTCCAAGATCTGAGTAACTCACAAAGAATGGGCTATTCTCAGGATCGTATAAATTACTATAGTACATGAAACCCATAATCCATCTTGTCCAATCTCCTGTCAGGAACCAGCACAAAATGATTCAGAACAAGGTACAAGAAAATAGGCAGTTGTTAAAATCTGCCTCCCTACCAAGGTCTTGTCCTAATCCCTAATAGTTAGGCAATGGTTTAAGGTTTAAATCTTGAGACTTGAATTAAGTTATTTTATATCCCTTCAGAATTTTTGTTAATATTATCTGTTGTAACTGGATATTATCCATACAATGTCCAATCCTTTTTAAAAAAAATCTTGCTAAATTCTTGACCTTGATAACATCATGTAGTAATAAGAACAAGAGTATTTGTGGCACCTTAGAGACTAACAAATTTATTTCAGCATGAGCTTTCGTGAGCTACAGCTCACTTCTTCAGATGCACAGAATGGAGCACACAGACAGGAGATATTTATACATACAGAGAACATGAAAAGATGGAAGTATGCATACCAACAGAAAGAGTCTAATCAATTGAGATAAGCTATCGTCAGCAGGGGAAAAAAAAACTTTTGAAGTGTTAATTAAGATGACCCATAGAAGGTGTGAGGAGAATTTAACATAGGGAAATAGATTCAGTTAGTGTAATGACTCAGCCATTCCCAGTCTCTGTTAAGGCCTGAATTAATTGTGTCTAATGTGCATATTAATTCGAGTTCAGCAGTCTCTCTTTGGAGTCTGTTTTTGAAGTTTTTTTGTTGCAAAACTGCCACCTTCAAGTCTGTCACTGAGTGGTTAGAGAGGTTGAAGTGTTCTCCCACTGGTTTTTGAATGTTATGATTCCTGATGTCAGATTTGTGTCCATTTATTCTTTTGTGAAGAGACTGTCTGGTTTGGCCAGTGTAATGGCAGAGGGGCATTGCTGGCACATGATGGCATATATCATGTTGGTAGATGTGCAGGTGAACGAACCCCTGATGGCGTGGCTGATGTGATTAGGTCCTATGATGGTGTCACTTAAATAGATATGTGGACAGAGCTGGCATCGGGCTTTGTTGCAAGGATAGGTTCCTGGGTTAGTGTTTATGTTGTATGGTGTGCGGCTGCTGGTGAGTATTTGTTTCAGGTTGGGAGGCTGTCTATAAGCGAGGACTGGCCTGTCACCCAGGATCTGTGAGAGTGAGGGATCATCTTTAAGGATAGGTTGTAGATCTTTGATGATGCGCTGGAGAGGTTTTAGTTGGGGGCTGTAGGTGATGGCTGAAATAAATGTGTTAGTATCTAAGGTGCCACAAGTACTCTTGTTCTTTTATGGATACAGACTAACACGGCTGCTACTTTGAAACCTATCATGTAGTAATGAGTTTCACAGTCTGATTATTCAAAGTTTGGGTTTAAATCTTCCATTCACTAACTCTGATGTGCCTAGATATTGCAGCATTGACTTGAATGAAAGTTGTATGTCCTTGGATTGGGCATCTTTCTAAAAATATGACTGGGCAAAAGAGCTTTCAACAAATCCATATAATTTTTACATGAGGAAGACGCTTTTTTACATAACCACAACAGCTTTAAAAACAACTAACATTTGCTCCTTAGCCAGACCATCTCACCAAGTTTAAAGTCAGTTGATTTTTATGATCAAATTAATAAACCTTGCAAAACAGAGGTTTAAATAGAAATACGGATGCAGCCTTAAGTACAGTGTGTAAACAGAGCCTCTCATGAATGTATCAATTAGGTTGTAAAAGCAAGACATATAGAGCACTTTTGCATCTATTCTCTCTTTATTATTTTATTAGGTTGCAGTGTATCATTAATATGATGAATAGTTACTATTTATCTTTGTGGCTATAACAATATTAACAATGTTATTAGTCTCCTTCAAGTTATGCATTGTAACCTAAAGAGCAGCCCCTGCATTCATATTATTTTAAGATAAACTAAAAATCAAAACTTTTATTATCTGAATAATTTTCAGCTTGAAATAAAATGTACTTGCCTTCCAAATTAATGGGTTTGGTTCTATGGTTCATTAGCATTTTTAATAGCATCTGTGAACCAAAGCTTTTATTCTGCACAGTAGGGTAAATAGCATGTGCTGTCTGTGTTCCACCATTAAAAGAGAATGATTTGGAGAAGGATAGACACTAAGTCGGGGTGGCATAAGATTCCCTGTACTGGCGTGTGGCAGTGTTATGGGAACACCCCACTCCAAGAGTAGCAATCCACTGAGGAGTATGTTTTCAGAGAACAAGAGTTACAGGCAAGTCATGTATTCCTCATGCTTCCTTTGGGCACGCTTATAGTCTTTCATCAGGTATCTTAAATCAATTAGTAAATCCTAATTAGGCTCACAACACCACCTCTGTAAAATAGGTATGTAAGCAATATCTCCGTTTCACAGGTGGACAAAATAAGGGAGTCATGGTGGGGTTTACAAGGTGTCACTAATAAATCAGTTGCAAACTTGGGAATTGGAACCAGAGTCCTCATTCCCAGTAACAATGAGAACACAAATAATCTATTTTAGGTAATTATTTAGCCTTAAATTGTTGTATTTGTTGCACACTGGAACAAAAAAAATATTCAAAATACAAAATCAATCTTGGATAATTGCTTTTAATTACTGTTTGTTTACTGTTACTGAATGTTGTAAAAGCCTGTCTAGACATTGTTTTGTGCTGTCACGTTGCAGGAGTTGCTTGATGAGACATTAATTTAAAAAACAAACAAAAAACATTTTCCATTTAGTTTCTCATTAAGTTGACAGTAAAGTTTTTTGGAAAAATGTAATTCTAGGAATGGGTGAACTTTTTCTAATTAAAAAATGTTTGGAACCCTTATCTAGAAGTCAAACCTATTTTTGAAGATTACCAAGTTCCTCAACTTTCTCATGTTGTTGCCCTTCCCAGTTTCATCCAAAAGAATATATATCAAAATAGTGCACAGCTGTTCTTGCTGTATATGAAAGAGACACTGTTGTCTGAGCATAGGACATATGACTATTTTATTGAGGAATACGTGTGATCTAAATCCAGGTCTGACATTCTGGAAATTTGGGTGGGTCTGTGCCTCAGTTTACCTCATCAGAAGACGATTCTGACTAATTTAGCCAAAATTAACTTCTGGCACTGGAATTGTCCTTTATTAGTTGCAATTCATATTGTCTTGCTTGCTGGATGACCCAGGCTGCCTGAAGTGGAGAAGATGTTTTCTTTATATTTCTCGAGTGCTGATAGTTTTCTTCCTTCTCACAATATCTATCATCTGCCTGTCATTATGACAATTTGCCTTGAGATAAGATGAGATGCATGACATCCTTTAAGGATTCTGTAAATGCTTCTCAGTAGATTGACCCTCAGTAGGCATGAAGTCAGAGCATACAAGTCTTTATGTTAGGGAGTAGTCCTGAGGAGGTTTCTAAACTCATGCTGTATATACAGGCCGTGCTATAGAAATAATAAGTGATACAACATTTCCAGTTCCTGAATTTTAAATGTCTTTGCTATTCAGTCTGCGAGATGTCAAACAACACTAACAGATAAGAATAATAGAGTAAAATAAGACACTCATTTTATGATGGCATTTATCTTACCAACTGTTTTAAAGAAAAATCTTGAATGTCTCATGTCAGTATTGCAAGAGATGGGGGTGGGATGGGGCTAGACATTAAAAGCTGCTTAATTTCTTGAAGACTTACTCTTCACTCCCAAGTCAGGAACTGTAAAGCAATGGCAGTCTAGGTCTAAACAGAAGAATAGAGGAGATACTGGAAATCCTGCAGGGGGTAAGATTTTAATTGGCTTCACTGAGTCAGCAAAAGCCATGTGAACAATGTTTTAGCTGTGCATTGCAGGGGATTTGCTAGTCATGTTGGAATTGTAACCCTTTGATATAACAGTGTGCATCAAGATAATGGGAGTTTAAATGAGCGGCAAATTGATATAGGGTACTAAGTATTGTGAGAGAATGATGCTAACATACATTTGCACTCTTGTAAAACACACAGAAGAAGAGCCTATTGCTTCAAAATAAATTAGTCAGCCCCTCTACCCCCCGAAAAAAACCCTCTAAACCATAAGAACACTCATGATCAATTAAGAAAAGAACAGCTCTAATTGTGCCCCTACTGATTTTAAATAGTAATAAATTGTAGTTGATTATTGGTCACGGCGATTTCTGAATAACATCAAAGATCCATTTACTGCACTTTTGTTGCCCCTTCCTTGTGTCTGATGCTGACACAAATCTCCCAATATAAATATAATACATTATAAAGCTGCCAAGAGTGTAGCGCAGGCACTGGATGCCTGGCAGGTATCTAGGAATACACATCTAGGACACTGGTTCAAATTTATCCTAGGTAAAAATGACTGAAAGTTGTTTCCATTTAATTGCTGGGCAGTGGCCTGTATGAGAGGAGTTTCGTAGCGGTCCAGCTCCCAGTGGGCAAAAATTCACATCACAAAAAACAAGATGATGACTAATTGGCAACAATGTATGGCAGTCTGTCTTAGTAGAGAGGCTAAGGAATAAATGAATATGGAGGTAATGCTACCCTCCAGACCCCAAAGGTGGTCCCTCTGCGTCCGGAGCGGAGGCATCTTGATTGGACAGCTCTGTAAATAGAGTTATAGAGTTTTAGGCCAAAAAGGACCACCAGATTATCTGGTCTGACCTCCTGTAAATCACTGGCCACCAGCACTACCTCCCACCTGCACACTAAAATTACTGTTTTACTATTTCAGTAACTTAAATTAGTTTGAAGTATTAACAAGGAATTGACAACCATGGAGACTCAATCTAGCACACTCAATGCATTTATCTTTATGGGTGTGATTAAAAATAAATAAAGAAGACTAGACAAGCGATTCCTTTACCTCTGTTGCTGGAGCGACAAAGTAGAGGTGAAAAAAAATAACCATGGACTTTTTAATTGTTTTTATAGTCTTAAGTACAAGTTAAATAAATTTAATTTTTTTAAATATTTGAAGTAAAATTATTCCAGGGCGGGTATGTTAACACAGTGTCTCATAATTCAACTTCAAATATTTAAAAAAGTTCAGATAGCTGCATCATCACTGCATCCTTAAAATCCTCTGATAGCCGTTGAGAGGAAGTAAAGATACAAAACTTGCATTGAAAGAAGCCCTTTTTTTTCCGATCAGTGCATCCCTGTAGATCTTCCATAAGTTTAAAATATATAGATCTAGATCGTGTGTGTGTGTGTGTGTGTGTGTCTAGATCGTGTGTGTGTGTGTGTGTGTGTGACTGCACTTTCATGTACAGTTATGGACATATGCTGTGTTCATTACAACTTGCTAAGTGAGGTGAGAAATAGAGGGCCAAAAAAAAACGTGGAAGGAGAGAAGATTATATGCATGGAATATAACTGTGGTTTGGAAAAGGAGATTAGAACTCCTCATATTCCTGTTTCCATTTCTAGTTCATGCTCACCTAGAACATATAGGTAAATTTTTACCAGAACATATGTATGTGGAATGGGTTTTATTTCCAGGACAAGATTTTATAGACACATTGCTCTCCGCGTCACCCCAAAGTCGAATTTTGTTAATCCTGCACTGGCCGTGTTTTATTTTACATTTATTGTGTTGCATGGTAACATGCACAATCATCTCTGGTTGCCTATGGGTGAACAATTGAACAAACTGCAGGACTCAAAGACTTCAGTGAAAAGTTAAACCTTGGACTGTGAAAGTTATTAATGGAGAGCAAGAGTTCACTGACAGCAATGCAACCAAGCAGAAGTCCAGGCCATAAAGAATGAATTAGAGCTTTCATTCCCTTCAGAGTCATAAGGGATCTTACAGGTGTTAACATTAAAATGATACATAGAAAAATCATTCATACTGTATTGGACACACAGATATAGGGCCCTAAGATACTTAAAATTAACATTGAAGCACACAGCTTCCATATTTAGAGACCTAATTGGTGATTTAAAGAGCCTAATTTTAAGCCCCCTTTTTTGAAGATCTTTTCTGACATATAAAATGTTAATTAACTAGACGGTATTTATTTTTTTAAGCAAGTGTTTTCCACCTTGTGATATGCTTAATACATACTGATGTGAGTTCCTCTAGCAATATATGAATACATGGTTTGTGCACACAATTACCTGTTTCACTAATTAAATAAGATACGTCTTCGTTTCATCAGGAAGAGGTAGATGTATATTGCATATTTGTAGCATCCAAACCATCAACAGCTTTGAAAGAGAGTCATTTTCATCCACACTGTACAGAAACATTCTTGTGAAATGCTGTGTTAATAATTAACTGACCATTGACCTTTGAAATAATTGGGAACAACTTTTCTGACTCTACTTACAGGAGATGACCAGACAGAGAGAAAAGGCCAGGTTTTGATCCTTTTAGTGGAACAAGCTCTCCATTTCCAGGACTACAAAGCTGCTAGTATGCACTGCCAAGAGCTTATAGCCACAGGTGAAGTTTACCACTTTAAGAAAAAAAAAAAATCTTCTCCTGAATTTTCTGACATTATGTCAAATAGGCGACTCCAGACTGACTAACTTAACTGGCAGGTCAACCCGCATTTTGTCAGTAGAAATTAGAATATAGTTACTTATGTTACCTACATAAATCACATAGACTACAGAACATTTAAGCAACAGTCACCTCTGGAAGAATGCAGATT